>NC_081423.1:76141908-76470558 GCF_949786415.1 Peromyscus eremicus
CCCGGTTAGATGCTGCATATCTAGCCACTGTGGTGTAATGTGGAATACACGGGTTCTCTGTAGGGAACATCTAATATGGGGGCTTTGTGGCTTTGTTTTAATTACCCGAGAAAAGGAGTGAGGTAGACACCAGCCCCTGAAACAATGAAAAAAATTCCCAGTGTTGTGTCATTTTTCTTGGATGAAGACTGTAACTCGTGGTTTAGATTTCTTTCTCTATCTTAGAGAGACTCATTGGAAAACTTGAACTCTCTCTTGATCATAAAGTAAGATTATCAAAGCTTGGTTTTTTCCAGAATCACTGTCTTAGAGGGGGGAAAAGATAGAAAGTCACACCGTACTTCATTATGTGTAGTTTTTTAATAATTAGTAAACAGATTTAAAATTAGTTAAGATTCATATAGTTTGGTAAAGAGCCTAGTATATAGTTTTAAAAAAGAAAATGGTGTTTTAAAGAACATTCTAGGCTTGATTGCATGAAAATGAATTTAACATGACCTCTCATATACATCTATAAGCCATGCCCTTCTCTATCCAAGGTTATGAACTTGGCATTTTTGTTGGCTTTTTCTGATCATTTAAAAGAACTTGAAAAGGACACAGACTCTGCATGCATCTCAGTTTAAATGCAGTTGTACTACACCATGGCACTGGGGACTGGAGTTTCCACATTTCCCTTAATAATTTTTGGTGACCGTAACAGTACTACAAACTGAGTATCTTATGGACAATAATCCCAGAGGATATAAGTTCATGACCAGGTTAACCCACTTCTGGGGTGCATACTGTCAGCTTTCCATTGTGTTCTAACTTGGCAGAAGGACAGAGAGCTCTCTGGGGTCTCTTTCATAAGGACACTAATCATGAAGATTCTGCCTTTTGACCTAACCCTCAGAGGTGCTGCTTCCTAAAAACACCATACCAGCTAGGCATAAGTCTATCAACATAGATATTTGGAGGAAGACATGTATTCTGCCTGTTTCAGTCTCTCAGGTTTATCACCCTTACCAAATAGGATCCCTGTGAGGATTAAGTCAAGTAATACTGAGCAAGGACTTAACATCTGCAAAATAATTAGGGTCACACCAAAGACAATGTGGAATCAGCCTTCCTTCATCATAACAACTACCTGAAGTACTCATCTAACACAGGGGAAAAAAACTTTATTTTCCATCCAGTCGTAGAGACCTCAGCTGATGATCCACTGGAAGATTGTGTGGTGGGACCAGAGCCACTCATCTCATTGACAGGCAGGAAGAGGCTGATACCTCACTATCCTCTTTGAAGGCACCTGAAATCACCAATTAGATCCCACTTCTTCAAGATTCCACTACCTCCCAATGGCTCCACCCTGAAAACAAGCCTGTCATTCATAGGCCTTTAGAAAACATTCAAGATACAAACTAGAGCTATTTGTTTTAGTATTTAGTAAGACCATGATCACTACCAAATGACTGTCACTATTATTCCTATTCTGTCTAGAATCCTGTAAATCTATTGGTTACATAAAGCCTTTGGCTACTGAAAGTGTAAGCTCATATTAGACAGCAGCCACCACAAATCTCATTTTTAGATCCCTTTCATAATGTCTGCTCCCCATGGATAACTTAAGGGCTTTTTAGACTAGCAAATATGACAGAACCATAAATTGTTCCAATAAGATTCAAGAATGCAGTAAGCATCTGAGAGCATTTGACATTCTAAACATTTGGAATGCTCACATTTGCCTCAATTTGGAAATACCATATTCACGGCTTCAGCTTCATCCCTTTCTGTGGAATGAGCAAAGGACACCATTCATAGTGACTGGAAGGTGACAGTGGTGGGAGGGGGCGGGAAGCATTTCCTTTTTTGGATGAGAGTTGCTCATGGTTTACTCAACATTCTTATTGAATTAGTATTGAAAAGATAATTTCGTGCTTCATGAAGTGGCAAATTTGATTCATACGCTAGGAAGGCAAAAGAACAAATGTGTTATTGACAGTAATAATTACATCCCAGCCCCACCCCCCAAGAATAAGGCAGGGTAAACACTCCATACCATTTAGGCATGAAGCATGCCTTCTGTTTACCACCTGCTTGTCAACTGCCTACAAACAAGTCATTACAAGACAGTGGAAGTCCTTTGTTGGGATTTATTGGCCCAGTTCTATTATAAATAATAGATTGCTACATTGTTTTTGCCAGCTCTGAAGCAGATTTGCTACTTGTTAACATAAAATTACCCATATTTACTTATGTGTACATACAAATGGGCCAGAAACATTTTCTGCATCCTACATTGTCATCACACTCTAACTGGTTCTAGCCTTGACTTCGATTTTCAATCTCTGAGGAAGGACTTTGTAAAAGCAAAGGTTTACTTCATCTCGGACTCTTCCCTAGTTCTTGTCTTTATTCTTTCCCTTGTGCGAGTTGATAGTGATTGTTTTAATTTCATTTATTATTATCATTTTCTGTCTGTCTGCATGATGTGTGCATGGTGTATGTACCTCCATGGAGCCTGTGTGCAGGTCAGAAGACACCTTTGTACAGTTGGCTCTCTCCTTCCACCTTTACATGGTTCCAGAGGTGGAAATCAGGTCTTCAGGCTTGCACAGCAAATATTTTCACCACTGAGGCTTCTCATCACTTGTGATTGTTTTTAATGATGGTCTCACAGCTGATGCTTCCATCTGAAGAATTTCTCTTGGATGGATTTTTAAAAAGTGTCTTGCCCCTCTTTGGGGTTAAGTTTATAGATGATGGCATGGTGAACTTGAGAAGCAACTTTACAAATCTATGCCAGAGCTCATTTGGGGCAGGGTCACTAAGATTACCTGTATGAGTACTGCACATGAAGTCTCTGAAGCCCGTTTGGTTAGACCAAAAGGCATGGAAAGGAGGGTTTGGTACCTGTGGAGAATGAAGCCATTGCTTTATAAGGTTGTTACGGTTTAGGCAGCCATTGTACTGGTAATGTTTTTCTTCTTGCTTTGAGCGGTAGGATATCCAGTGCTGGGTTTATGTTGTACATAGGTCTAGCCAATACCTTCTGAGTAGTGCGAACCCTCCTACAGCTAGGGTCCTCCCATCACCCTAAACTTTATCTGTCTTCCATTTGATTGATTTATCTACCTGCATAGCTTTTTCTTTTTTAATTTATTTAATTTTTTATTTTATGTGTATTGGTGTTTTGTCTGTGTGAGGGTGTCAGATCTCCTGGAACTGTAGTTATAGACAGTTGTGAGGTGAGCTGCCATGTGGGTACTGGGAATTAAACCTGGGACTTCTGGAAGAGCAGTCAGTGTTCTTAACCACTGAGTGATCTCTCCAATCCCTGCATAGCCTTTTCTATATTACAAAACATGTTTAGACTTAAAGACAACTATAGTATAATTAAGTCAAGGTGATCATTATCCAGTTAAGTTATTCTTTTTTTAATTTTTTAAATATTTTTATTTTAAAATTAATTTAATTTTACATATCAGCCACAGATTCCCCTGTCCTCCCTCCTCCCACCCCCCAGCCTTTCCCCCCAATCCACTCCCCATTCCCACCTCCTCCAGGGCAAGGTCTCCCCTGGGGAGTCAGCCCAGCCTGGTAGATTCAGTTGAGGCAGGTCCAGTCCCCTCCTCCCTACACCAAGGCTGAGCAAAGTGTCTCAGCATAGGCTCTAGATTCCAAAAAGCTAGCTCATGCACCAAGGACAGGTCCCAGTTCTACTCCCTGGGGGCCTCCTAAACAGTTCAAGCTAATTAACTGTCTCACTTATCCAGAGGGCCTGGTCCAGTTCCATGGGGGATCCTCAGCTATTGGTTCACAGTTCATGTGTTTCCACTAGTATGGCTATTTGTCCTTGTGCTTTTTCCAATAATGATCCAATATCTCTTGCTCATATGATCCCTCCTCTCTCTTGCCAACTGGACTCCTGGAGCTCCACCTGAGGCTTGGCCATGGTTTTCTGCATCTGCTTCCATCAGTCACTAGATGAGAATTCTATCATGACAGTTAGGGTGTTTGGCCATCTGATCACCAGAGAAGGTCAGCTCAGGCACTCTCTTGACCATTGCCAAGAAATTAAACATCAAAATATTCAACAGTCCAATCAAAAAATGGGCTATAGAGCTAAACAGAGAATTCTCAACAGAAGAAGCTCAAATGGCTGAAAGACATTTAAGGAATTTCTCAACATCCTTAGTCATCAGGGAAATGCAAATCAAAACGACTCTGAGATACCATCTTATACCCGTCAGAATGGCTAAGATCAAAAACACTAAAGACAGCTTATGTTGGAGGGGGTGTGGAGTAAGGGAACACTCCTACACTCTTGGTGGGAATGCAAACTTGTACAGCCTCTTTGGAAATCAATATGGTGCTTTTTTAGAAAACTGGGAATCAACCTCCCTCAAGACCCAGCTATACCACTCTTGGGCATATACCCAAGGAATGCTCAATCATACCACAAGGATACATGCTCAACTATGTTCATAGAAGCATTATTTGTAATAGCCAGAACCTGGAAACAACCTAGATGCCCTTTAACTGAAGAATGGATAAATAAAATGTGGTACATATACACAATGGAGTACTACTCAGCAGATAAAAACAATGACATCATGAGGTTTGCAGGCAAATGGATGGAACTAGAAAATATCATCCTGAGTGAGGTAACCCAGACTCAGAAAGACAAACATGGTGTATACTCACTCATAAGTGTATACCTGATGTATAAAGCAGAGGATAACCAGACTGCTACTCACAACTCTAGGGAGGCTACCTAGTAAAGAGGACCCTAAGAAAGACACAGGGATCGCCCAACAACAGAGAAATGGATGAAATCTACATGAGCAAACTGGGCGTGGGGGTGGGGTTAATGGAAGACAGGGGTCGGGGGAAAGAGACCTTAGGGGAGCGAGAGGTCCCAGCTGGATCAGGAACAAAGTGAGAGAATAAGGAAAGAGATACCATGATAAATGAAGACCCCATAGGAATAGGAAGAAGCAGAATGCTAGAGAGGTCCCCAGAAATCCACAAAGATACCTCCACTAAAGTTATTCTTGACAGTTCAACACTCTGAAACTTTTAGACTTTTCTCTAAACACCAATATATACCATGCATGTGTATATGTGCACATGTGCACACCCATGTGCATGAGTATGTGTGTGCAGGTGTGTGATGTGTGTGTACAGGTGTGTATGTGTGTGTACACAGGGTTGTGTGTGCATACAGGGATACATGTAAGAATGTATGTGTGTGTGTGCATGCACACCCACTCTCCCAAGCTCAGCAGATGTGAACTATCAGCATATTTTAACATTGTGCAGAGGTCTGTGGAGTAACTGAGCAATGCTTCACCCAGCCATTGTGTCCCAGAAGTGAAATTATCTTCAATTATTCTTTTCAAGTCACCACACTCTCAATAGCTTTTCATTGCACAATCCTCAAGATAGTCTTGATAGTTGGATGGATATACATTTTGAAGTTTTTGATATATTCTGCCAAATTTCCCTACAAAAACCTAAGCCAGATCAAACACAAGCCAAGAAGATGTAGAGATGTTCATTTCTTTACAACCCAGCCAAACTTGTCACTGGCAGATTTAAAGGTTGTTTTCCAGTCTATTAGACAAAAAATGTGTCTTGATTCGATCTGCACTCTTCCATCCCCTGTGGGAGCAGCTGTGGTCTTTCCAATTGGCTTTTTCTTACCAGTGAATGGCCCGTTTATGTCCTGCACTCATTTCTCCTTGAGCTGGTTTGTTTCTCTCTATATAATTGGCATGTTCTCTGTATGTGATTAGTATTACATCTTCATTAAATAGACTACAACTGTTTATCAATCTGTGACTTTTATTGTGTAAAAAGTTTAAGTTTTTGTTACCAAATATGACATCTTTTTGCATCTTGGGTTCAATTCCTGTCTCTTGTCTTTCTAGGGAAAAAGGAAAATGTGTTTAGACTTTGCCACCCATTGCCACACACTGCATGCTTACAAATGTCCAGCCAAGCATGTTGATTTTCCTTTATGTTTTGCTCTTTTGTTATACATTTTGCTTTCAACGTCTAACTTTATTGGACTGTAGTCAGAGAATGAAACTTTTCAGACTTAAGCTTTGGGGTTTTTTTGCAGAAGTTCCCTTCAGGACCACTCTATGACATATGCTCATAAATATCTCGTTAGGCATATGCATGGTCTCAATACAGATACAATAAAACTTAAGTTCTCCTTAACTCCTCTCTTCCTCTTCCCCTTCTTCCTGGCTCTCCCTCTTTTGTCCTCCCCTTTATTCCCTGCCTAGTGTTTACCGTTATTTAAATTCCCTGTACCCTGCCTTGGGCAACTATAAAATTTTTAAATCTCCCAGCATAATATTTAAAACAAAATCCTTCTCTCATTATGTTTTCTTTCTTTATATATTGTCCAGGGTATTGCTATCCACAGCACCATACATATTGTTAGCATACATAACTTTATCAGTGTGAGTTTGCTCTATCCTGTATAGAAATGTTTGGTGAATTGAGCTTTGCCTAAACTCCTGGGTGGTTTTTGTTCTATCACTGACCTGATAAAGATCTGTCCATGGCTTTCTTTTAAATATCTTTATATGGTTGTACCTTATGTATTTCTCCTTTCACAGAGTGGTGTTGTTTGGCTTGTTTGTGTGCCTCTTCCTGAATTGAGAGTTCTTAAACCAAAAATTCAACCAATGGGGCCAACATGATGGCTCAGTGGGTAAAGGAGCTTGCAGCCAAGCCTGATAACTTGCTTTCAATTCCAGAGACTGAGAGAACTGACTCCCACAGTCATCCTCTGACTGCCACCCACACACCATGACATGCTCCCCCAAAAAACCAGATAAAAAAATAGTATGCTAAGAGTGTTTAAAAAATAAAAATAATCCAACTGATGCTGCTTCATTATAATATCTTCTATATTTATTGTTTCATATTTTCCATGCTTTATCACAATTTCTTCTTTGTTTTTATGTACTTTCTTTAGTGAATTTAAATGTCTCAGTGTTTCTTTTACTCTGCTAGTGGACATCCATAAACTCTTTATAATCAAAACCTATATTCCTGTCTCCATAAAAATGAAATAGCATGTCCAAACCCCTAATGAAACAACGTAAGGGTTGCATCACTGGGCATTTAATAATTTCCCATCATTTCTTCCTTACTCCCTCCTGAGCACGATTAAAAACTACCTTAAATTTCGGTTCTGGGTTGTTAAGTTTTTACTTTGTGCTGCTTTTGTTTTATGAATGTCTGCTTAGCCATCCCACTAAGTTTCATAACCATATTTTTAGTAATTACTCAGTATTAACTTTAGATTTTGATGTCTTTGCTCATTTTGCTGGCTTTGGCGTTTTATCTTGATGAAAGAAATACAGCTTGAACTTCTACCATCTTGCAGTGTTTTTCTTCTATACAAGTTATGTAGGTGATAAACATTTTATATGCTTATATGCCAAAAAAGTCATTATCCATGACCCACACATAAATAATGGGATTAGAACTTCAAAATGTCTTTCCTTTTCTTTTTAGAGATATTATTCATTTCTCCCACATTTTATGTTGTAGATGAGAAGTTTGATGGCAGCCATTAAGGTCATAGGTTTTAGAAGTCCGCGGGAAGATTAAATACTTAGCCCCAATAACAACATACTGTGTGTTATACATAAAGTAACAACACACTTTATATAAACTCTGTGTGTGTGTGTGTGTGTGTGTGTGTGTGTGTGTGTGTGTGTGTACTCAAGTCCCTTTCCAGCTCAGAGGCATCCCATCTGCATCTCTTCCTTTCTTCCTGATCTTTTGCATGCACAATTGTATCTGCTGAATCAATCTCCAAGGTGTTACTATATTGTTGCTGCTATTACAGAGTTCAAATAATTGTGTGGTTCTGGAAACCAGAATCTGAAATGGGTTGATTTGTACTAAAACCAAGATATCAAAAGGGCAGCACCCTTTGGGGTCTCAAGGGGAGAAATTATCCCAACAGGTCCTCTGCTTTGTGGAAGCTGCCTCAGTGCTTGTCTCCTGGTCATATCCTTTGGCTTCAAAGCCAACAGCATAGCATCTTTACATCTCCAACCTGAATACTCCTGTGTCCTTTGTTCCCATATAAGAAGGCTTGGTTTTGCCAATCCTTCCATCTCAAACTTCGCCACCAACCCCCAGAACTCCTTTTATTGTGTGAGGGAAATATTCACAGTTTGGGGGGATGAGGATGTGATTCTCGTGTAAATATTCTTGCTCATTACTCTGTAGAAAGTTGTATAATTCTGAGAAAGTTATTTCTCCTCTCCAAAGGCTGAGGAGTTGTATATTTTATATATACCATAATATTTTTAATTTTCAAGATTTATGATTCAATTTATGAAACTTCAACTGAGATTTCAGAAAGTTATCCAATACTAATTTTCCTCCTTTTTCAAAGAACTTTTATTTTAGCATGCAACTTCCAATACTTAACCCAAAGGGGTAAAGAGGATAAGAAATCTAGGGATTTTAGTAAATGAAAGAAGTTTTTCAATGATTTTTTTTTTATTTTTTGAGATTATATTATAAGTACACCATATGTCCTTCCTTTACTTCCCTCCAAACCCTCTCATGTACCCCCTCTTGCTATCTTTCAAATTCATGGCCTCTTTTTCTTTAATTTGTTTTAGCAAAACAGGCACCTTCATTAATGGGAGGAAAGTTTTGCCCTCATTCTCCTATGCCTGTGAAATCACATAAGAAACAATGAACTGAACTTACAGAAATGTTAGCCATGATTAAACAATATTCTGTATGAGCCACAATGACATTTCGTATTTTCAATTACACTACCAAGTACCTAAGACATAATTTTATTTAGTTCATTTTCTGTTTTCACCATCAATGATTTTTCCTAGGAGACTACTCGGTGTATTCCTCACATGAATTATTTTCAGATTATTTATCTCCACACAATTGAGATTGGGTCATATACTCAACTTTTCTGGGCCAGGCATAATGAACAGAATTAGCCTCTGAAGTTCATAATGAGAGTCTCATGGCATACAGAAATCCTGTGTGATTTCCAGTTTGTCCTACGATAAATACGGATGCTGGAGACAGAAGCCCTGGCACCCCTCCTGCACCAGGCACAGATGATGGGCAGTGTTTTCTTCAGGAGTGCTTGCTGAGAACCCATGCTGGGGCGTTCTCAGAGAGCCATTCTTTCAGCCTGACTCAGGGAACCAGTGTCCCATGAGGCTTTTAGAATGTGTCCTTCAGAATTCTTTGTCCATCTGTCCCTGACTTTAAGGTTCCTCTAGAATTTTGCTGGGAAAATACATTTTCTGTCTTTTTTTTTGGGGGGGGGGGGAGTTTGAAACAGGGTTTCTCTGTGTAACTTTGGAGCCCTTCCTGGAACTCACTTTGTAGCCAGGCTGGCCTCGAACTCACAGCGATCCACCTGCCTCTGCCTCCTGAGTGCTGGGATTAAAGGCATACGCAACCACCACCCGGCTGGGAAGATACATTTTCTTGGCCAACTTTACACCACTTTGCATCATGAATTACTTAGCTTCCAAATGTTCTAATATGTTACTATTTGCCTTCTTCCTTTTAAGAGTTTTTTTTTTCATTTATTTTTATTCATTTTATATACCAACCACAGATCCCCCTCTCATCCCTCCTCCCGCTCCCCCCTCACCTTCCCCCCTCATCATTCCCTCCTCCAACAGGGTAAGTTCTCCCTAAGCCTGGTACATTCAGTTGAGGCAGGACCAAGCCCCTCCCCACTTTATCAGGGGTGAGCAAGGTGTCAGACCATAGGTAATGGGATCCAGAAAGCCAGCTCATGCACCAGGGATAGATCCTGATTACACTGCCAGGGGCCCCTCAAACAGACCCAGCTACACTACTGTCTCCCAGTATGCAGAGGGTCTAGTCCGGTCCCATGCAGGTTCCACAGCTGCCGGTCTAAAGTTTGTGAGTTTCTTTGAACTTAGTTCAGTTGTCTCTGTAGATTTCCCCATCAGGATCTTAAACCCACGTCTTGCTCATGTAATCCCTCTTCCCTCTCTTTGACTGGACTCCTCGAGCTCGGCCTGGTGCATGGTTGTGGATCTCTGCATCTACTTCCATCAGTGACTGGATGAAAGCTCTATGATAACAATTAGGATATTCACAAATTTGATTACCAGGGTAGGCCAGTTCAGGCACCCTCACCATTGTTGCTAGCAGTCTAAACTGGGGTTGTCCTTGTGGATTCCTGGGAATTTCCGTAGCACCAGGTTTCTCCCTTACCCCATAATGTCTCCATCTATCAATATATCTTGTTCATTGCTCTCCCACTCCCTCCCTCCTCCAGCTCAACCATTCCATTCCCTCATGTTCTCATCCACGATCCCCTACCCTCTATTGCCTCCCCTTATCCCCAGTTTACTCATTGGGATCTCCTGTTTCCCCTTCCCAAAGTGATCTGTATATGCCTCTTAGGGTCCTCCTTATTTCCTAGCTTCTCTGGAGCTGTGGGTTGTAGTCTGATTATCCTAATGGATGGAATTAGAAAATATCATCCTGAGTGAGTTAACCCAGACTCAGAAAAACAGACATGGTGTGTACTCACTCATAAATGGATACTACATGTAAAGCGAAGAGTTCTAAATATTCTGCTCCAACAAACATGGGTGCTCTATGCTGTCCCAGTAAGTAGTGTTTTGGCTTCATCCTTATTTCTGTATGCTTTGTGGCATTAATGTGTTATGAGATAGTAGACTTGCATAACCAAATATTGTAAACTCTAAATTCCTATCTCTGTTGTTCATTCTACTGCTGTGTGTGTGCTTTGATGAAATGTAACATATATTCAAATGTGCAAGTAAAGTTACATGAACAGTAGACACACATTTTGACCAATTAACCTCGTTAATACAGGATTTCTGAATGTTAGAATGTCTTGGTGGTGTTTAGTTGATCATTTACTTGTTACTGAAATGTCTAAGCCTAAATCTATACTACAGACAGACTTGGTTTGTTGTTGCTGCTCTTTCTAAGATAGCCTCATAGTCTTCGTAGTTTCTGTTGTTTTTAGGATTCAATTTTGTGCTTTGGGTTGACTCTAAGCAGTTCACACCCATTATAGGTTGACAATTTATCTCATTCGGTAGTTGGCTAGAGAATCATGAACTTGAGAAAATTCATTTCCATGGATTTGGACTCCCCTGGTTTCTAACTTCTCTACCAGAAAGCCATACACATTCTATTTGTTTCATCATTCTCTATCCACATGACACTTAACACTTGATTTGAGTCAGGGTTGCAGAATGCCTCTTGCATACTCCAACAATTAATATTTTACTTATCACTCAGACTTTTCCAGCAGGGGATTCCCTGCCCACTTCCCCAGCCATGAGTGCTCTTACTGCATCTGGACCAAGAACCCTTTACAGTGATCCTAGCATCGGGTTTATAAACTGTATGATCCAAGCATCTCTACAGGCAATTTCTGTCCCTGCAGAACCAACATGGCTTTTATGCCACTTACAATCTTCTGTGCTATGTTCCCAGATTTGCATGAGGATCCCATATATCTGTGTATGCACTTTGATTATAGTCATCTTAATTGAAAGTTAGCCCATACTTTGATGTCTTCTTTTTTAAATAACAACAATAATAACAAACTCCCTTTACTGAGTGTAAATTAGGTACCATGTACTTTTGTATGCTGTGTGGATTTTAAGTTTTCAAATAAACATAATAGAAAACAAAACCATTGGGGTACTAAGCAAGGATTACTTTCTTTTTTCATCATAATGAGAGACCTGGGCATTTGGAAGCTTCTGGTGAGACTGCAGTTATTGAATGTCATCCATAATGAAGACTTCTGAATTTGATTGGCCTTTTCCTCATTATTCTAGGAAGATTGCATTAGTTTCAGCCATTATTCCCACAAATAGAAATTTTAAAAAATGGAAACCAAGGTATCTATATTTTAAAAAGAGTAAAAATATATCTGAGATGATAGCCAACCCTTCTTCATGTGTCTGCCAGTAACACAGAATCACTTTGGCTTGACTTGACTATGGAGAAGGAGTTTGAAAATGGTAGGTCATTGCAATTATAGCCATATGTTTATCATACCTGCAATATTCTATTTCTTACTCCTCTGAAAGTTATTCACCTAAAAATTATTGGTCAGAGAATTTATGTAACTAATTTAAAACTGTACCATCAGTCAACCAATTGTTGAAATTCCAGTGGCCTCTGTCTTTCTCTGATCCCATGTTCTTTTTTGCTTATTAAATGTTCTCGCTCCTGTAGTCAAAAGTTTTCTCAGGTCCTGCCTGGCCCCATGGTCCCTCAGCCACTAATAAAATATGTTTATTAGGGGCTTAACATTATTTACAAACTGTATGGCCTGTGGCAGGCCTCTTGCTAGCTAGCTCTTACATCTTAAATTAACCCATTTCTGTTAATCTATGTTTTGCCACATGTTCCATGACTTTATCAGTCTACTGGCATGTTGCTCCTTGGGCAGCAGGCTGGCATCTCTCTGCCTCTGCCTTTCTTCTTTCCTGTCTCTCTCCTTGGATTTCCTGCCTGCCTCTAAGCTGCCTTGCCATAGGCCAAAGGAGCTTACTTATTAACCAATGGGAACAAAATATATTCACACCATACAGAAAGACAACCCCCAGCACTCTCCTTCTGAGAAAATAGTGGGCATAATTAAAACAAGGTTGGAGGAATAGTTGAATGGTTTGCTTAATTGATTTGGTGGCTATGTACATGAATCTATGTAAGAGACACTTCTGTTAAAGGCTTTACTGAGTTAGTTTTGAGAAGTGGAAGGAAAGAGCTGAGGAACCACTGGCCTGAGCTCCAGTCTGAATTCTAGCATTTGCCAATATATAACTGTAGCTAAAGTTTTCCTGCCTGGCCCACAGTCAGGACAAATCTCTCTCACCTGCCAGTCCCACAGCTGCTCAGACCTGACCAAGTAAACATAGAGACTTATATTGGTTACAAAATGTATGGCCGTGGCAGGCTTTTTGCTAACTTTTCTTACAGCTTAAATGAATCCATTTCTATAAATCTATATTTTGCCACGTGGCTCGTGGCTTACTGGCATCTTTACATGCTGTTTGTCGTCGTGGTGGCTGGCAGTGTCTCTCTGACTCAGCCTTCCACTTCCCAGCTTTATTCTCCTCCTTGTCCCGCCTATACTTCCTGCCTAGCCACTGGCCAATCAGTGATTTATTTACTGACCAATCAGCAACACACTTGACATACAGACCATCCCACAACATACAACTATGAATCTATCACTCCATCTCCCTAGAACTTAGGTTTCTGTCTCTCTTGGTCTCTCTGTCTCTGTCTCTCTCTGTCTCTGTCTCTCTCTGTCTCTTTGTCTCTCTCTGTCTCTCTGTCTCTCTCTCTCTCTGTCTCTCTCTCTCTCTCTCTCTCTCTCTCTCTCTCTCTCTCTGTGTGTGTATGTGTGTAATCTCCAAGTCAAGTTACAGAGTGCAGCCAAATTCATTACCCAGAAACACCACCTCATTCTATTATTCTGCTACTCAAACATCAGTTGTTCACAGTGGATACTGTAAACTGGCTAGCCAACAGGTAACCATAATTCTCTTTTCCTTTGGTGTTCTTTGCTACAGAATCAAGAGATGTGAAATATTCCATTCCTCAGCCTCTAGGTGTGGCATGGGCATTCCTGGCTACTAAAATGTCTTGAGAGGAGAGCCACTAGAATGTCCATTAGTACTTGGCTGTTCTTCCTGCCAGCAGCACAAGCATGAGGCTAGTGGGGAAAGCAGTTGATTGTTTTTACTCTTTACTCTTTTAGGGGACCCACCACCCAGCTCCCAAATTAAATACATGTGGAGGCTTTTTCTTTATTATAAATGCCTGGCCTTAGCTTGGCTTGTTTCTTGCCAGCTTTTCTTAACTTAAATTATCCCATCTATCTTTTGTCTGTGGGCTTTTATCTTTCTCTATTTCTGTATACCTTTTCTTTCCTTCTTATTGTGTGTCTGGCTGTGTGGCTAGATAGTTGGCTCCTGGAGTCCTCCTTGTCTCCTTTTCTCATTTCTTCTTCTTTTCTCTCTTTTTCTCCTTCTATTTATTCTCCCTGACTGCCAGTCCTGCCTATCCTATTGGCTGTTCAGCTCTTTATTAGACCAATCAAGTGTTTTAGGCAAGCAAAGTAACACAGCTTCACAGAGTTAAACAAATGCAAC
The DNA here is from genome assembly GCF_949786415.1 of Peromyscus eremicus. Lineage (NCBI taxonomy): Eukaryota > Metazoa > Chordata > Mammalia > Rodentia > Cricetidae > Peromyscus > Peromyscus eremicus. Next base: position 76,156,116 of record NC_081423.1, read on the forward strand.
ATAAAAGAATGCAACACATCTTTTCATCATTAAGCAAATGTTACACAGCATAAACAAATGTAACACACCTTAAAATAATATTCTACAATAAGAGAACATCATGATTATAACATGAGAAGCATGAGGATAAACCTACCTGTGAATGAACAGAAAGGTCCATGGTCTTTCATGGTACCATTAGTTACTCTGCCAAGTCTGGACCACTTGCCTCCTGGGTGTCTTTTTGAAGGGAATAAAGAAGCTCTTTTCTCAATGGAATCATTTTCTGTTTCATTTCTTTCTTGTTTATAGCTGAAGACATCCTTATTGATAACATTTCATCTCCAAAAGTAAACGGCAAAGGTGTCAGATTGATACTATCAGTGTTCTGGATTCTGTTCTGTTCTTTCCTTCCAAACTTTTTCCCATAATCTCACTGACAAATGTTGAGGCCAATTGCTTCTTGTTGCTTCCTCTAGTTCAAGGCAAGGGTGAAGTGAACCTTCCCCTTCAGCAAGTTCTTTTTTATTTCCTAACTGGTACCATTTCTCTTTCCTTAGCATTTTAATTCTTCAGAAGACTCTGCATTCTCTAATATTGGCTTATACTTAATCAACTGTCTTATCTTTACCTTTGTGAGCACCAAAAGTTTGAGTACTCACCATCAGCACCACCCTCCTCTTCTACATACACACAGAGCCTCAATTCCACACAGTGCCTTGCCCAAGTTAAGTGGCATAATGAATGAGAAATGATGTATGCAATTGTTCTGACATCTTTCTTTTTGTCTTAACCATCAAAAATAATCTTTTGTTTCTCTTATTTGTCCCTGCTGTCTCTTACATCTTTGTCAATCATAGTAGCTTTTTTAGATCATCTTTCCAAAGCTATTGTTAACCTTCTTAGCAAAGTATGAAACCCTAGAAAGGAGAAATACCCTTGTTTACAGAGCCTGATCTATAGAACTAGTTCCAAGCTGTCTATTATGCGCTGAACAAGAGCAAGGTTTAATTCTGTCCTTGGTAGGAAGACAGAATTGTCTGTGCTCCCGGCATGAGTGCCAACCAGCTCCAAATTCAACCACCTCTAGGTGAAGGGAAGAAGCTTACAAACAGTCAGTGATCATGCAACTTCCTCCACACAATCCAGTACAGTATCTGACATATGCCAGTGAACCAGTAAAGATTTTAATAATTTTTTTTTATTTTTTGAAATTAAAATACAATTACATCATTCCCCCATTCTCTTTCTCTCCTTCAACCTTTTCTATGTATCTCCCTTGCTCTTGCTCTCATATTCATGGCCTCTTTTTCTTTAATAGTTATTATATATTTACACACACACACACACACACACACACACACACACACACACACACCCTGTCCATTTGAAACTGTTTTGAGTCCACGTTTTCATGTAGTCATGCTTTACTTTGAAATACTACTAGATCATTTTTTATTTATGCATATTATTCATACCCTGACTGCTTCTCAAAGAGATTTGTGGTAACTAAAAGCTGCAGGTACAACATAACCAATTTGTAACTCCTATGAGGTGACAAAGAATAAAATCCAAACACAAAAAACACCTCCGTGATAGGAAGACTTAGAATGGGATTTTAAAGTTCAACTCACTTAATTCTTCCCTTAAACTATAGTTTTCATGTTTCATGCAAAGCAGAAAACCAAAGGTCAGGAAAATTGAGCCCATGAGAACACATATTACACTCATTAATTTCAAAGCCCAGGCCTCAAGGCAACATCTACCTGGCATTGTGATCCACCCCTTCCCTCAGCTTCCAATGATGGTAGAGGCAGGATGCTACTCATAGTGTCTGTGGTGTTCACAGGAATGAATCACATCTCCAAAAAATGACTTATATGTGATTGTGTTTAAAGCCAACATAAATGAGCTGAGATGTCCCATTCTGTGAGGTTCCCTACAAAACCATAAGCCAATGACACCCTGACAGAGTGCTGGGAGGGAAGCAACATGAGAAATGGTCTTTTTGTTCAATTCTGTTTATTCAGATGAAGAAACTGGGAGAACCTAGTCTTCTCAGACAGTCTTTTCTAAGGCTACTTTCTCAGGATCGCTTAGTCTCTAGGACTGGAATCAGGGAGTTTCAAAGGTCACAGTCCTCCAGGAGTTATATTCTAGTTCCTGCTTGGTGTCCCATCTCAGCAGTACCCTCATCTGCATATAAATGCCACCTCAATCCCCATGCAGCCCTCTTGCTACATAGGTCCTCAGATCTTCAGTTGTAATGAAAGGGGAGTAGTACATGTAGGTGTTCTTAGCTTGTTTTAAACATTCATAGACATGTTTGCAAATAATGCTTGGTCACATGTTTTGTTACTTTGATGACAGACTTCCTTGTCTTAATGCATATAGGAGAAACTCCCATTTAGAATCTGTAGTTGAATAGTTAGTGTTTTACTATTGAGCTCTAAAAGTAGAACTGTTCCTATGAGTGAGTAAGTTTAATTAGAAAGTAAATTATCCTAATTATTGGTAGTCCCCCAATGAACCATCCTGTCCAGAAGTTATCCTCCCATGCATCTGAACACTTGTGTGCTTAATTACTGATTGGCCATATATAATCAACAGAACATGATAGAAGTAACGCTGACTTCAAAGTCACAGTGTGATAAGAAATCTTGCATTTTCTCCTAGGTGACTGTTAGGGCCCACACTTGGGATTTTCCTTTTCAGAATCTAGCTACCATATTTAAGAAGTCAAAGCTCTCTGGAGGGGCCCAAAGAAAGGGTCTGGGTTTGACAGTTAAAGCTGAATTCACAGCTTTTAGGTTTGGGTATAAAATGCCACCAGAAACTCATGTGTTGAAGGCTTGGTCCCTGACCAATGAGTAAGGAAATGGGACCTACATGGATGAAGAAGATCCCCTCTGCTCAGTGTCTGCTGTGAGGTGAACAGCTTCCTTCTGTCATGTCCTCCCACCACTGTCTTTCTGACTTGCCACAGACTTAAAAATAAAAATCATCGAACTAGTTGACTATGGGCTAAAATCTCTGAAACTGTGATCTACAATAAGTTTGTCCTCTTCCAAGTTGATTGTCCCAACCATTTTGTTATAAGAAGACAAATTTGACTGACTCACCAACCAGTGGTCTAAACATAGTTGCCAGTCTTCAGAGTGTGTCATTATTGACAACCAGCCCCAAAGAGCCTTCAGACAACACCCGCAAGAAAGACCACAGGTATTCCCACTGATACCAATGGGTCTACAGAATCAAAGGATAATACATCCTATCTTAGGGCACTATGTTGTGAAGCAATTTGGTACAGAGCAAAGGATACTGGGAACAGCAGGACATGCTAAAAGTTTATTTTCCCCTCAAGTTTCTACAAATCTCAGTGGCAAACGATAATCAATATCTACCAAGATCTAGAAGCTGGTCAAAGTGGAATTTATTTAAACTTTCGTCCCATCCTGCCAAAGATTGTGCCATTTCCAGTCAAGTTATTTCTTTCATTCCACTCTTAAGCGAGATACTAGAGACAGAAATCTTGAAAGAAAAATGCAATTTAAAAATATCTGTTGAGATAGGTATTTTGACATTTGAAGGAAGGAAAAACAATTTAGGATGCTTTAAGAGCTTTCCAGTGTTGACTTTCATATTATGTCACTCTGAACTACGGAAAATAGTCCTTATCTCCCCATCTAGCTATTTAGAGCGATCTTCTGTGGCATGATGCACCCTTTAAAGGTCTTAATTGGAATGTGCACTGAGACATCGGGGTTGCAGGTTGCTTATTATATCTGCAAATCAGACATGCTGGTTTTTTTTTCTTTTACTATCTTTTCATTTCCTCTTTCTCTTTTTTCCCTCCAACTCCTACTTTTCCTTCTCCTTTCTTCCCTCTCTTTCTCCCTCCATCCCTCACATTCTCTTTTTCTTTTTCTCATTCTGCTCTTCATTCCTCAATTTTTAAATCAATGCTAACTTCAGTTATACCTTATTGAGAACAATAAAGAGGAAGAAAGAAATCTTATTTTAGGAACTTCCTAAGTGTCAAGTATCACACTAGGAAATCACACACACACACACACACACACACACACACACACACACACACACACCCATTAATTGCATTGGATGTTCAGTAGGCCAACTAAGAGGTAATGCCTGCAGTGTGCAGCTGGAGAAACTAAAGATGGGATAAATTAATTCAATAATGCATCCAAATTAGTTTAGCAAGAAATAACTAGTAGATCATGGGTCCATATCATGTCATTTCTTATTTCATAGACCTTGCATTTTCCATTATACCACTTTGCATGTGAACTCTATCTTCAGGTCTGCCAGTTGTTTATAGTATATAGGATGCCCATCAGACTTTCCACCCATCTCAGAATCCCTATATCCTTCTGTGTCTAACTGCTAGCAATCTATAAAGAACCGTGTTTTACTCCATTCTGTGGCAGCACCCTGTGTGTAAGCTTCTTTCTGTGTGTCCACAGACACTCCAATGGCAAAACAAATGACTATACCAAAAGATTTCCTTTTTTCACATATTTTGCTCTCCAGATTTTCCGTGGCATTGTTCGGGTTGTCTAGAGACACTGAAATGATAAGCTACATATATGAGAAGATATATGCTGGCTGGGAGTAGGAGAACATGGAAAGGCAGCCATGTGATTCAATATGAGATTGAAGGCCTCATAAATGGAGGAAAGGGAAGCTGATGAGTGAGTCTGAGTCTAGGCCTAAAGGCCTCAGACTAATGGTGTAAGTCCATGTACTAATCCGAAGGCCTGACAACCCAGAAGCATCAAAGCACGAGGATAGAAAAGGACTCAGGCAGGGAAAGTAAATGCCTCATCCCTCTGTCTCATGCCCTATTCAGACTCCTCCAAGGTCTGAATAATGACATTCCACATTCCTGAGGACTCTCATTTCTCCTGTGCCTAGTCCACTGATGGAAGAATTGATCTCTTCCTCAAACACTTTTACAGATATACATAGGAACGGCATTTTACGAGCTATCTGAGCATTCCCTAGCCTAGTCAAGTTACCACACAATGTTTCCATCACAGTGGTTAACTATGATGGATCACCCGAAAGCACTTATGGTTGGTTTTTAGTATCAGCCTTCCTGGGCCCCTTGGTGAACTTTGTAGTGAGGGAAGGCTAGAAATGGGTTGTTTCTCTGAGCTGCTAGAGTCATCTCATGACTTAGTGCCCTCTGGCTGATTTGACATCTGCTTCCAGAGTTTGGATGTGGTTTAATAGTTTAACAGTGTCTGCTGAGAGTTCATTGTGACAGAGGGATTAGTCCCTGTGTGCTAGTATCAGAAAACTATGGAACTTTTGAGAGAGAGGACTTCGTGGGAGGTATTTTATCATTGAGAGAGATACACTCAGAAGAGATTGCTGGGCCCCAAGCTGTCTGTGACGTTTTGTTTAGTAATGTAAGCTATGCCACAAGCACTCTCATCAGAGTATCCTGCCATTTATTACCTTGTGTTTCCTTTACCAAGGTTGATGGGTATCAAATGATCACATAGGGAAAATCAAAAGAGCTATGGTCATGTGAAATTACTATTAACAATTTTTATCAGTTGCTTTACTTATAATTGCATATATGTACATATAAACCAAAAGATCCTCTCCCATATCCCTGGTCTTGGACTTTGAACATCAAAAACTATGAGCTAAATAAACCTTTTCTCTTTATAAGCTGGCCACCTCAGGTAATTCATTGCAATGACAAAAACCTGACCCATACATCCTTCAGCACACACTATACATACAATTCATAATTGGCATTCATAAGGCTCAGAGACTTTTTAATGGGTCTTGAGATGGTATAACAGCCAGTGGAGGTCCTAGGTTTCTTATACCAGAAATTATGGGGTACCCAAGTGATCAACTAAAAATAAGAGAAACAATGATACAACACTGAGTTTATGGTACAGACTTTATCAGTAACTTTCTACTTATATTTGCATGTGTACTTACAAACATATATTACATATTAACATATATATACATACTTGCATCATAGTTGACATTCAACTTTCATTTTCTTCTTTTTAAATACTACAAATTTTGTTTTCAAAGTCAGGATATGTTAGTCTCTACTATCTTTGTAGCCTCTGTGAACCTTTCCACAGTATTCATCCATGTCAACTGATGAACCTATAGAATATTTCACGTTTTAATTAATATAAACTATATAAAAGATGACATACCACACACATCTTTAATGTCTGAAGAGTCATTCCAGGCAATGTGTTTTTAGAAACACAATCATCAAACCAAAAACTAACACTTAGAACGTGAATGGAGAGCTACCTCCTTCTCATCTGCTGCAGGAGATGCTCCTTCTTGCCCCATCCAAAAGTTTTCTGGCCCTGGAGAACATCTATCTTTAAACTGTCTGCAAATCTGATCTACAATAGATGAAGTCTCCCTGTTGACTAAATTTGCATTTCACTGATTGCTAGTGAAGTTTATCACTCTTTCATGTGTTATCTGCCTATTCATATCCCTCGTTCTTTCTACTCTGTCTTTTCATTCTTAGGGGTATGTTATATGTTATGAACATTAACCATGTTTTGTTTTAGCTGTTACAACTCTTCCTAGTTTATCATTAATCTTTTAAATATGTTCATAGTGTCTTCTCTGGTACATGGAAACTTCCATTTTTAAGATGTAAAATGTTTTTACATTTTTGGGGGTTTTTTTTGGATTTTCTTCTTGCTTAGAAAGCCTTGTTCAGAACATATAAATTTAATTACTATGGACTTTCTAGATTTATGACTATAATCCACCTCAAAAAAATTAGTTTATTGTATTATAAATAGATCTTTCTTTCCAGTTACTTACTTTATTGAATAAATCCCATCATTACTAATTTGAACTGTAACTAAGCCCCTGAATGTGCTTGAGTCTTCTGTGCTTTTTTTAAGATTAATTTAATTTGATTATTCGTACATGAGTGTTTGCCTGTATACATGTGTAGCACATGTGCCCTTAGAGGACAGAAGAGAGCATTGGACACCCTGGAACTGGAGTAATAGATGGTTCTAAGCCACCACATGGATGCTGAGAATCAAACCCAGTCCTCAGTAAGAACAGCAAGTGTTCTTAATCAGTGACCCATCATCTCTCCACTCACTGTTCTTTAAGTTTCTCTCATCATCTATTTGTGTATCAGGATTATATAGTTTTTATTTATTTTATTTCTATTTCCTTTTTATCATTCTTAATGCTTCTGCATACGTCTTATCTACTTCATTTTTAAATACTTTATTACTGAAAGCTACTGAGTATACCAAAAAACAAGAGCAAGAGTTCCTAGAGAAATTGGGCACAAAAGACAGACAAGATGGGTTGCTATAGTGAGGAAGCTTTCTACCTTGATAAAATAATCAGGCCATCAGAATGTCAGCGTATCAGGAAATAGTCCCCATTTTAGAGATGGTTATGGTCCTCATTGTTCTTAGGGTGAAATGACATGCCTCATCACACAGGACCACAGAGGGGAGTGTTAGGGCCAAAAGAAGTGGCACTATGGCCTCATGGGAAATTAGTAGGACCAGTGGGTGATGAAGCAGAAAGAAAGAAGGAAACTGGGCTAGAGTCTTCATCATGGTTCCCATAGGAAACATGAGTCATAGTAAGCTAGCTCAGGGTTGACTATTTGAATGATTCCAACAGGTTCTGAGTCACAGAGGTTGTCCGTAAGCCACCTGGTACCTGACTATGAAGTGTTCAGAGAAGATGAGAGATTGCCCTAGAATGTGAGAGGCCAGGCCAGTGCCTTAGTTAGGGTTTCTATTGATGTGATAAAACACCATGGCCAAAAGCAATTTGAGGAGCAAAGAGTTTATTTCAGCTTACAACTCTTAGGTCACACTTCTTCACTGAGGAAACTCAAGGTAGGAACTTGGAGGGAGGAGCTTATGCAAAGTCCATGAAGGAACACTGTCTACTGGCTTGCTCCCATGACTTTCTGTGCTGCTCTCTTATAGTACTCAGAACCACCATGTCAGGGATGGCACCACCCACAGTGATCTGGGCCCTCTCATATCAATCATCAGTCAGTAAAATGTACCACAGGCTTGTCGGCACACCAATCCTATTCTCTTGATTAAGATTCCATCTTCCAGGATGACCCTATCTTGTATCAAGTTGACAGAAAAACTACCCAGTACAACATATAAAGCAGGGCCCTGGGCAGTGGTGGCTCATGCCTTTAATCCCAGCACTTGGGAGGCAGAGGCAGACGGATCTCTGTGAGTTCGAGGCCAGCCTGGTCTACAGAGCGAGATCCAGGAAAGGTGCAAAGCTACACAGAGAAACCCTGTCTTGAAAAAAAAAAAAAAAAAAAAAAGCAGGGCCTTTGGAGAGCAAATACTGGGTGGTCTGGTTTACAAAGAAAAGGCACACTTAGAAGCAGGTCAATTATGCCTCCTAGGAATTGGCTAATCCAAGGTGGGACATTCCTCCTGGACCAGTGCGGCCATAGAGATCAGAGTGCCAGAATAGAGAGAATGAACATCACAGCATGTTTTTTCTCAAGGAGGACCACAGCCCAGCAACTTTCACTCACACATAGGTCCCATTGCCCTTTGTGAAAGAACTTACCTGCATGATCTCTGGCCTCCATGTACACACACTGAGAGAGAGAGAGAGAGAGAGAGAGAGAGAGAGAGAGAGAGAGAGAGAGAGAGAGAGAGAGAGAGAGAGAAGAAATCTCAAAATAAATCCAAGTACTATCTAACAAAAAACTATTCGTGTATTTAAATATTATTTGAAGAAATTAAATCTGTTAAAAAAAGAAACTAAATCAAGGATAAATTCTCATGTTGTGATGGAAAAATACAAAAGAAGTTAAGAGAGCTGTGTCTTGTATATTTTGTTTTAAAATGAAGGAAACAATCTAAAATATTAGCAGCAGTTATTTTTAGCTTGGGAGTTTATGCAAATTTGTTGTTAGATTTACCATTTTACATTTACTATAGTGAGCACATATTGTAATTTGAAGGAAAGATTAAATATTTTCAAAACAAATTTTTAACTGATTGGACCCTCATTTGGGCAGAGCGTTCACTTTGTTAGTGTGGGAATAAATTTGCGAAACATTGATTTGGCCCATATATTGTACCAAAATCCTGGCTAAAGTAAAGCATTGCCCAACTCCCCCATCATCCTAACAGAGTAATCAAAGTAAATGTGTGGGTCATAGAAGGCAATGGGACAAAGACTTCTCTGGAGAGAAACCCAACTACTGGCTACTTGCCCAATTTTCAGATGGAGACCATGGTGTCCACAGAGCTATGTTCTCTACCAGTTAGAGTTGAGTCAAGGGAAAAAATTAATGCTGGGCTATAGTATGATATGTTCTAGCCCTACCAATTCAACAGTAGAGACTGTTGGCATTCCTACAGAGCAAGATGATTTCAGTAAGTTCAAGATTCTCAGAGTCATATTTTCTGCTCTTCCATAACTAAAGCAGTCACTTCTAAACTTGCCTGCTCATCAGAATTTGTGCAAGGAACATTTCTAAATGTTAATTCTTAGCCCTTATCATGAATATAGCACTGCATACTTTCAGTAGGTCTTGGAATGAACTTTCCAATATCTGCAGAGCACTCGGATGCAGCATAGCATTGAGAATCATGTTTGTGGGCATGTTTACCTCTCTTCATATTCTTAAGAAGTATACAAGTAGAAAAGGTTGCTGAAAAGAGTGTGACCTGCTAAACATAAAATGGCCCATAGGAAGAAGGTTTTCAAATGACTTTATAATGTTAATTGTCATTTAAAATACAGATATAGAGAGATACTGCCTCCCTGGACCCTGAATGATGTACCAAAACACCTGAGGGGCAGATAGTCAATGAAATATGTGTGCTTTTCTTTGGTTCACAAGTTTAAAATCAACCTTTCCTTAGGGTTTATGGAAGAGCTGAAAAGTTCTGTTAATGCATTACAAAGAACAAATGCTATGTGTTTTTTAAAAGAAAAATAAACATGGAGTGGGATGATGGAGAATTTTTAATCACTGTAATAAGAGCAGCTGTTCACTGGTCATTTGTCTTAAGTCAATAACTATGCTAAAATCCTTACCTGCTGTTAGCTCTTAAATGCTCACAATAACACTAGTGTAGGAATCAGATTTGCACAACATAGGCTACGTATGAGAAGGTGACACACAGGCCTCATATGTCAGTGGTTTAAAATAGTAGTTCCCATCATGCCAGTGTCCAGTGCTGGCAGGAGCTCCTCTTCCATGTCATTTTCACTCCAAGACTTGGCTGAAGAAGTCCTCATAGTCTGTAATGGAGCTGTATGCCAAAGCTGGGCTAAGGGAAGAGAAAGCAGTGTGCATCAGCCTTCACATATGTCCACTGTGTAGCAAAGCACCTCACTTCCACCCAACGAGGACGATTTACATAGTGACATAGACTTAAAAGTGAAAGGAAATGACATTTTCTTATTGCATAACCAGAAATATTGGTGAGCCTCACTAATATTTGCTTCAATAGTTTGATAACTGATTGTTACTGGAATGGCAAAATAGTAAGAATATTGCCAATATCAAGTGTTGGCAAAATCATGATGCAATAAAAACTTCACTGCTCATTGCTGGTAAGGAATGAAAAATTGCAATAAGTAGCTTGAAGAAGAACTTGGCAGTTTCTTTTAAAAGTAAGCATACTCTTATCACAGTGTGTGTGTGTGTGTGTGTGTGTGTGTGTGTGTGTGTGCACGCGCGCGCGTGTGTGCATGCCTGTCTGTCTGTTTGTCTGTGTCTGTGTGTATCTCTTCATGTGTGTGTGTTTACTTAAGCAGGATCTCTGTATCCTATGCTGAACTCAAACTCAGTATGTCACTGAGAATGACCTTGAACTCCTGATCCTCCTGTCTCTGCCTCCTGAGTGATAGGATCACAGACTTGTGCTACTGTGCTTGGTATATGCTGCGCTGGGGATCAAACCAGCTTTTTACATGCTAGGCAGTTACTCTAACAACTGATCTATATCCCAGCCCCCATATTTGTTTTATCTTAATGCACTGCTTCACAACTGCAGGCAGCTTTGACCCCAAAAGAATATTTGGCAATGTCAGAATATGGTTTTGGTTGTTACAATCTAGCCAGAAGCTGCTACTGGGATTTCATGCATAGATCTAGTGATGCTGGTGAGCATGCTGTAGGTCAGAGAACAGCTCCTAACAGAAGACTGTCCTACTGAAATTGTCAAGGCTGAGGAATTCTGCACCAAAGAAACAAAAATGTGGAGTGATATCTACATGTGGCAGCATCATCCATAATCACTGACAACTGGAAACAACTACAATATCTTCTCTCTTTATTATACACACTTATTTATTCAGTTATGTATTTATTTAACTGTCTGTATGTTCCTATACACACAGACACACACAGACACACACACACACACACACACACACACACACACACACACACACACTCATGAGCCATGACATTTATGTATGTGGAGGTCAGAGGTTAACAAGTAGGAGTCTGTTCTCTTCCTTCCACCATGGGAGTTCCAGGGATGGAACTCAGGAAGTCAGCCATTACTGACTGAGGCAGCTCACTAACGTCTTTGAATGGATGAATGGATAAATTCTGGTACTCAGTACAATAGACTACTTAGCAATAAAAGGGATAGATTGCTTGCTGATATGTGCAGCACCACAGATAAACCTTATAGGCTAACATGGTGCTAAGTGATAGTAACCAGTTTTGAAATTTACATGCTCTGTGATTCCATGGAAATAACATTCTGGAAAAGGCAAGATGACAACAGGGATGGAGCACTGACCAAGGGTTTCCAAAGATAAACAGAGATAGAAGGGAGGGAGAGTTTATACCCAAGGGGACTCTATGAGGAAAGTGGGAGGTGCCGGGATTGCTTCATAGTCTCATTTTGCTGTTGGCCACATGAATGCACATGTGTGTTAAAATTCAACCCAAAAGTAAGTTTTGTTATACATAAATCATATTCTAGAACTAAAAGTATATAAAATCACAGAAGAGGAAAAGCTGAGATGCCAACTCACAGTGCAGTGTAAGAAGGATGACCCAGGTTCTTGTGGTTGTATAGGCAACACTCATCCTCATCCTGAGAAGCTGCCTCTCAGTGGTGAGAACATTGAGCTGTGAGTTAAGGTCAAAAGCATTTGTAACCTTGATTGATCGTGTTTCTCTCAAAATTGTTAAGTAGGGATGCTCTTGGTAGACAACAGCTCTGCCTCTGTCTCTGAACAGGTACAGATTAGATCTAAGCTACTGCCCTTGCTCTGAACATCCTCACCCAACTGGATGTTCACAGGCAAGTATGGAGATCTGTCAGCTGGCAGAGAGACCCAGTTCAAGAAGTGCTACCCTCAGGTGAAGCCAACAGCCAATGGAAGTCAAAGAAGCAGACAGTGACTTTGGGAGGGTAGTCGCTTCAATCCATAGCTACAGTTCTCTTTTGCAAAACTCTAACTCTAACAAGAAAAGCTTCCTGGAGTTCCAGAAACAAAACCAGGAAGAGCTGTCAATGTTTTCACGTTATCATCTGAAACAAGGTTAATGGAAGGTGCCTGGTTTATCATTACATTGTCTAACACTCTCTCACATCGCTTTCTTGATATGTAGGCTCAGAGGCTATCGTAACCTGGCCTTCTCCTGACATTTAATTCACAGAAACAACTACAATTGCTTAGGAAACGACTTGAAAAGAACTTGGTTAAAAAAAAAGATTGGAGAAAAGAGAAAGAACAGAGAAAGGAGAAGTGAATGCTTGTTTTGTTCCTTGAAATAATTACTCCAAGGGTATAAGCTCGTTTTGGAGAGGGAAAAAAACAACTTTAAATGGGTAAGATGATATTTGCTCTGCTAAAAAGAGCCATTAATGGACTTATGCCAAGTTCTTGGATCCTAAAGGAAGCCTTTACAATAAAAGCAATCTTCTATCAATTTCTAAAATAGTTATTTTACCTCCCAAATTTAGGAGCTACCAATTACCATGTAATTGTATACAGGACAGCCACAGGTTAATAATATTCTTCAGCATTTATTGAGTATTTACATGTATAAAAATTGACTTAGAATAGCAGGCTAAATTTTTTTCAGGGGCACAATATAGTTGCCTCATATTTTATGCAAAAATGCAAAACAGTTCGTGCTGATTATACGTCATGCTGATTTGAGTCTTTTTTCATAGAGAAAGGCTAGTAGACGAGTTAGGAGGAAAAGAGGACTCTTGTTTGTTAAAAGCCTGTTATATGCTAAGCATGGTCCAGGTGTTTTGGGTGCATTATCCTGTGTGCCTCTATAATTCTTCCAAATTCCTGTTTACCTATTAAGGTCTCAGTGTAGAATATAAAGTTATCTTGGCCATTTTAAGCAATGACTTTTTTAAGATTATAATTTAATGACAACATTCCTCCTTCACTTTTCTACAACATTTTATATGTCCCTCCTCACTCTTCTTCAATCAAATTCATAGCCACTTTTTCTACTAATTGTTATCAACTCTACACAAAGTACTCAGGCAACTTAGGGAAGCTGAGAATAGGAGAAGGGCCATCCCTAGGAAAGAACACACCAACTGGTTATCCACTGATGAACAGTCAACCCTGAAAACATACACACAGGTAGCATTATATGAACTGAATGGATTATACTTAGGAATATACATGTATATACATGTGTGAGTGTTTTTTAGATCATTAAAGGGTCTAGAAGCGGATTCTGAACTGAATCACCAATTCTAATTTTTCAGCACAAAAATTGTAGAAGCCATGGGGAGTGTCTCCTCCTGCCAGTCAGAATGAGGTCAAAAGCTCATCACAGTCAACACAGGTGCTTCTGGCAGACAGGTGTAAACATAGGAACTTTGCTGTAGAAAAGCTCAGTGTCTCTACAATCCCCAATAAAAAGAGAGCCATGGAAGGAAAAGTCTGGCTTCTTTCTTTCACTTTCCTCCCAAGCCAGGACTTGTTGTTGATGGAACTTAAGTCACTCAGGAAAGCTAGCTGCAAGGTATCCAAGAATTAACAACTTCATCTTCCTAGGCAGTGCAGTACTGAGAAGATTAGAGGAGGGTAGAGTGGTTAGTGAACTCCAACAACCTGGGGTACTCCACCCTATGTAATGGCTCACATTGTTCTAATTGGTTATACAGAGTCTCAGGGAAGGGTCACAACTTTAGGAAGGTGGCACAAGCTAGAGAAAAGTGCCAACATTTGGACTGGCACTGTGTTCAAAGTCACCAGTTAATGAGTTCTTTCTCTGTTCTATATGCATTGTTGTAAGTGTCTTTGACATGACCTTATTTAATCTTCCTTGCAATCCTATCATGTAAGTATCATGATCCTCATTTTGCTAGTTGATTTTTATAGAAAAAAATGAACTGCATTAACATAGTCAATAATAATTAGAATAGCAGTCTTAGGTAGTGTCTTAGTCAGTGTTCTATTGCTGTGAAGAGACACCATGACCACTGCAAGTTTTATAGAAAAAAGCACTTAATTAGGGACTTGCTTACAATTTCAGGGGTTTAGTTCATTATCACGGCTGGAAGCATGGCAGCTTGCAGGCAGACATGGTGCTAAAGAAGTAACTGAGAGTTCTACATCGAGATCTACAGGCAGCAAGAAGAGAGAGACTCAGGGCTTGGAACGGACTCTTTGAGACTTCAGAGCCCAACCCCAGTGACATGCTTCCTCCAACAAGGCCATACCTCCTAATCCTTTCAAATAGCACACTCCCTGATGACCAAGCATTCAAATCTATCAGACTGGGGGGAGAGAGCAGTGTCATTCAAGGTACTCTCCTGCTTCTCTTTCCCCAACAGCATACAGCACTCTTGATGGTAGACACTTGACCAGCATCATTGTTGATCCCTGTCACACTTCCTGAGATACCCATGCTCCATGCCTATGAAGTAAGCTGATAATCTTCCTAGGGATACTTGTGTATCCTTGGGTAACTAGTATGGAATATGTGTGGACACTCAAGACCTAAATGCTGTTGCATGAATCTTAAAAGGTCTTATTAATAAAAACAAACCTGGAGCCAGGTACTGGGGTCAACGCTGGAAGATCAGAGAAGCAAAACAAGCCACAACTTCCTCACCTCGCCAATTCCTCAGGTGATCCTGTTTCCTCAGACTGGATGCCTCTCAGCTGAACTGTGCTGCTCAAAAGCCTAAAAGCTTAACCAGCCTAGTTCCTGGTTTTCACGCATTATATAGCTTTCTGTTTTCTGCCCTCACTTCCTGAGATTAAAGGCTCACTTCTTGGGATTAAAGGCGTGAGTCACCATGCCTGGCTGTTCCCAGTGTGGCTTTAAACTCACGGAGACCCAGATGGATCTCTGCCTCCCAAGTGATAGGATTAAAGGCGTGTTTGCCACTATTTTCTGGCCTCTATATCTAGTGGCTGTTCTGTTCTCTGACCCCAGATAAGTTTATTAGGGTATACAATATTTTGGGGAACATACCGTGTAATGCTGATAAAACTCTAATAACCAACTATATGGAAACAAGGACCTTAACTTGTAGCTTCAGCCAGTTTCCAGGCTATAAGTCCTCCCATTGTGGCCATTTCATAGCTATCCATATTATATCAACTGACTTACATAATTTCAGAGAATTATCAACTGGTTGTTGCAAACCAGCATGACCCAGTTCCAGAGGAGCACTTCATGGTCGTTGTTTGCCTAGAATACCGTCATGAGGAAGTTTGAATTCTGACCACATATTGAAATGTCTAAACACTAGAGATTTCTTGGCAGAAGGAAGACAGTAGAATAAGAAAACATAGATCTCTGAGAGGAGAAAAAATATTATATATTTGGCAAAAATCTAACAGAATGGTCTTGGTAATGTCTCACTCAGGGAATCACAGTTTGAGGTGCTTTTTTTTTTTTCTTTTAACCTCTGAGTTAACCATGACTATGAAGAAAGGAAAGATAATATTCTTAGGGATTTGAGACAATTTGCAGGTGAGCTACCCCCATGGGTGAATAAGTGGCACAGGAATAAAGTCTCCATGACTGTGGCTCCCAGTCACTCTGTGGAATAGCTCTACCATTTTGCCATCAGGAAGGAGAGGCCTTTCCACTCTACCCAAATTTGTCTTGGTACTCAGAAAAGAAACAGATCATGAAGTTAGCCACAGTGAGCGCATGACCGTAATCTCAGCACTAAAAAGTCTGAGAAAGGATTGAAATTTCAAGTCCAGACTGATATGTATACCTAGATCCTGTCTCAAAATCAAAATAAAAGACTAAGTGTGATTACTGCCTTTCTCATCTCATCTCTTAGTCTGCTATATGCTGCTCCCTGGTTTGAGGGATGCTTTTCTTTCTTCAGTGCTATTAAAATCCCTCTTCTAAAAGGTAAGGCCTCCCATGAGGAGCCAGAAAAGCCTGGTACATTCAGTTGAGGGAGGTTTTAGCCCCTGCATCATGGGTGAGCAAGGCAGAGGAGGGAATGGGGGAGTGAGTTGGGGGGATAGCTAAGGGGGGAGTGGGAGGAGGGAAGAGAGGGTGACCTGTGGTTGGTATGTAAAATGAATAAAAAAAATTTCTTAATAAAGACAAAAAATTTTGGAAAAATAATCTCTCTTCTTTCATCTCATTTTCAAATTCTGTCTTGAGCAGGACACTGTTCCAAAATCTCTACAGTAGGAATTAGTCATTCTTTTCTCAGAGCATATTCTTTTTCAGGGTATTATTTCATTTTTATTGGCATCATCCCTAATTCCAGCCTGTGCGTGATGCATTGACAATAGATGGGGAATCTTTGAGAATCAAGGCGGTAGCTTGTTCATGTCCAGGGTTGTTCCACTGACACATAGCAATCCGTCTGTCACAAGATGTTCATCACTGGCAGTGGCATTGTTAGTAAGTGTGCAGAGAAGCAATTGGCATTTTGATAAATACTGTAAAACTAAAAAAAAAAAATTAAGCAACGGAGAAGGTTAGAAAGAAGGAAAGGAAAGGAAGGACAGAGGTTGGAATGGGTGAAAAGAGAGAGGAAAGAAAGGGAAGGAATTTCTACCTCCTAACATGCTGACTATGTAAGCTGAAGTCTGAGGATATATTTTTCCCATGACCTGAGGCTAAAAATACAGTATGGAGGAAAACACAAAATCCTTTTAATATACCTTAGACTTACCTGCCAGAGCCATGGCATAAGACTAATATGCCCCGTATTTCCTATTTATAATTCATCTTTTCTAAGGATACACATGTTCTCCACAAGAAGCATTCTCTAGAGAGATGCCCTTGGCAAAGCCATTGATCAGAGACCAAAGCTTCATTTTAGTCCATGTTGCCAATACTTCCTTGGTAGCAGGTCCTTCCATAATACAAACACCTTAATCACTTTGTGTTTCACAGAGCATGTCAATAAGTGCTCATATATAATATATGTGTGCTTACAGCATATATAATATATATGGATGTATGTGCTGTTTGGTATGACATGCCTGAAAGAACAGCTGATTTATTTTGTAGCTTTTATGGACTGTTTTATTATTCTCAACAACATCACATCCATCCTCTTTGCATGCATATTTTATAGTACCTTGATGGACTTATTTGATTCGACCCAGTGTTTTGATGACAGCATGGCCATAGGAGGTGCACATTAGCCCACACAAATCATTTGCTCAAGTCACTTTAGAGTGTGATCCTGCCCTCAGGTAATTTGTGAACTGCCAGCTCTTTCATGATGGGCAAAATAGCATAGCATGCCCTATAAAGCCATGAACCAAGAAAAGCTATTGGCAATTCCTGGATCAACAGGGCAGCCTTAAAGGAGGGGCTGCTAACTATGTAAGTACAGTCAGTTATTATCAAATATCTATTGTTGGCTCTGCACCATTGGCTTCTTTTTTCCAGCTTTTAACATCTTTATATGGAGAGGATAAAACAGAGTGCTGTGACTGTAAGTCAGATTCCTGAATCCTAAAAAAAAAAAAAAAAAAAAAAAAAAAAAAGTGCAACAATAGATTGGACTTACCTAATTAAACAATGATCTATGGGACTGAGAAGATGGCTCAGTAAGAGCACTTGCTGCAGAAGCATGGGGACCTGAGTTTGGATCCTCAGCATCTACATAAGAATCCAGGTGTTGCATCACACACCTGTAATCCCAGTGCTGGCGGGGAGGAGGGGGTGGAAGGATTAATGGGGTTCCAGGTATACATAAAAAAAGAACTATCTCAAGGGAACACAATGTCCCTCTGTCCTCCCACATGTACACACACACACACACACACACACACACACACACACACACACATTGGCAAGTCAAAGTCTGTAGCTTGAGTTAAATAACTCCTCCTTTCTTCCTCCCTCCCCTACCTCAGTGAATACAGACTTAAATTCCAAGATTTATCTCTTCCTCCTTTTTGGTGCCCTACAGTTCATTGACTAGGGTAGCTACCTTCCACCATAGAACAGGAAATGCTTTTTAGAATTGGTGTGAATGTTCATTCTTCCTATCATGTTGGCACCCTGAAATCTCATCTGGCTTTAGATGAGTGTCATGGTTAGTTTTTATTTTCAATTTGACACAACCTAGAGTCACTTAGGAAGAAGGAACCTTAACTGAAGAATTTTTCCTCTCATATTGGCCTGTGGACATGCCTTTGAGCATTGTCTTGATTACTAATTGATGTAAGAGAGCCCATCTCACTATGGAAAGTTACACTCCTGGACAGACAGTCTTGACTATATAAGAAAGCTAGCTGAGCACAAAGCCAGACAGCAAGCCAGGAAGTGGTGTTCCTCCATAGATCTTGTCTTCATGTTCTTAACATAGGTTCCTTCCCTGTATTCCCTTAATTATGTACTGTGACCTGAAAGTGTAAGATAAAACTTTCCTCTACTAAGTTTATTTGGATAAGAGAAGCCTAGTAACTCAATCTGAACCACAAAACAGGTTCATGCCAGGATCAAAGCCAGATCCCAGATTTCCTAGTATTTAAGTAGCTATGATGGCCCTTCCTACATGTGGATCCTTTACTGTGGTTTCTGTTACCCATAGTAAACATTAAATGGAAAATTCCAGGAACAAATAATTTATTTTACTACAGCAAAAAGAAGGACTAAGACATTGAGTGTTCATTTTAAAATTTTGTTGTGTTAGGGATAGTCCATTTAATCCTGCCTGATGCATCATTTTGTTGTCTGTCTAGTGAGGTGGTGCTTACTAAGCCTGCTAATGAGCTCTGACTTTAAGTCCCCCAACACCAGGGCATGTCATAATCACCAGAGTGCTTGTGAAAATATACATGCTCAGACATAGGACTCAAGAAAGGGGACCCCCAATGAGCACTCAAGAATTCCTTCTTCAAGCCTATGATCTTGCCAAGGATGTTAACATGCTAAGTTCTGATCGATACCTCTGTAGAGCCCTAGAGTGCTGAGGGAGCACAATGTAATGAGCAGCTCCATGTAGGATACTTAAAACCAGTCTTGCTCAAGTTAGCAGCCAGAGTCTTTTCTGGTCCCTTCACTTGGTAGTCTTCCTTGTCCAATAAGCTGCTCTCTCCTCCTACCTCATTCGTCAGATTGTTCTGTCCAGGGTCCTGAAAACCTTCCTGTTAAATGACCAACCTATGAAATACTACCGAGGATCTAGAAAGGATGCTCCCACCTAAGTTTCCTGGTGAGTTTTTTATTGGTTCTGGCAATCTCTTATAGTAACCAGGCCTGAGGGACACACAAGTAAATTTACATATAGGGAAACTGAGATCAAAGAAGCCTAGCAGCTCAATCTGAACCACAAAACAGGTTCATGCCAGGGTCAAAGCCAGATCCCAGACTTCCTAGTATTTAAGTAGCTATGATGGCCCTTCCTACATGTGGATCCCTTACTGTGGTTTCTGTTACCCATAGTAAACATTAAATGGAAAATTCCAGGAACAAATAATTTATCAGTTTTCATTTGTGTTGCTCTGTTTAGCATTATAAAGATAACATTATGTAACCCTTCCAATGCCCAGGATGTAAATCATCCCTTTGTATAGTCTATCTACCTGGTATACACATTACTTACTTGTTAGCAGCTAAGTTATCAAACTGACCACATCTACATTGCCACTTATGTACAAATAGTCCTCCCCACAATTCCCTGGATAGAAAGTGTGTTCTTACTATAGAGCCAATTAATATCAACAAGTCTTTACTCCCTTTTTACAATTTGTTTGTTTCAGTTAAAAGGGGGAGTTTATGGCTTCTCTTTGACACACCCAAATTGCCAGCATGACTACTCTTGAAATTTTGAAGGAGAAGGAAATCCATGCTAGTTTTGGTGCCACACCTCCAACTAAAATTAGAAGTTAGCCGGGTGGTGGTGGCGCACGCCTTTAATCCCAGTACTTGGGAGGCAGAGCCAGGTGGATCTCTGTGAGTTCGAGGCCAGCCTGGGCTACCAAGTGAGTTCCAGGAAAGGCGCAAAGCTACACAGAGAAACCCTGTCTCGGAAAAAAAACAAAAAAACAAAAAAACAAACAAAAAAATTCCTAAAATTAGAAGTTAGAGTCATATTTGTGACGAGTACTTTATTAAGACAGAGAAGCCATTAAATTGGTGTGTTGAGAGAAACATAGTATATATGAGGTTCAATACTATCCATGAATTCAGTCAAGTCAAAGGGTATTTTGACATACTCCCCATACTTA
Source organism: Peromyscus eremicus (assembly GCF_949786415.1). NCBI lineage: Eukaryota > Metazoa > Chordata > Mammalia > Rodentia > Cricetidae > Peromyscus > Peromyscus eremicus. The sequence continues at coordinate 76,176,795 of NC_081423.1, forward strand.
AAGGTAACCTTTGTATTCTTCTCATACCAGTGGGTTCTTGGTGAACTCTCTTTGCCTTCATGATCCTCTCTGTACATTGGACAGTGTTTGCTAATGTGCTTGCAATCAAAAAAGCACACATGATAATTCAATGTACAAGACTAAAGTTCCCATAATTAACTTTAATAGCAATGAACCTCTCAACCTTAAGATTGTTGTTATTTGTGTCTACTCTTAAACAATAAACAATAGTCCTTCTTAAAATTGGATTCCCTTTGGGTTTCCTCCGCTTTGTATCTTTCATTTTATAACTATTATATGGCATCAAAATCACCTTATGTTACTACTTTTCAGTATCATTAGACATACATATATATTTGTAAATGTGGCTTCATTTAATGTGAATAACATAATTTATATTGAATAGCGTTAGTTTTCATGTGTGTGTGAGAGAGACAGACAGACAGACAGGAAGAGACAGACTTTTTATAAAACCTTTTGTAAAAAGCTTTGAACGTCATGGTAAATTTGTTATTTACTTGAGAATGATAATGAATATTCAACACCAGCCCTCTTGGACAAAAATTGAGAAGGATGGGATGCTGTGTGTATACTGAGCAAGCCCAACAGAGTTAATCATAGGTGTTCTCTGTAATGGAATATTTTAAGTATAAGCCAGATTTGTCAAAATACCAAGTGGTCAGTCTGAGTAAAACTGGGCCACGAGAAAAACACAAGGAACTAACATTTTAGTTAGAGAGTTGGCTAAAGCAGTATCACAACTCTTTGAAGTTTATTTAAATGAAAGTCAGAGGATCAGGAGGGATAGCCACAACAATCAGACAGACACTGGACAGGATTGCAGTCCAGGATAAGGTTGGTTTAGAACTAAACCTAGTCATTTTAGACACCCAATGCCCTCTCCTAGGTACATTACACACTTATGCAGGGCAGGGCACAGCAGACTGGGGGCAGCATGTTCCTTCTGACAGTAGGTCAGTTTCTTCTAGAAGCAACCCCACAATCACACAGTAGTTATAACCCATGGCAGAAGAAATAATTTGAACATTATTAGGGAGTCGAAGAGACTCTAGTGCTTTGAGTAAAAACCTTTAAATTCCCATTTCATTAAAAATTCTTCTCTGCAGCTGGTAGCAGAGATTACCATGGTTCACCATCTGTGCAGATTAATGTTTACTAAAAAAGAGGGGGGAGGGAGAGGGAGTAACAGATAAGATGAATGGCTTCCAGATAAACAGAAAGCAAAAGTAAGTATATTTTAATATCTCTCTCTCTCTCTCTCTCTCTCTCTCTCTCTCTCTCTCTCTCTCTCTCTCTCTCGTATGTGTTATACCTATTTTATTTAAATCCTGTGGTAGAATTGTCTAAGGAGAACTCAGGCTTATTTATTTTTAAAGACTGAATAATGTAGAAACAGTCAATCATCATCATGCTGTTTAGATGTACATTTTATGCAAAATTTATTTTGAGACATCTTCAGAATGTGTTAAAAATAATTATACGAGTTTGGTATTTCTCAATTACGTTTCCCTCTGGAAAGATGCTTTTTTGTGTTGTTTGCAGCTTGGACTCACAAGCCAGGACCCCAGGTTCTGTCCTGGGAGAAAAAGTTATGAATTGGCTCTAGATTTGAATCTGATCTATTCTAGGAGTGCAACTCATCCACTGATGATGTCAGTGGGAGGTAACTGATGGCCGCCCCTTAATGAGTGTCCCTGGTGAGGATATAAGATGATAATGTTCTGTTATATTTGTGTGTGTGTATGCAGATGTGCACATACACGTGGCATGTGGAGACCAGAGGTCAACCTTAAATGCCTTCAAGAGTGTACACTTAGTTTTTTGAAAGAAGGTTCCTTAATGGGATCCAGGGACCTCTCATCAGGCTAGGAAAGCTGGCCAGCAAGCCCCAGGGACCCACCTGTCTCTGCTTCCCCAGCACTGGACCACCATGCACATTCTTTTCCCCTTTCATGCATGGGTTTTGGGAATTAAACTGACATCTTCATGTTTGCGTGGCAAGCACTTTGTTGTCGAAACCATCTCCCCTGAACGTTTTCTTTTTTTCTCACTTGCTTTGTAACAAGCATAATCTTTGCCTTGCCTATCAGTAGACACACCCCATAGCCTGTCAGCTTAGGGACTGTGTCCAATCCACTCTGGAGGAATCATCTTACCACAAACACAACTTTAATTATATTTTTCACTACCAGTCAAGAGTCTTAGACAGCTGGATGAGGAAAAAGCCCTATTTAGTAGATTCATTCATTTATTTGTTAACATTTTTCTAGAACATCTACTGCATTCTAGACATAGATCAAGGCATTAGAGATGCAACTATGAATCAAACTACACAAAAGTCCCTTGCTTACGTTCTAGTGGGAAGAGATAACAAATCAACAAATATATAATACATCAGATGTCAGAGAAGGTGTAGGGAAAATGAGTCGGGGAATTACAAGTCAGGTTGCAATGGGATGGTTGCAATGCTAACTCTTCAGTTATAACTCAGAAACAGACATAAAGACCCTGATGGCATTGGGTTAGAGATCATTCTACCTCTGCTCATCTCCATCATCTCCTAGATGCTCTGTCCAAGGAGGAAACTATGCCTTCTTAGTGCTGGTCCCTCTGGCCTCACCCAGCACAGCATCTGACAGGAACTAGGCATTCAGTGATTGTCTGGTGAACCAAACTTCACTCTTCAAACCTCTCTAGAGAGCCAGTATGCCCTTTGACACTTGCAGTATCAGCTTGAGCTAACAGTTCCACCTCCATGCTTCAGTTTGACAGGCAGTAAGTTTCCAGCCTGAGGGTTGCTTATTGATTTGACTAATAATAAGTAATGGAGTGGCAACTGAAGTGACATTAATATCATGTGGAGAGGAATGAGCACCAGGATTGGAATGCTCTCATGCGTCCAGGCACCTCTGCCACTCAGGGAGGAATTGGATTTTCTTGCACAATGTTTTCTGTTTCACTTCCTCAGCACTCAGAACTGCAAAATCCCAACTGAAAATGTGTGAAAGTGAAGGCACGGCTTTATGTGGGGACTCATAGTCTCTTTTACAGTAGTAAATAATGGTGATAATGGAAGGAGCTCAATGAAAGTTTAAGGCAGGAGGGAGGCTCTATAGAAGGAGAAAGACCAAAGAATTTGAGGGCTTCTATGCCATGAATAAATCAAATCAGAAAAGGGAGGGAGAAAAGGAGAGCAAGGAAGGGAGGGAGGAATACAGTTGGCCAACTATTTCTATCCTGAGGTTTACACACTTGTAGTCAGAAGTTTTCCTGTGTCCCTCCCAGTCCCACAGCCACTCGGTCCCAAGTAAACACACAGAGGCTTATATTAATTAAAATCTGTATGGCCTGTGGCTCAGGCTTCTTGCTAACTAGCTCTTCTACCTTAAATTAACTCATTTCTATTAATCTATATGTTGCCATGTGGCCTACTGGCATCTTGTTGCTTCTTGGGTGGCAGGCTGGCCTCCCTCTTCCCTCCTTTCTCTTTCTTGTCCCTCTGGTTGGATTTCCCACCTTCCTCTAAGCTGCCTTGACATAAACCAAAGCAGCTTATTTATTAGCCAATGGGAACAATATTTATTCACAGCATACAGAAAGACATCCCACAGCACTTCCCCTTTTCTGTCTAATCAAAAAGAAAGGTTTTAACTTTAACATAGTAAAATTATATGTAACAAAACAGTTATCAAGCAAGAATTACAGTCATAATATCTAGTCTATTTGTATTTGGCAAAATTAAATAAAATATTTTATCATCTATTCTATCTATGTGAGTCTAAAGTTTTATATCTGATTTACCTTTTATCATGATTAAGGAAAGCTATAACTATAACTATCTAGTCTTCAACTCCATCAAAGACCCCAGAAGGAAATAATATTACCTAAGTAAGCAGAAAGTGCATTGTAAGCAACTTTCAAATTTCTGGAAATGACAAACACAGCTGGCTGTCTGGACAGTCACCCAATGTTCATCTTCAATTTGTGGCATCCATCATCAGCCTACAGGTCTAAAGTCTTTAGCAGACTTTTCAGTGAAGCAGAAAATTTGAAGGATTGTCTCACCTATTGGCAGAGTTTATCAGTCACTTTCCTCTGTGTCTTGTAGAATGTCTGGCAATTTCTTCTGTGAAGCAGGAACCTGAAGGACCGTCTCTCCTTGACTTGGCAAAGTTCAGTGGTCACTTTCCTATGGGTCCTGCATGTTCAGTTTATACAACACACTGTCAAGCAGTCCAGGCAAGAGCAGTTTCTTGCCCAAATGGCTAGCCTTTTTCACATTGTAAATAAACTCCACAATGAGTTTCTTCAATGCCCAATCATCCTCTTTGAAGTAGATTGGTGTTGCCAGGAGCAGACATGTCTCATTGTCCAGAAAATTCTAAGCTCTTAAAACATTTTAAATGCCATATTCTGTAGGTCTTTGAAGTGTTTGAAGATTACCTACCTATTTGAAATATATCTATGTATAACTAGAAAACTTAACTAACATGAATATAAGTTTATTATAGATTACTATTAATCTGTATTTCTTTTTTTGGTTTTTTTTATTTTTTTATTTTGCAATACAATTCAGTTCTACATATCAGCCATGGATTCCCTTGTTCTCCCCCCTCCTGCCCCCCTCACCTCCCCCCCAGCTCACCCCCCATTCCCTCCTCCTCCAGGGCAAAGCCTCCCCCACAGACTGAGATCAACCTCTGGTAGACTCAGTCCAGGCAGGTTCAGTCCCCTCCTCCCAGGCTGAGCCAAGAGACCCTGCATAGGTCTCAGGTTTCAAACAGCCAACTCATGCAATGAGCACAGGACCCGGTCCCACTGCCTGGATGCCTCCCAAACAGATCAAGCCAATCTACTGTCTCCACCCATTCAGAGGGCCTGATCCAGTTGGTGACCCCTCAGCCATTGGTTCATAGTTCATGTGTTTCCATTCGTTTGGCTATTTGTTCCTATACTTTATCCAACCTTGGTCTCAACAATTCTCACTCATATAAACCCTCCTCTTTCTCGATAATTGGACTCCCAGAGCTCCACCTGGGGCCTAGCCATGGATCTCTGCATCCAGATCCCTCAGTCATAGAGGGAAGTAATCTGTATTTCTTAATTACATATTACAACTTTAGATGAGTTGTGTAAACATATTACCTTAAACCAACAGTAGAAATATACATACAGTATAACAAAATTGACCTTAAATTTGTATTAATAAACCAAAATCCATACCAATGTAAAGTATTTTGAGGTTAACAGGTTTTTTTTGGATTAAAGTAAATTTAATAATCTACCCTTTTATCCTATCATGTCTAAATCATACATTTCTATATTATATCCCCCTTTCTTCTTTTAGAAAGAGATTAACTATGACCAACAACAATTTGTAATCAACCCCTAAACAAAGACAAACATTTGTAATCCATTTTTGAGGAATGTGGGCATAGTTTTCTAGACTACTTCCTGCTGATTGGGGGCACTGATGGTCTTATAGGGACACAGGGAAATTTTAGGATTTTGGTCAAGTCTTGACTGGAGTAATCTGTGAAGCTGTATTGTCTGAGCCAGTTGCCTTGAAGCTGTTCTGGATGTTGGATCATCTGGAGACCGCTCAGGGAACTTCCTTGATGGAAACATATTAACCTAGAAGGAATCCACAGCTTCTCTTCTTCTGTAGAAAGAAAAACAGAACCTCTTTTCCAAATCAGCATATCCTTAGACATAATTTTGAAGTCAAGATACGTTTAAAATATACATGTCTCTCTGCAGTTAAAAATCTCAAAGACAATATAACAATATGCAGTATCCAGATTCTTTGTGTAATTTTCATCTTCATGTGGCTCATTTTCTTTATATTACTTTACTCTCCTTTCTAAGGGCTTTATTTTTAAAACTACGTATTTCTTTTTATGACTGTCTATACCTTCTCTTTACTCTTTTAAGCCTCAATACATTTTTACACACACTGCAAATGTTTAGAGATTTATTCTGTCTGAATCTGTCATATTGTGTATCTATAATCCTTTTCTGACCAGGAGAGATTTTAAACTGCTCAACTGTGTGGCAGCTTTGGCTGTTGACTCCACCCCATTTGGTTTCCCAACATGACAGAAATACATTTACTGTCAGCTCTGGGAGCCATGCTCACCGCCAATCTGGGAAGCAGTGGGTCTATGCCTCCATCAAGCAGAGTGTAGCCCAAAACTTTTTTTTTGTCTGTACTAGCAAAAGCTAAATCCACTGTGCAGCATGCTGTGCAGCTTGGAGACGCCTCTGTATGTGGCAGTGGGAATCCAGCAAGCTGTGCTCAAGCTCAAATACCACAGCGTCTCTGTCCAGTGGCCCACATGAGAGACACAAACTAGGAAGCTGCTCTTGGCTCCATTTTAGAACTCTTTTAAAGCTTTCTCAGGTTTTAGGTAGAAATTCTTGCCTCACGTTGGAACACCAGATGTAATTGGAAGTTTTTCTGTGTCCCACCAGCCTTTTCTTAACTTTGATCATTTACTCTCCTATGAATTCAGCAAATATTTACTGATGGTGAACCAATTTTTCAGTACTTTACAAACCAATCAAGGTGCATAATCTCTGTCCCCATGTAAGAAAAAATTTGGCTGACTACTGGCTCTAGCTCTTACTTGTTAGCCATCAAGCATTGACTTTCTAAGTGATAGGAGTAAAATTGTCATTCATGGTGAGTATTCCCCAATGACTTAATGTCTTCCCACAGGACCACACTTCAACTATCCATCACCTCTGAATAATGCCATCCAATTGTGCAAAGTCTTTATAATATGTACATTCAAGAACTATAACGTGATAGTAACATACATCTGATGGGTTTTTGCTAATGAGGTAACTCTAGCTTGTTCCTTGACATACTAGCAAGATGACTCAGCTTTGGGAGCTGACCACACAAAAAAGATCAATTGTATCATTAAAGGATTAGGGCTTTGAACCATCTAATATCAATCCAGTCATGAGGAAAAGGGATTGGATATGGAGGCTGATCACCTGACCAATTATTTGAACAATCTGGCAGGCATAACACATTCCCAATAAAAACTCTGGACACCAAAACTTGGGTAAGCTTTTCCAATTGACAATACTCTGTGCAAAGGGGTGCTGCATCTTTCAGGGTGATGGAAGCTAAAATTTGTGTTCTAAGCACAAATACAGTTCTTTTTCACGTCATTCTAGTGAATTATCAAGTCTACATGGGAGCTAAATTTGCATCCAGGTGATCAAAAAGAAAAAGAGGAGACTCGCCAGACTTGGGGGTAGCTTGTATCAAAGTGAGATATGTCTTGATAGAATGGTGTCTTTTACTGTGATACATTTCTTAGTCTAGAAACAGACCTGAAAAGCCACAGTTTCAGTGCAGTGGGTAAGCAGTTTGCACACAGATGTGTCATGAAGAGCAAAGCAGGTGCCATCTGCCTCATTGTGCCACCTGAATCTGGTGTGTGTTTTGCTCATCATTCTGTTACAACAGCGTTCTGTAAAGCCGAGATTGGTGGATAGAAAAATGTTTGTTCAAAGCTGCACTGAAGGAGATTCTCCATTACAAATCTCTATCTCATGGCATAAAGACTTTTTATGAGATGCAGAGAAATGGTGAACTGAGGGACAGTGGGCAGGAAGACCATACTTTGAGGGACTCTTCTTGTCTATAGGCCGTCTTCTTCCTTCTTCCCTCTTCCCTAGTGGGAGCTCACAATGGACTCTGATTTCCCACTGGCTGATCAGAACCTGAGGAAGGGCTTCTCCTTAGAAATAGTCAGGAGATCAGAAGGCAAAGCAAGGGACAGGGAGCAAGAGACTGCTTCAAACCCATCCTAATCAGGGAGAATCAGATGTGATCTGGGCAAAGTAAAACTCAAGATGACATTAAACAAAGCAAGGCAAAAAGTGATAGGGATAGAGAGAGGAACATACTGAACAATTCTGTGATCATCCCTTGCCTCCTGTGTGGATGATATTAGTAACAGTGTTCCCTTAGCTGCTTGTTATGTGCAATGTGCTTAAAGTTCATGGAGTCATATACCCCTCACATCACTTCATGGAAGGAGCCAAGGCTTCTATTTTTTTTTCAGTTAAGTCCTTGAGGTTTAGAAAGGTTGTATACTTTGAACAACACCAACCAATTATAGGTTCCTGCCCCTTTGTAACAGATTTTGTTTTAGGTGATGCCTGAATGCTTGTGTTCGCTTCTCTGCCCAGTTCACATGCTGATACCCTTATTCCCAAGTTCAATGTATTTGGAGATGGACCTTTCAGGAAATAATATGCTGGGTACAATTATGAAAGTAGGACCATCGACCTGGAATTAGTGATCTAAGGGAGCTAGTTCTGCTGTGTTTTCTTGCCCTTTCCTCCTCTTCTTCTTTTTCTCCTCTCTCTCTTTCCTGGTACAAAGAAATGCACAAGAAAGAACAGGAAAAGGGCCATTACCAGTTCTTGACCATACTGATTTGGACCTCTGGTCTCTCCAAAAAGCAAATTGTTATTGTTTAGCTAAGCAGACTACAGTGTTATGGGGGTTCTGGAAGAGTAAGATGAATTTTTATTCAATTTGTTCTTGCTTACTGCACTGGATACCAAAGCATCCCAAGAGTCTCAGTGCAAGAGGGACCTCCTCGTCTGTTGTAGAGTCAGGCTACTCAACAAGGAACAGCTTTGCTAGCACTCATTGTAAGCAATTAATTGCCTTTCTACATTAAGTGACAGCTCCTTCGTATAGATCAGATAATCAGAAAATTCTTTCAAAGAATTGAAAATGTACCCCAGTGTTTTTTATTCTCACTGACCCTGGCTCCATCACTGAGAGAATTAAGGCAAAAATTACTGTTAATATCCAGAGGGTGGCTTTTATATGAAGCTGGCTGTACAAGTGGTCTTGATGATTCTGTGTTGAACCCTTCCTAGCCCTGTGGAGTCCATCACAGTTTTTACGAAAGTCATGAATCTGGAATTCTTTTTGGATGTAGGCTTTGGTGGCTCGCCTGTCACTCTGCGCCTTTGAAGTGTCTAGTCATATACATAAATGATCTTTTATTCAACTCTTATTTTCTGTGTATGCATTCATTGTTCACATTAAACTTCTTTTATGTAAATGAAGTCCCTCGATATGAGGGAAACAAAGCAAAGCCCAATTAATTGGCTAATTTTCAAAGGCTTATTCTACATTGATTGCAGCGTTTTTTTTCCCCATGAATTTTTTATTATGCTCTTTCTTTTCCTTGTTGAGAGTTGCCTCTGAAACATTAGTATATGAAGTTGGTGTACAGAAACTTGACCCAAATCATCTCATTTAAGAAAAGAAAAACCACACATCTATGATCTGTGATCATGACCTAGTTCTCTGTTTTTATGTCCAACTCAGCAGGTTTAAAATGTAATAGATGAGACTGGGAGGGAATTTTTCACAGGTGTCTTTCCAACCTTACACTTCTCTCTCTCTTTCTCTCTCTCTGTCTATATGTCATGTATGTATTTATGTGTTTATATATATATATATATATATATATATATATATATATATATGTCATGTATGTATTTATGTGTTTCTCTCTCTGTGTCTATATGTCATGTATGTATTTATGTGTTTATATATATATATATGTCATGTATGTATTTATGTGTTTTTCTCTCTCTGTCTATATGTCTTGTATGTATTTATGTGTTTCTCTCTCTCTGTCTATATGTCATGTATGTATTTATGTGTTTATATATATATATGTCATGTATGTATTTATGTGTTTCTCTCTCTCTGTCTATATGTCATGTATGTATTTATGTGTTTCTCTCTCTCTGTCTATATGTCATGTATGTATTTATGTGTTTATATATATATGTCATGTATGTATTTATGTGTTTCTCTCTCTCTGTCTATATGTCATGTACGTATTTATGTGCTTCTCTCTCTCTGTCTATATGTCATGTATGTATTTATGTGTTTCTCTCTCACACACCTCCTTATCTCCTTAGTTTAGCCTTTGTAGTTTTAAACTATGAATTTAGAAATGTGGACCACAAACAAAAGAAATAAAACAGATAGTCTGAGTATGGAAGGAAGTTCATCGGTCATTCTTGTCCCTGCTGTTAACCTCTCTCCTCTAAACCTAGCCCCCTGCCCCTAGTTGATCACTTTATTTGATAGAAAATTCACTGTCTACCCAGGTAATAAGTCTTCTGAATATTTCTCACCTTTTACAAAGTTCATATTTATATTGAGCATACATTACTTGGTCCCCTATCAGTCTTTGACCCCTGAGTCCTTGCAAACCCGCTCATTCCTCATCTACTGCCTAGTTCCAAACCCTGAACTTGCCTCAGCCCCTCCTTTCACTCCTTCCTCCTTAGCTAAAATGAATGGCATTTCTTTCCCTTCTAATTCCTTAAAAATCAGGAAAAGAAAGACAGTTTCCAATTCTGTTTTCCTAGAGTTCCAAAAACATTGGGATGTCACAATTGATAACAACTCTGTAGGAAATGGCACAATTACTTTCTTGCTACTAATAGTATTTACACACAATTATCTTGTATGCTTTGACCAGTCATAACCTTATAAGTATTTTATTTGATTGCTTACTGCTCTGGTATAAGTGTTGCAGCTCTAAAGGGAAAGGTGTCCTGGCAATCTAGAGCCAAGGAATATCACAAAGTCACACCACACAACAAACCTCACACAAGAGATTTATTGTGAGGGAAAAAAACAGAAGACTAGCTGCTTGAGTGAGAAGCAGCAGAGAACTGAGCAGAAGGCAGAGTTTATATCGTTTCATGGGAGCAAAGCTTTCCAAGGTGGCCTGGGATTGGTGGGATTTTTATGGCCTGATCTTGAGACTAGCTCAGGGATTGGTGAGATTCTGTGGTCAGACTCTGGGGCAAGCTCAGGTACTGGTAGGATCCTGTGGCCTGATCTTGGGGCAAGCTCTGGAATTGGTGAGATTCTGTTTCTTGGCCCTGGGCTTGGGCTTGGGGTCAAGTCAGGGTCAGGGTATTTTTCCTTTGACCCTGGTCTTGGAGTCAAGTCAGAGTCAGGGAGTTCTTTCCTTGGCCCTTTTACCTTACACTGGGTATATGACTGAATAAGCATGAACATAGGGTTTATTTTTTAAGCTTTTTTAAATTTTTTATATTTACATCATTTCTCCCTCTCCTTCCTTTTTCAAATGCCTCCATGTCCCCTATTGCTCTCTCTCAAATCCATGACCTTTTCTCTTTTTCTTTGAATATATATATATATATTTGAATATATATTCATGTATACATTATATGAATGTATATTGTGTATATATGTATATATATATATTCCTAAATACATAAATAAAACCCGCTCAGTCTATTTGTTACTTTTATGTATACATTTTCAGGGCTAGCCACTAGGTATTAGATAACCACTTCAGGGGCTCTTCCCTAGAGAGTATTATTTCTCCCACTCTCATCATTCCTTAGATGCAATTTTTGAAAGTTTGTATTATCATATGTCAATAATACAAAATAATGGGCCTTATTATGACATTTGCATACATGTATTAAATTTGATCATATTCAACCCCTCTCCTGCCCTCTTCTCACTCCCAGAATATCCTTCCTCTTCCCAAATAGTTCCCCTTCTATTTTCCTGTCGTGTGTGTGTGTGTGTGTGTGTGTGTGTGTGTGTGTGTGTATGTGTGTGTGTGAGAGAGAGAGAGAGAGACAGAGACAGAGACAGAGACAGACAGACAGGGACAGAGACAGAGAGCATAGCAATGAGTTTAGAGTTACATACTGGAGCATGGCTGAGGAACATGGGCAACTCCTACGTATTTTCAGCTTTTGGGTCTCTGATTAAAGATAAATGCTATTGGTTCTCAGTGCCAGTCATATTAGGTATAAGAAGCAGTCAGCCTGTCTGGGGACTGTCAGGAGACAGTAGCTGCCCAAGTGTTTTAATGGATCTACAAAGGTGGGGATAATATTAAGGTATCAGAGAGGTGATGCTAGCAAAGGAGAGATACAATGTCTAGGTCAGAGGGAACAAAAAGAGGGAATGAAAACTAAACCGAAGAAACTTGGCCAGGGTAGCCAAATGCCAACATCTGAGAAGGGCATATTATTTGGTCACGGCTTTCGTGTCTGAGCTGAGAAGACCCAAACCCCCAAGCAATCCTTATTGTTGCTATGTCTCTGATGGATCATGATGAGCTGTTTATACGATGCTGGAAAAGCAGCAAGCTGGATGAGCTAGACCCTGTCACTGCCAAAGTGAAAAGGCCAGGCCAATAACATTGCCTGGAATGCAGAGCAGTGACTAAGATATCAGTCTCCCCATCAACCTCTGCCTCTCAGGTTCCCTCTAGAGTCTCCCAGTGACGGAGTGGGGCAAGGATTCATCTGGCCAAGCAGAAATGTGTGAGGCCTAGCCTCAGCATCAAAAAGCATAAAAAAAAAAGGATTTAAAGCTAAAAGACAATAGCCCCATAAGTAGCATCAGTGATACTCTAAGTTAATATTTAAAAAGATGTTGTTTCTTCACTGGCTCAGTAGGAGACATGCACAATACACACCACAAGTAGGAAAGAGTAGGAAGAAGTAAATCAAGGGCTTAATGCAGTACCTTAGTTCCAGGCTCAGGCTCTTTTCATTTTTTTTTCCAAATCTCATTTTATCAAAATGGCTGCTGTCAGAGCGTCTATTCTGAATACCCCCAAAGGCATTTTAATGGGGAGGGAAATCAATAGCTGTTGTGCTGTATTTATATATCATTGAACTATATATGTATATCTCACTGGCATATGTACATTCATCATTAAGTAGCCTGTTTTGTTGCGTGGAGGAAAGTCTAGGAGGAAAGAAGAGCACACTTGCTGCCTATCCTCCAAATCCAAGGTCATTGAGAATTAAGGCAGCCCAACTGGGGAGAGCGTGCATCCGCCAAGCCATCTCTAGAAGAGGTGAGTGTGGTCACCAGCCAATCATCTTCCACCAGTTCTTTCCTGTGTGATCTTCTGTACAGATCCACAGCATACAATGGTGCACCCACCTCTTCGGTCCTCAGCACACAGCCTCTTACTACCCCCATGGTAGAGAGACTTCCAGCTACTTATTTTTTTTCTGGAGGTTTCAGAGAAAGAAAACAAGAAAATGTTGTAATCAGAGCCTTAGGACTGACCGGTGAAGCAAAGAGAGCTGCAGATCTGACTGTGTTCAAGCCTCTCTGTGATTGGATGTTTCTAGACGGGAAGGGCTCATTTCATGGGGTCAAGGCTGGGTCCTGTAAAAGCATCTACCATTTAAAAATTAATGCTTGATGAGTGCTAAGTCCAGGGAGTCTCAAGAGAGCTGAGAAAGGGTTTCCAGAAATGTGATTGGAAAGAATGTAAGGATTAAATGGAATTCATCCGTAAAGAAAGAAGAAACATGTAAAGAAGTTAAATTCTGATAATTTAGAAACAAATCACCCTTGCTTTCTCCCAGCACACTTCCTTTCCTGCATCCGTGGAGCCTGGCATGGTCCTGTATGAACAGTTCATTATTTCTCACTGTTGTATGCTATACCTAGTCAGACCCCCCAGCTCTAGTCTTTGATTAAGAAACATATTAATTTTACATGTATCATCACATCTCAGTCTCAGCAACGCTCAGAATCTTTAAAAACAAGTAAATCACCAGATACTTATGGCTCCACCTCCTCAAATTAGTGAGTGACATTTAGGAAGCTCTCTAGACTATATAAGGCCCCTTTATGTTATCTTGGTGTGCTCACAGAAGCACTGTAAAAAAATAGTAATGTTATTTCCATTTCCAAAAGAATAAACTGGAGCTCAGAGGATTTATGAGGTGGTCAAAGAACACATCAACTGGAGATACTGTTTATTTTGTAATTATTATTTGTTGTTGGTGGTTGTTGTTTGAGATAGGTCTCGTACTATAGCTCACTCTGTCCTGGAACTTACTACATAGCCCAGGCTAGCCTTGAACTCCAGTAGACTCACCTACCTCAGCCTTCCAAGTGCTGAGTTTACAGGCATATACAGCCACACCTGGCACAATCAGAGACTCTCTTAACACCAGCTTTCAGGTAAAGATTTGCACTTAGACTCCTGGACTCCAATATGTAAAGCCTTTCTGCATCTCGATTCGTGGTTGGGTTTCCAGTCCCAGCCAAGACTACAATCGTGATAACCTCTGTAGGCCAGGTGATTCGCTCATGAGGGAAAAGGCTGGCAACACAGTGGCTGAGGAGACACTGACACACTAGTCCGCCATGTGACAACTCTGAACCTGCCTTCATGTTTTCACAGACGGGCTAGGGAAGAACACATCTTACTATAGAATGGAGCTCTGAAGAAGGACAAGGTAACAAGCCACTATCTGTCACCAGTGTTCTGAGGGAAAACGGCCACATCATTTTCTCATACAGATATGGTCATGAAATTCCATTCTGCCACAGATTCAAGAACCCTCCCTTGAGGTGAAAGAGAAAACAATGTCAGTTCAACAATTACGATAATAACTGACTTCTATTGAGCACTCATTTTGTGTTCCCACTTTGCAGATGGGAATAATGAAACTTTGAATGGCCATTACCTGCTCACACAGGAATTCAGAGGCAGCAATGGGATTCAAGCCTCATCCCTTGGACTCCCGCATCCATCCTGTCAGTTACCATCACATGGCCTAAATTTGAAATCTGCCGACAGCTTCTTTTCACTAGCCACTGGAATGTTTTCAAGATGATGTTTTTCTCAGTGGGTTTGCACAAATGTGCAAGTCATAACAATTTACAGCATTCCAGCAGAGGCAGGGACCAAGGCACATTGGAGCCAAGTGTTTTAATAACTTCTTCTGCTAGCAGTTATAAAAATGTAATTGTTGCTGCAGGTTCAAAGAATTAAAATATGGCAAGGTAGAAGGCACTCTAAAAGCCAGTTTTCAGGGCTCAGGCTTTGCCCTTGTAAACAACTTTTATATACCCTGTTGGAAAATGCATAATGAAATGACTAACATTTGCAGCCAGAACTGGGCCATTATACGGCAGCTGAGTGTTTCGTAGTTTGAAATCTGTTCAGGAAAACGCTGAGAACTGGTGGAGTGGGTAGACCATGGGGACGTCTCATCTCTGCATGGTCATATTTTCCTCATTCTCCTCATGGGATTGGCCTACAGTGAACTGTCCCCATGACTTCTCTATGTGCAACGAAAACCTCCTCTGCTCATTCTATTTCTTTTGTTACCCATGTCCCTTTGCTCTTGCTCCTGAAAGTAGAACATGCGGTTTTCTTTATTTTTAATCTACCTCAGTAAAAACTACATGTGGAACATTCCAGGTGTCCACCCAGAACCCAGGAAGGCATGAGGTCTGCATCCTTAATGAAGGTTCTCAAAGAAATGCATGATGATCCCCTCCTCCTCCTCCCAATTCATGTATGAATAGTTAAAAGTTGCTGAGTCTCAGGTATGTACACAGGTTACCCAGCTCTTCTTCCCTTGACTTTCAGAGGGCAAGTCTCTCCCAAAGAAAGGTAGCATGAGTGAAGCTAAAGAGAATCCATGGTGTTTCCCCTCCAATATCAACCCTGACTGTACTAAAAATGAGTCTTTCCTAAAAGGAGACACTGTCGCAGCATCAGAGATATGGCTCAGGTGCTGCCTTTCCTGAAGACAGTAGAGGAAATCATAAAATTATGAAAACAGAATCCTGAACCCATGTCCTCTACTGTCACATTCAGATTGTAAAGACAGGATGCTCTACTTCGGGCACTTTCATATGAAGATGGCTACAGGAATAAGATGTTAGAATATTTTCTCTTCCCCCAAATATAATAGTGGTTTGCAGCTAAAAAATAAGTAGAACAAAACACAGGGCTGTGTCTGGCCATGGCGTATCATGGCATGACATGGTATGGCAGGAAGATTGGTCAGAGATCATTGGAAGGGCTTATTGTGTAACATGCCTAGTGTGGTACTGGAGCACCTAAGAGTGAACCTTGAAGAGGTATACCCATGACAATGCTGTTTAAATATGGGATGTTTCTTTACTGACAAAATGGGCAGTGCAGAGTAAATGGAATGTACTATATGTGGGAGAAAAGCAGCCTTTTAAATGCCTTGGTCATTCCTTTAGTCCTCACTCTGCCTTGATATTCACAGTACATCGATCCTTAGAACCTTGACTTGCCCAACTTAAAATGGAGACATGCCTAACCTCGAAACAAGATGCAGAAAGGCTTTACATATTGGAGTCCAGGGGTCTAAGTGCAAATCCTCACCTGAAAGCTGGTGTTAAGAGAGTCTCTGATTGCACCGCCTATAAACTCACCATTTGGAAGGCTGAGGTAGGTGAGTCTACTGGAGTTCAAGGCTAGCCTGGGCTATGTAGTGAGTTCCAGGACAGAGTGAACTATAGTATGAGACCTATCTCAATTTTAAGTTGGGCAGACATCATCACATAAGAGAGATGTGATGAGGGTAAATAATATCACAGTTGGAGAACTCATAGTGACAGCAGGCACTTGGACAGTGGTAACCAATGTTAGCATGGACTACAGATATAAAGCAGTGATTTCAGTTCATTTGGAATCTAATAATTCTTTAAAGCTTTTATTTGCCCAAATGTAACTCCCCTCCACAAAACCAATCTGTGGCTCTACACTGAGTAGTCAATAAAGTCAATCTCTCTGCCTCTGTCTACTATAATATGCATGTGCAAGCTGTGTTCCGGTCCCTACTCACTCTGAATTATTGTCCTGAACTGTGGACTTTGCCTGAACCGACCCAGACACTTAAAATGCCAGTTTTCTTCTCCAGATGTTGAGCTATTTTATCTGCCTGTTCAAATTCCTCTCACCTTCTTCAACTCTAGGATCTTTTTACAAGCCCGTTTCAAGTTCCTTGGACCTAATCATCCATTATGTCTGTACTTACTCCCATCCCACAGGCAGCCTGTGGAAATGGGTCTTGCATCTTTCCCTCTGCCCTATAAGAATGGATGGAGCCACTGGGGATGGGGTTGTGATATACTCAGCTTTGTTTCACTTCCTGTTGCGGGCCAAGTCAGCAAGTATTGCTTGGAGCTGGTTTAATATTCACGCTGCCCGATCACTGTCCTCAGTTTCTTAGTTGTTGATTTGTGATTTGTGTGTCATTGCGTTCCTTTCGTGCTCCTTGGTGGCTGCTTACTTTATAGCTATCTGTCCTTTCATATTAAGTGTTTCTAGACTCCTTGTGGTTTCAGGTAAAGCATTCAGAGAGCTGAGGAGCTATCATCATCATCTTACTGAAATAGCTCCCTGGCCTATTTTCATATGGATGGCCCCTTAAACAACTGGAATTAACATCAGAAAACAAGCTAAGGGTTTGGATTGCAAAGTTTCTACTAGTGCCAGTGCTAGTGTGAGGGATTAAATGTAACTCCCTAAAACATTAGACTTGATATCCTCTGAGAAAACATGTTTTAAAAATATGTTGCTCCATCTGCAGGTAGAAAGCTCCGGCAGGAAAGGACCAGCACTGTTCAGGTGAGGGGCTGAGAATGCTGGGGGAAATGAATGGTAAAGTCTTCTACTACCATCTCTAGTCTAGCCCTCACACATATGCCCAAGGCTTGGGAATCTAGTTATTCTGAGGTAGAAGCACCTTTCATGTCCCTCCTCCATCCTTTTATTGATGGATGGGGGAAACTGGATCCACAGGTGCATGAAGCAGCCCGAGACCTTGAGGTAATTAGGGAAGAAAGAGACACCAGCCCACAGTCTTCAGGCTCAGTTTGTCCGGCTGTTTCCTGTACCTACTGCCTCTTCTCTATTACTATCTACCCATACAGTCCAAATTTTTTTTATTTTAAGGATCTGTTTAAAGAATTAATCGCCGGGCGGTGGTGGCGCACGCCTTTAATCCCAGCACTCGGGAGGCAGAGCCAGGCGGATCTCTGTGAGTTCGAGGCCAGCCTGGGCTACCAAGTGAGTTCCAGGAGAGGCGCAAAGCTACATAGAGAAACCCTGTCTCGAAAAAAACCAAAAAAAAAAAAAAAAAAAAAAAAAAAAAAGAATTAATCATTTTGTTATCACCTCTCTGTATTTCAAGATGGCAGCAGATTTCATCATTATTAAACTCTGTAGCTCTATAAATGAAAAGGCAAAGCAGCCAGCACTCACTTGCCCTTGTGTATATTACTTCCCAGCAGAAGACTGGCCCAGATCAAGTTCACTGTGTGTGTCGTTCTTAGTCCCATGTGGTCTGGGCACCAGTTCTGTTCTTATTTATTTCCTTTCTCTCCTTTGACAGGGTGGTAAGAGGGCTGGGGGTAGAGGGGAATCCAAGACGCTTTTAGATATATTTTTTTTATATAAGTAGACCACACTATATTTTGGATATAGTATCATTGACACAGACATACTTTACAGTCTGCAGTATTGAATAGTTTGATCTTCAATACTAGAAAAAAAATTATATGTATAATCTAACCATTGTGGATTTTTAAATGTTATGATAATTCAACTTGTACACGGTGATTTCTAGTAGAACAGTAAAAGGTACCTTCCACTGAATTCCTACTATGAGTCAGATTCTGTGGGCTTTTCTCCCTTCCCTCTTCATAATAATTCCTCAAGTTGGCTGTATGTCCTATTTTGAGGATGAAGGTATAGCACTGTTGCTTAGTCATAAAGTGCCAGGTGTAGTCCTATCCTTAGCTGGGGTGATTTTACCTCCAAGCTGATGTTCTTTTCTCTTCTGCTCTTGTTAAAATTTGCTCTCGGTTTTCCCTCTATCCAAGTGGGCAATAAGACAGACTACATGAATGCAGACCAAAAGGACACTCAGACAGTGTGGACTCCTTTCTGCTTCCATTTCCTCCTCTAATAATATCATCTGGCAGTTGTGACGGTAAGAGGAGTTGCATAGAGGGGCTGGGAACCCTGACCCAGTGTTCACCAAGTTTGGGGGCAATGAGTGACCATGTTGGTCTCTAATTTGCTGAATCTCCTCCACTTTCAATCCTATTCATCCCCTTGAATAGACTCTAGGTCCTTCTATCAAACCATAAGCCATGTGCCCAAAAATATGTGCAGCACCTAGATCATATGCCTCCTTTTGAGGGAGCAGGAAGAGGACTGCAATCTCAGTGGCCCCCAACCTGCAAAGGCCTGGGAAGATGGTTTGAGCAGAGCTTGCCTTCCTCAGAGGCTGAAGGTGTTGGGAAATGACTCCTTGGCTATCCTTCCTTGTCTAGACTTCCCAGACAAAACGGAAGCTTCTCACAGGGCTAGCCTCTGAAAATATGCATGACACTATTAATAAATCCAAGAGTTTTTTTTTTTTTACATGGTACCCATTCGGAATGCATTTTACTCTTCCCTGAAAGAACATGCCTCAGTCACAATTACTATGGCATCACAATGTCTGGGATAATTCTGTATCTCTTGAGTAAGCAGAAGACCTCCCGGGAAATTTGCAAGGCCTATAAGAGTGAAGCTGCCGCTCCCCATGTTAGGTAAATCCGTTTGCTTGTGCCTCTGGTTCTCATTCTAGATCACAGACAGACCAGAGTTACGGCCTTAGCAGAAAACTGTTCTGGTGGTCAACTGGGCAAGCATTCATTCAGAATCTAGTGAAAGGAGGAACCTCTCACCTTAGTCAAGTGCAGGAGTCCAGAGGGTGGAGATCTTAAGTCTCTACAAGGGCAGTACAAGGACTGAATCAGAAAACAGGTTTGTACATCAAGTTACCCAAATCAGAAAAGCATGGATACAAAGAGTAAGTTGCTGTGGAGAACCTCTTCTCTTGAACTTGGAGAGCAGTGGTCTTCCGGAGAAGACAGTCCACATCTACTTAAAGACATCTCAGGCAGCCAGAGATACCATGCACAGAGTGGGACTACTGACCAGTCCATGGACCTTAGCAAATCTCTATATCATGCTGCATTGACCAGTCCTGTTCATTTGTAAGCAAAGAAACCTGCAGTGTTGAACCTTCCAGCATAAAGAGAGAAACAGTTCTCACCACTCTGCTCTCTATGTAGCAATTTCTGAGTTTTCTTTGATAGTTTTGTTCTCCGAGGAATTAAGGTAATAGGTAATATCTACTTGGATAAGTAGCATGATACAAAAGTATCAAAATTGGAAAATACTAGCAAGGAGGTGAACTTGACTGAGGACCTGCTTTGTGGCACTGTGCTGAGGGACACAGCTGCCTCGACTCACTGAATCTTCACAGCCACTCTTAAGAGGGTAGACTTTTCTCATTTTGCATGTGGTGGCTCAGGAACTAAGACTTAGGTTTAAATAGATTCTCCATTGCAGTATAACTCTTGGAAGGCAGATCTAGAATTTAAATCTAGATCTTTATGATACCAGAACCCAACTACTACTACTACACACACAGAATTTGACTCACAACTGGACTTAAATCCTAGCTCTGTGACTTGTAGCAAAATACTTAACCTTTCCGAATCTGTAACCTGGAAATTCATTGTCCTTACCTTGAAATTTCAATGACTGTTGGAGTTGAACACACCCACTCATTATGATAGTGTGGAGATCGCTGGCAGTCTCCACCTCCTTCCCTCTAAATCACTACAGCTGGGTCTGACTGAACAGGGCTGGACTGTGGTCATAGATAGCGATCTACCCATGTCCATGCAGCCTCACAGCTATGGACAAATGAGGACAACATGAAACACCATGAACTGTGTGACCTGGATTCTAACTCAGGCTCTACATGGCTTAAGGGCTGCATTCTACTGGGTCCTGGGTAGACAGCCTCACTTTTGTGTTTCTTTTATTAATTGCATGGCCCAAAGAAGTGTAGGAGATTTTAAAAAATCTTTTCAAATAGGGAGTGTTTTTTGTGTGTGGATTTCTGGCTGATCACCCGACAGGAAGATTTTCTTTAATTTCTCTCAAAATAAGAAGACTTGAGATAAGACTAAGAGTGGGGTCAGCCAAGTTTAGCAAAATCTGGACCTTTGAATTAAAATAATTGCAGAGGTATTTGGTTCAAATTTTTCTGTGTTTGAAGCAGAATAGATAGTTCATGAGTAGACATGGCCAAGGAGACTCAGGACTTTCTTTTTCCACAGCTGGCTCTTAATAGTTCAGTAAACATTTATCAGTGACTCAGTATTTGCCCAGTATTGGGCAAAAGGTAATGCACGGTGGATGAGTGGATATAATTCTAGACTTCTAGAAGTTTTCAGTCTAGGCTGGGAAGATCACTCAGGAAATAAAGCACTTATCATCCAAGCATTAGTACGTGAGTTTGGATTCCAAGAATCCAGGCAAAAGCTAGGCAAACACTGGGGCTGCAAGTAACCCTAGTACTAATGAGGTAAACACAGGGAATCCACAGGGCAAGCCAGTTTGGTTCTCTGAGAGATGCTGTCTCAATAAGTAAAGTGGAAAATGATCAAAGACACCCAACATCAATTGTGGACCTCCATGCACACATATACACACACATGAATGCACACCCAGGTATAATCACACACATTTGTAGATAGATAAATAGAAAGAAAATAGATGATGATGATGAAGATAGATAAACAGACAGATAGACAGATAGATAGATAGATATAGAGATACTTATACACATTCTAGAAATTTCCAGTCTAATCTGGAAAACTGACCCTAAAATAAGTTGCTTTAGTACAGAATTTAAAAAAAAAAAAAACTTAAAATAAGGAGGAAGAGGACCAGCAAGGGAGGAGTGAGGAGAGAGAAGAGATAGGAAAAGGAAAGAGGCAGGGAGAGGGGAGAGGTAAGGGACCAAGGGAATGAATAAGAGCAAAGTATAATGACATTACTTTGTATACTATCTTAAAACTTAATTTAAACATCAAAGTGGTAAAATAATATCATAAGCTATTTTTTGTAGTTTTTACTGTATATTATTCATGCACATTAATTATACATATTAATGAATTTTACTTTGACACTTCCATACTTGCATATGCATTGCCTGCATAGTATCCACCCTCCTAGCCACTCTCTGTTACTCCCTCCTCTTTCCCACCTTCCCCCAAGCCCCTTCCCCTTCCCTAGTAGTCCTTCTGTTACTTTCAGCTCATCTTTTTCCTTCTAATTTCCACATATGAGAGAAGTCATGTGATACCAGTCTTTTGGTGATGGCTTTACTTTGTTTAACATACCATCTTTCTAGCCAATGACATCTCATTTTTTATAGCTGAATATTACTTCTTAGTGTGTATACTAGATTCTCTGTATCTGTTCATCTGTAATGAACATCTGGGCTGACTTCATTTTTGTCTATAGTGAACAGTGCTGCCCCAAACATGAGAAAGCAGGTGGTCCCATGCATCTCAACTTCATACATATCAGGTAGACTTTTGTCATGATCCACTTATCTTCATGTCCATTTCTGTGCCAGTACCATGTTGGCTTGGTTTTCATGGCTCTGTGGTAAATTTGGAATTCTGGTATTTGATAATTCCAGCATTGTTCCTTTTGCTCAGGATGGCTTTGGATGTTCAGAGTCTTTTGTTCTTCACAGACTGCTTTGTGAGAACAAAAAAGAGGAACTTAGTGCATTCCATCTGGAAGTGAAATCATGGAACAAAGCAAAGCTTGCTTCTTACCTGTGGGATTTCTTAAGTGTCCTACATAATCCTTCCTCCCAGAAATGATGGCACTCACTCTTCAGCCAGGAACCACCCTCTTCTACACAAATGAGCTGTTTCATTCCATGACCGCAAAACACCCTCTGGAGAGAGCATCCAATGGGAAATGTTCAGAGGAACCTGGGTTTGCCATCTCCACCTACCAGCCAAGCTGGTAGTTCTTAAGTATTTTCTAGGGTCAGCACTTTTCTAAGAGCTGAGGATACAATGATACATGATGTTCTTGCTTTCATGGGACTTCTTCCAGGTGTGCCTCAGCATCTGTGGCTCTCAATTCTCTCTTCCATAAAGTGGGGGAAGTGCGGTGATATTTTGTTTGCAATCTAACAAATAAAGCTTGCCTGAAGATCAGAGTGTTGATCTAAGCCACTAGTTAGCCATAGAGGCCAGGCAGTAATGGCACACACCTTTAATCCTAGCACTTGAGAAGCAGAAGCAGATGGATCTCTGTGAGTTCAAGGCCACCCTGGGCTACACAAGATTGATCCAGTCTAAAAGAGAAACAGAACCAGGCAGTGGTGGCACACACCCTTGATCCCAGCTCTTGGGATCTCATGCCTTTTAATCCTAGCACTCGGGAGGTGGAGCCAGGAAATGATATGGCTGGGCGGAGAGAGGATATAAGGCAGGAGGAAAAAGGAATTCAGCTCCCTTTCAGGCTGAGGATTTTGTAGAGGTAAGAACTAGTGGCTGGCTGGTCTGCTTCTCTGACCTTTTAGCTTTCACACTGATATCTGACTCCAGGTTTTTATTATTAAGACCAATTAGAATTCATGCTACAGGCAAGTAGGGCCTGCCTTGAAGAATTTCAGAGAGTTTGTTAGGGTGTTCAAGAAAGCTTGATCTCTTCCTCATTTTCCAACTACCCAATGAAAATGAATACAACCCGGCCTGTCTTTGCAGCTTGTGTCCTTACGTGTAAACTCTATTTGTTGATGCTATATAAATTTAATGGATGCTTCCAAGTCCATTTAACCAGCATGGGTTTGAGCAGGGAACTAGTTCTCCGTCTTCCTCTATTTTATATACATTATGACTGTGTATATGGAACCATAAAACTCAGGACAGATTTATTCATGTGCTGCACTATATATTTTCGTAGAAATGTTTCACTAGGCACCTGTAATATGCTGATATATGTGAACAGTTTTCTAAAGTTTATTTCACATAGATCTCTCTTAAATTGCATGTGCAATGACATTTTATGGCTTCACTTTTGTTTTCATGACACAGCCCCGATTTGCATCCCTGTTGTAGCCTTTGGGTCCCCCTTGCTTGTGGCACATGTGCTCTTCTTGTCCTTGATGCATTTCTTCGGGAAGCTATCATTAAAGACTCCAGTTTGGCCTCTTTCCTGGAGAAGCCCATCCATCTCTATGTGTATTTCAAAAACAGACTTGAATGATTCAAATCCCATACCTGAGTTGGTTATGGGATATGGATGCAAAGAAGTTAAGTAGCCCCACTTTTTGTGTGGTCAGAGCCCTTGGCATGCAAACGGCTTTGAAATATCATAGTCCTTTTCCTCCATGATTTTCTTCACCTGGAATTGATTCAGACTTCCTGACCTGCAATTCCATCAAAGCAAGACGGACAAGAAAGACATGCACATCTGCCAAACACCTGGTATCAGCCAGACTCGGGAAGCACTTTGAAGATTTACCATCATGCTTCAGATCTATACATCCAGGGAGTTTGACCTTATTAAAAGAAATGGTTGCAGGAAGATTAAAGAACTTGGCCAAGGTCACAGAGCTGATGAGTGGTGGGACCGTTGAAGAGTTAAACCCACCAGTATCCAAGGCTTACAAAGGGATTCAAGTAAGCCAAGGGCAACACTGCCGTCTCCTTACTTATAGCAGTTCATTCATTTGAACGATCACTGAATAAATGTTTATTTACTGAATGCATCCTATGTGTTGTGGAGTACACTGGGTGCTGTATTTGAGCTAGGCACAGTAATTTTTGAGTTGTAAAAGGAGTTCATGTTACTTCCTTCTAATACATAGGACTATCATGTGAGTCTACTGTAAACAACTGCTTTTAAAGGAAACAAGGAGCAAAAAGAGAAGCGGATTTCTCTCCCTGTGTTTCCAGTTGTCTATGACATACATAGAAGAGGCCCTCCTTGAACATTTCGAGAGAAATCAATAATGGGTAGATTTACAGCATGCCAAAACAAAATATGACATGCACTTATTTGCATATCTGAGATCCTCACAGTCCAGTGCTGTGCTTTGTTGTCTGCATATCATCAGCGCATGGCATTGTACTCACCATAAATCAGCAGTTTGATATATGAATGTATGGGAGAAAGGCAAGTAATATCAGGGCAATTTGGGCACTGTTAGGAATAATCAGTCTGCTGTCACAAAGGAAGGCAGGCAGGAAAATGGGAGTCAGGCACCAGCCTCAAGAATAAAATTTAGAAGGATACCAAAAACCTTAGCAATCAAATTAAGCAGTATTTTAATGCAATATTTTAAATAATCAAGACAGGAACTGACAAAGCCAAAATTAGCATATGGCAATAAGATGAAAAGTCATAACTCATCTTTGTTTAAAATTTTTGTTTTTTTCATTCCTGTTTTGCATTAGCCTTGATTTTTTTAAAAGAAAATGCATCAAAATACTGTTTATTTCTATCCCTGAAATCTTGACACACATTAAATTTTGCATCCCAGACAGATTTTCTCCTTTGCCTTGACTTAGGCCTGGCTCTGTAAAACCAACACTAATAATGAAAATTCTTAGTGTCAGGCTATATGAAATGTACTTTGTGTAGAAAAAGTCATGGAAAGCTCACAGCAGCCTATCTTTGGGAAGGTTCACAGGTAGAGTGGCTAAAATGTGAGGGGGCAACATTGCCTTGCTGGGGTATCACAAATGGATCACAGGTGTGTCCTAGACCCCAACAGGCACTGCCAAGATCCTGGATCTGTGGGGGTCACCAGACAGCTGCCTCCAGCCCAGAAGCACCTTCATGCATTTATACCAGCACGCTACACAAACACTATATCCCAGAGAATTCTAAATTCTAGCCATTATCAGAAGCAGCATGGTTTTATATTTCAGGTTCCTGTTCCACCAAGATAACAGCAATTTTAAGGTGCTAACAACTGTGAGATACATCCCAACTTGAGAGATTCTGTAATGTGAAATTTTAAAAAGTGCATTTTGGGATGGTAAAAATACATTATCATTCTGTGCCAAGTGGTCATGATGTTGAGAAAAGGCGGAAATTCTACTTAAGGGTATGCTGCAATGATAAGCACAAACAGACCTGAGCACTATGCATATCTCTAAATATTTACAAGTCCACCTACCACCTCCAGTCTATCAAAAGGTGTTGTGCCTTCTACAATGAGAGAAACTTCAACCAGTGACAAGGGAGAGAAGCTGCTTGCAGTATTCTCTGTCTGGTTGTATTGCTCTTGGAGAGCTTAAGAATTCTATCTATTTACAAAGTGCCTTGCAGAGATGGATTAATAAAAGAAGGGCGGGGCCTGGAGAGATGGCTCAGCAGTTAAGAATACCTGCTACTCTTCCAAAGGACCCAGGTTCAATTCCCAGCACCCACATGGCAACTTGCAACCACCTGTCTACTCCAACTTCAGGAGCTCCAGTACCTTTTCAAGCCTCTGTGGTACACAGACATACATGCAGGCAAAACACTCATAAATAAAGTAATAACTTTTTAAAATATAAAGAAGGGAAGAGTGGGACTAGAGAAATGGTCCAGTGGTTAAGAACAATTGCTGCATAATCACATGAACCCAAGTCCAATTCCCAGTACCCATGTTACAACTTGGGTGTGCCTGTCACACCTGGCAGAATCATGAGGATTGCAGGGATTTCAGGAAAAATGGGAGGTCCAGGTTCGGAGAGAGATCCTGTCTCAACCCAACGGCCTCCTCTAGCCTTTATACATGCATACAAGAATATAAACACTATGTGCACGTGTATCCACATGCACTTGTACACACATTCACACAAATATGTACCCACCTCTGTGTGTGTCTCTATATCTCTTTCTCTGTCTCCCTTTCTCTCTCTCTATCTTACTCTGTCTCTGTCTCTCTCTGTCTCTTTCTCTCTCTCTCTCTCTCTCTCTCTCTCTCTCTCACACACACACACACACACACACACACACACACAGAGAGAGAGAGAGAGAGAGAGAGAATAAAATTATTTTTCAATAGGAAGAGTTAGTGCAGTCTTTAATCAGGGTTTGTATGGCCGTAATAAAACACCATAACCAAAAGCAGCTTGAGGAGGGAAGGGTTTTATCTTACACTTCTATCCACACAATCTATCCCTGAGAGAAGTCAGGGCAGAAACTGAGGCTAATACCGTGGAGGCATGCTGCTTAGTGACTTGCTCCAGGTGGGTGTGCTCAGCCAGCTTTCTTATACAATTCAAGACCACCTTCCCAAGGGGTGACACCACATCCCAAGAGCTAAGCCCACCCACATCAATCCTTGCTCAAGAAAATGCACCACAGATCTGCCTGTAGGCCAATCTAGCGGAGAAATTTTCTCAACTGAGAGTCCCTCTCAGATCACTCAAGTTTGTGTCAAGGTGATGTAAAACAAGCCAACACAACAGTTAACGTAAGACTCAAATTTTCTTTCCCTTAGCCATATTTATTTAATATAGATCTGTAAGAAATTCTGGAGATTCCCTAACTGGTATTCAGAGTCTAAAAAGAATAATCTCAGGTTTATCATCTAATACAAACAATCCATATTGTTTCCCATCCAACTAACTTTCCCAGCCACCACGCAACAATGATCACACCCATGTTAGTACCTCTAAAATGTATTTAGACTTAAAATATGCACAATGATGCATTGGCCCAGGTCAGCCTTGGACTTCTCAACCATACTAAGGTATGATTTAAAAAAAAAAAAAACAGCTGAGTCTGCCTTCTACGGTTTCTTTTTTAAAAGGCATTTACCAAGCATAGACACAAAACAGCAATATGGTATTATATAGTAAGCTCACCACTATTAGACCCACGTAATTTTTCTCAAAGAGCTTGCAATGCTTCCGTATGCCTTTCCTTCGAATCAAAACTCCAAATCTGTAGTAAATAGTGAGGTATCTTTGTTGATGGCCTGTACTATTGAGAGGTAAATATAGAGGAACATCAGCTGAAACCAAAGTGCCTAGTTCAAATCCCACTCTGTCTCAATTTCTTATTCTTAAGACGGGGATAATATTAGTGCCCACTTCCTAAGGATGGAATGAGAGCTGAATGAGCTAGTACTTATAAACACCTACCAGCACCTGGTATGGGAGATTAGCTCCTTGTCTGATCATCAGTGGCCCCAGCTCAGGATTCCTATGCTGTGGTAGTCATCAACACTTGCCCATTCAGCCAAAGGGCAGGACTCTGCAGTACTGAACTTGCCACATAAGTGGATTTGTTTCCCTTGCCCTGTTTGATCTTCTTCTTCTCCAACACTGAACAGATGTAGCTACTATCATGTTGAATGTGTTTTCTGTACAAGTGATCAAGCCTGAAAAGCAAACAGATTTTAAAATTTCAAAAAGTGTATATTTGGCAAGCTCACAAATCTCTCTGGGCTCCCATTTCACTTGGTGCATATTTACATTTGGGATCTTCTTGCTGGTGGGTAATGTTTGGCCCTTATTTTATCCTTCCTTGACCACCTAGGACCTAGTATCCTGTATACAGTACACAGAATATACCTGATACATCTGTGTTAATCAATCATTGTCTGGTGCCTGCTTCTGTAAACATTTGACTTATCCTTGATGCTCCACTCTCAGGAACACTTACCCTCCTTTCTATCCTCACTTCTGCAACTATGGGAGCAACCACTGCACAGAGTTTCAAAGGTACCAGGAAGCCATGGAACAGGTGCACACAGAGATGGTGCCCTGAGCATCCTCTAAAGCTCACTGGGTAGAATGCCAAGCCTGGGGCCCAGCTCCCTGATCATCTCTGAGGGATCTGAGAAGCCTCCGATCATTTTGGAAATATCCAGAGTAATAAAACCAATAAATCTCATTTGTGAGAGTGACTATTGCTCTTTATTTAGAATCTTCACATCTCAGAGATAATGGGCCTTTATGACCATGAGCCCCATGAAGGAAAGAAGCCTACTTTTTAATCTGTCAGAGAAAGGAGGTAGATAAGGAACAGGAATGGAGTTATAAAGAGTTATCAGAGCCTTGGGAGAAGAATTCACTGCTCAGCTCTCAGGGTGTCTTAATGCTTAATGTAGTTGAATCTTCAAGAACTTAGGAGTTCGAGAAATTGGGTCCGAGGAACAAAGGAGATTGTATTCAGGGTTTATTACTGTAGAAAGTCATGTCAAAGCTCGGAGGCTTAAGCAATGAATATTTATCATCACACAGACCCTGTGGATCAGGAATTTGGAAGAGGCTTAATTAGAATTCTGGTTCAGAGTTTCTCAAGTAGGGTGGTCAGTATATGAGCAAGGCTGTTGACGTGTGATATCTTCTCTTAGAGGAGCTGTGACATGGGATATCCTTGCTGGAGGAGCCATAGTCATGTGATCATGTTAAATGGCATCAGAAGGCCTCATTCAAGAAGGGGGGGCCTCTGTGTAGACTGAGTACCCTCATAGCAGACTATGACAACCTTTTCTTAGAACAAGACATCTGAGAGAGTGATGGGAGAAAAATGCTGTGGTCTTATAATGTAGTCTCAGAAGTCATGACATGCCTTGGTTCTGGGCTTCCCATTCAAAGTACCACAAACTGGGTGGATTCAGCAGCGTATGTTCACTCAGACTTTTGAGGGCAAGAAGTTCAACATCAAGGTGTAAACGTGGCTGTGCTCTCCCTGGAGACTCTAAGGGATGAATTCTTCTGTATCTCTTCCTAGCTTCTGTTAGCTTCAGAAAGCCTTAAATGCTTGGCTTGAGGGTGTATCATTTCAACTTCATCCTCTATCTCCACATGGCTGTCTTTTTAAAGCATGTCTGTTTTCCCTTCTTAAAAGAGCAACACTCATTGGATTAGAACCCACTCTGACATTCAGTGCGCCTTCGCTTTAACTGATCACAGCTGCGAAAGCCCCATTTCTGCAGAGAAGGCCCCACTCTGAGATTCTGAGTTGGCAATGACTTTGGGGGTGCTGGAGACACTTTGCATACCAGAAGACTCACCTTCACTTCTTTTTTTTATTATGTTCATTAGCAATAAGCCACTAAATGCCTCAGAGACACAAGTAGAAAGAAATGTGCCCTGCCACCAAGATATACATCTCCATTCCAGATGCCCTTTGGGATGCCAGGGTTTTCTTGTGTTATATGAGATCATATGTCTATGTGAAAAGAGAAGAACACTGATGTATAGTCTGTGTTCTTTAATGACATTGTGTACCTGGAAAAGGCCATTCAAAGTAAATTCTTTTACACTAGAAACCAAAATTCCTTATCAAATGAATGAAACAATGTCTTGGCTTAGATTTTTCAATAAAAAATATGACAAAAAGTATATTTTACTCAAGTTTATACAAGTAGGCAACACTAGATGGACTCATCAGGTTGTATGTTATATGTTTCTTCATTTCTATGTGTATGTAATAACAATGGTTAAAGAAGAAGAGGCTGGGTTTGGTGAGATGGCTCAGTGGTTAAGAGTACTGGCTGCTCTTACAGAGGACCAGAGTTCAATTCGCAGCATCTACATGGTGGCTCAAAACCATCTATACTTCCAAGTTCAAGGATCCAACTCCCTCTTCTAGCTTCCAAAGGTACCAAGCATGCATGTAGTGCACAGGCATGCAGTCAGGCAAAACACCCATACACAACAAAACAAAAATAAATAAATCTATTTTTTTCACAGAAGAGGAGGCTGTAAATTTGGGAAGGAGGACACAGAAGGATAAGGAGGGAGGAGTGGGAAAGAGAAATTACATCATCATATTTTAATTAAAAATTGGAAAACAGAGGGACTAGTTCGGTTTCATGTACATTCCCCAGCTGACAGGGCAGAGTCCGTGAGCTCCCACCAGCTTGGGTCAGCTGTCTCTGTGGTTTTTTCCATCATGATCTTGACCTCACTTGCTCCTGTGATCCCTCCTCCCTCTCTTCATCTGAAGTCCAGCTCAGCCCAGTGCCTGGTTGTGGATCATTGCATCTGTTTCCATCAGTTCCTGGATGTAGGTTCTATGATGACAATTAGGGCAGTCACTAATCTGATTATAGGGGAAGGTAAGTTCAGGCACCCTCTCTACTATTGATAGGAGTCTTAGCTACTGTCATTCTTGTGGATTCCCAGGGATTTCCCTAGCACCAGGTTTCTCCCTCACCCCCTAATGGTACCCTCTACCAAGAGATCTCTTTTACTGCTCTCCCTTTCTGTCCTTCCTTCCACTGGGTGATCTCAGTCCCTCCTGTTCCCATCCTCCATCCCTTCTACACCCCCCCCTGCCCTACCCCCCCCCCCCCCCGCCACCAGTTTACCCAGGAGATTTTAACTATTTTCCCTTCCTGGGGCCTTCTGATTATGAATATGGGTGACAGTCATGTAACTAGATCTGTTTGTGGAGCCCCTGGCAGTGGGACCAGGACTTATCCTGGGTGCATGAAATAGCTTTTTGGAACACATTCCCTAGGGTGGGATTCCTTGCTCAGCCTTGACACAGAGGGGAGGGGTTCAGTCCTGCCTCAACTGAGTATGCTGGACTTTGTTGACTCCCCAAGGGAGGCCTTACCCTCTTGGAGGAATGGATGGGGATGGGATAGGGGGAGCTGGGGGCGGCGGGAGAAGGGGAGAGAGAGGGAACTGGGATTGGTATATAAAATGAAAAAACCATTTAAATAATTTTTTAAAAAATTGGAAAACAGTGATATCACTGTACGTGGTGATAGTTTTCATAAAGACATTTTCTTTCAAGTACATCATAGACTTTATCATATTCACCCTTCCACAACTTGCTTACTTGCTTCTTCTCTGCCTGACCCCCACTAATTCCTTCCTCTCCCAACTCACTTCTGTTTGCATGCTGTGTGTGTGTGTGTGTGTGTGTGTGTGTGTGTGTGTGTGTGTAATTTTGTCTGTCTATAAAATCTAGGATCCATAAATGAGAGAATATGTAATCTTTGTCTTTCTGAGATTGACCTATTTTTTTTAATATAATGACCTCCAGTTGTACCCATTTTCCTGTGACTGGCCTAACTTCATTCCTCTTTATGGCTGATAGAACCCCATTGTGTATTTACAGCACATTGCAGTAATTAATCCATTCATTTATTGGTGAACACCCATACTGGTGTTCCATAACAGTTGGGAACAGCCCTTCAGTAAACTTGCATGTGCAAATATCTCTGTGGCATATTGATGTAAAGTCCTTCAGGTAAAAATACTCAGGCATTATATAGCTGGGTCATATGGTAGTTCTGTGTTTACTTTTTTGAGGACCCTCCGCAGTGACTGCATTAACTTACAGTCCCACTATCAGTATGGGAGGTTTTCCTTTCCATGCATTCCTAAGAGGATTTATTGTTAATTTGTTTTCTTAAGGATAGCCATTCTGACTAGGGCGAAGCTGGGTGTAAATATGTGTTTCCTGATGGCTAAGGCTGGAGAATACCTTCTTCCTATGTTTATTAACTATTTCTACTTCCTCTTGTTAGAACTGTCTGTTCATTTTATTTGTCCATCTATTAATTGGGACAAAGAGCAAGTTATCTGAACAGATATGGCAATACACACCTGTAATTGTAATTAGGAGGAAGAGACAGGAGGATTGCCACAAGTTCAAGTTCAACTTTGTCTATATGGTGAGTGTTCTAGGGAAACCAGGAACACATAGTGAGACTCGGTCTGAAAAAAAAATTAAAATTAAAAAGGAAGATATAAGAAAGGAAGAAAAAGAGAAAAAATGTCTAGTTATGTGCCCCCTTTCTAAAATCACATGATTCTATCATTCACTCGAAGCTGGACTTTCTCAACATAAGCACACAGCAGCTATTTTAGAAAATCCCAGAACCACATCGTCAGCCTCTCATGTCTGTGGAATCCATAGCCAGCTCTCCCATGACACTCAGATTGTGGTTTACCTTGAAGATTTCCTCTTCTTCAAGAGACATTTGGCAATAATAATTCTGTGGCACATAGTTTACCAATAATTCTGCCTTTCATCCTACTACTTCTTTAGTGTCACCTTAAAAACACAACTTCCCTATCTTCTACTTTCTAGGGGGAAAAATTTAAAAAATTTACATTGTAATCAGTTTGTGGAGAATTTTATAAAATTTCATTTTATCAATGGATGAGAGACCAATAGAAGCACAGAAACGTTGACTTTGATTCTAGTGGCAAGTGTGGCTGATTTTGAGAGGGGATTGATTTGAGAAGTAGCCTGTTCTGTGGGGACTATTTTCTTGCTGTTGTAAAATTATTTCTCTGGAAAAGCTTTCAACTTTGCAAACTCCAGTCATTAAAACCCAGACAAAGGAGACTCCATGATTTTATCTCTTTCTGCAGCTCCCTTTCTCTTGTCTCTCTCTCTCTCTCTCTCTCTCTCTCTCTCTCTCTCTCTCTCTCTCTCTCTCTCTCTCTGTGTGTGTGTGTGTGTGTGTACATGTGTATGGGTGCAGTTGGAGCCTAGAGACCAAAGTCACGTGATAACCTCAGTTACTCCCTACCTCATTATTTGATACAGGATCTCTCATCTAAACCCGGAGTTCATTTATTCAGCTAGATCAGCTGTCCAGCAAGCCCTAGATATGTTCCAGTCTCTGCCTCCCCAGCACTGGGGTTATATGTATGCACCATCACAATCAGCTTGTTTTGTGTGCGTACTAGGGAAATGCATTCAGGTCCTCTTACTTGCACAAGAAACACTTTATCCATGGAAGCATCTCACCATTTCTTACAGCACTATCTCTATCTCATTAAAAAAAAAATACCATTAGAATATTTCTGATACCATTAAAAGAGCAGCACTGGTTGATTCCGGTTTAAACTGTCCTGTAGCAAACATTAAGAATTGGTTCTTTCAGGGTCTTGTGGAAGGGCTGGAGAGATGACTCAGTGGTTGAGAGCACTTGCTGTACGAGAAGACCTGAGTTCAGCCTCCAGCACTAACAAAAACTCTGGTATACCTGTATATGCCTGTAACTCCAGCACTGTGAGGAGCTGGGGCAGGAGGATGACTGGGGCATGCTGGCTGCCACCATAGCTAGGTCAATGAAAAAATAAGGAATAAGGCAATAAATGTGAGAGCAGGACACCCAATGTCTTTCTCTGGCCTTCCTACACATGTACCCAAACGCATATCTATACATACACCATGTGGACTTGTATGCATGCACACACATAAATACACATGCACAAAACTTAAAAATAAATAAGTAAAAGCTGCCTTATGGAGTCGTGAAGCAGTATGGAAGGCAGGGTGACAAAAATAAATGAAAGGATACCCTGTGTTACAAATGCAATGATCTATTCAAAGACTATGTGATTAGAGAACTTTAATTAGATAAATTTTCTGAGCCATGTCAGAAGCCCCATCATAGCAAGCTGTCCCCTCCCCTTGAAGAATAGACTTGTTCCAACCCCTCTCTACCCAGTGACAATGTGCTTGGAGCTTGGAGTTCTTTGACATCTTCAAAGAATACACTGGCTGAGCAGCTGAAGATGCCTCTTTTTAGTTGCAAAAAAAGATGCCAAAAGCAGTAGCACTTTTGTTTTACAGTTGTTTTTATCCATCATATTTGCTTATTTCTGGGTGAATTTTAGCTACTCATTTCTCAGTATCTACCAACTCCAACTTCAGTGCATGCTCAGTGGTTGCCAGCCGTGGTGTAATCCCTGTGATTAACTTAGCATTTCCAAATAACTTAGTAAATTCTGTGTGTGAGCGTTCCTCCTTGCTCAGCCTCTAAAAACAGCTAGCTCACTTGCAGCCCCACTATGTTTTCTATAGCATTAAGGAAGTTCCACTTGCTTGTCCGACGTCCATTTGTAAAAATGGGAAGCTAGCTGAAGTTGGGGGTTTAGGCTAGATGGTTCCACACACGATCACTTTCTTAGACTGAATGTTTCCACTTTAATTACTTATTGATTTATTGATATGACTTTTACTAAAAGCTGGTTTATATGCATGAAAAATAAATGATCATATATACATATAATATATAGATATATATATATATTTATTTATTTATGCAAGCCCATGAGAGAGTTCAACAACAATGTCATCTTGTCTTCTACAAGGACCATCTCCAACAAGAAAATCTGGTGACCATGACTCCTAAAACCTCTAAACAGTGCCATATGCAGTGACTGTGCACCAAGAGCTCTGCTCCTCCTGATGGATCACAGGGGAACCTGTCACAAAAGAGTTCCACTTCAGTGTGTCTGATGGACACACAGGGGTTGCTGCTTCCATGTTTCTGCAGCTGGGACATGAAGAAGAAGCCTGATCTTCACATCTTCAGGTTGTTGTGATTATGTCACATTTCCCAAGGCCAGTTCTTATCCCCACATCTTGTGGGGCCTCATCCTATTGTAATCATATCCTCTATTTTCTCTCTGTCCCTATCAGTCTGTCTGTCTGTCTGCTGTCTGTCTTTCTCTCTCTCTCTCTCTCTCTCTCTCTCTCTCTCTCTCTCTCTCTCTCTCTCTCTCCCTCCCTCCCTCCCTCCCTCCCTCTCTGAAAACCTCCCACATGACAGGCAAGCATTCTACCACTGACCACCTCCCTGGCCCAGTTTCATTTTATTTAAATAACAATCATTGTACATAGAAAGTAGCTATAGAAGGCCCTTCCTTCTATCCACTTACTCTCAGAAAACATGACCCTATCACACTTGGGAGATAAAGCTCAAATAGTCTCAGATAACTGTGTGGCAATTTCATACCCCATATTAGGGACTACACTAAAGGCGAGCGTGTGACCCTGTTCAAGCTGGTGCAATTAACTACCTGGGCACACCTGGGAAGTGTTTTTGAAAAGAGGAACAAGAAGAAAATGTCCCATCCCCTCGGGTCCTAGCGTGACTTCATCAGACTGCTGACAAAGCAGAACCTGCCAAGAAGACCAAGAAGGCAGGGTCACAGTGGACTGGGTCAGTGTCCCTGCTTACAGAGAGTTTGTTCTCTCAGACGATGGATTTCCTAAATTGAAATTTAGGCTGGTGAAATTTTTGTCTGGTTTTGTCTTATTACTTTTGGTTTTGGTTTTTGTCTATGTATACAAAAGAAGTTGAAAAGATTAGCAAAAATAATAATAATATTTTTAAAACTACCTGTATTCTGTCTTCTGCCCCTACTTACCTGGCGATTTTGAAAACTGTCCAAGTTTTCTTCAGAAAAGAACAAACCTCTCCCTGATCCAGTTCTTCCTGAGACTTTGTGTAGTGTATCCTGATATTTACTGACAGGAGATTGTTCAAGTGTTTAGCTTTTTATATAAGCACATGGGACGTTCCCCTAGAGAAGAACTAGGCCTGCTCTGGAACGGTGCCAGGGGCACCATTACATAGAATGTCTACCAAGGAAAAGGGGGTAACCTTCATGCACGCTGACTTGAAGAGTGTGCTGGTGGAGTTAGAGATGAGGCCAACATGATGGATATGTGTAGAGGCCATTAAATTAGGAAAGAGGACAATGACAGTGGATCATCAGTGTCAGTACATTCATGTAGATACAGTTGCACAGGACAGAACATTTACATGACATGTGAACTGTAGTCTTGATGTAGGGGCATGAGCTTCTGATTCATGGTGCTGCATGGAAGGGAAGGGGGAAGAGGAGAAGAGGAGATGAGAAGAACAATATCAAAGTCCTTCCTGAGGATAGGCGAAAGGGACTGTGTTATAGGAAAGTGACCTTTCCAGGATTCTGTTGGCTGACCAATGAAAGGGACAGTCACTGCTGTCCAGCCCTATTCCCATCACCTACCTTCCCAGAATGTTAATACAGCTCCCCTGTCAAGCAGCTGTGTGGGTCCTTCTGAAGTGGACCCAACTCTGTTTCTCTTTTGGTTTAATGCATATATGTACTTGCATGTTCTTGTGTGTGTATATACATGGTGTGTGTGTGTGTGTGTGTGTGTGTGTGTGTGTGTGCACAAGCACACGAGTGTGAATGGAGATGGAGGTCAGAGGTTGACATCAAGCATCTTCCTCAATAGACATCTGCTTTATCTTTGAGACAGCCTTTCCCTGAGCCCAGAGCACCTCAATTCTGCCATGCTGTCTGGCCAGTGAGCTTAAAAGCTGTCATCTCCACTCTCCCAGTGCTGGAATTACAGACCTATGCTTATCCATTTCATGGATGCTGAGGATCTGAGCTCAGGTCCTCAGGCTTGTGTGGAAAGCATTTACCAACTGAGATGCCTCCCCTTTTCTCCTTTTTAACTATAAACCATAGTCTGCTCTCCCAAGCTCTGCTCTGTCACTGCATTCGCTTTAGTGTTGATCTGTTTGCTTTAAGGTATCTGGAATTATAACCACACATTTTTGGGTTGTAATTCTGGTATTTTACTTCCATGCTCAAGCCATCTGGCCCTGTATTTTCGTGCAGTCAGTTCTCTGCTGATGATGCTTTTATGCTGCCGTTCCCATTTGCACTCTCCTCTGCATGTCCATAATCCATGGGACTCTAAGAACCAATCTGTTCGAAACTGAAATCATTATCTTCTATCCTCAAGTGTAGACCTACTCTGCAAATGTGTAAACATAGGAAAGAGCCCAGTCCCTCCCTCCCTCTCTCTCTCTCTCTCTCTCTCTCTCTCTCTCTCTCTCTCTCTCTCTCTCTCTCTGTGTGTGTTACATGCATTGCATGATGTATGCATGTATATGTGTTTGTATGTGTGTGTACATCTTTACATGGATGCATACTACGCAAGTACATATTCAGAGAGTTCAGGGGTCCACCTCAGGCATCTTCTTATAGGCCTTGTCACCTAATTTTCTGAGACAAGTTCTCTCTCTGAACCTTGAGCTCACTGATTCCAGCATCCTTTAGTCTCCACTTGCTCATACTGGGATTATAAACACGTGCTGCTGTGTCCAGGCTTTCATGATGCTGGGGATCCCAACTCAAGTCTTCATGATTGTGTGGCATGCACTTTACTTACTGAGACATTTGCCCAGCTCAGGAACCCTGGTCTCTTCCTCCTTTTATTTATCACATACCATCTCTGTATTATTATAGCAATAAGAAATTGCAAATATATACCATAACTAAACATCATATATGTGCATATGTACATACATACACACACATATATATACATATATAATAGAGAGGTAGAATTAGGTTCAGAGTTCAAGAACATTACGAGGTTCACCTTTTTGCCTTCAGACATATAATGAATATATATCAAGTTACTGTGCTTTTATAGACAGGCAACAAGCTCATGAGTTTTAGAATAAACAGAAATGGATGTGAAATCCTGCCTTGCTGGCTATGTGGTACGGAACTAAAGAGACAGACAGTACTCTGTGGCTCTGTATCAGTTGCCCTGAAACACCTTGAGGTGGATGTCATCGTTAACCCTATCCCAGATAAAATTCTGAGATTTAAAATGACTTATTTTAGGCTCACACAGCTATGTTATAAACTCAAGATTCAAACCCAGTTCTGATGGCCTCTATATATTCTGCTTAATTTTTCTCCTTGAATCTAAGGTTTTAGTCTGTAAAAGGAGTCAGTTTCATCCCTCTGGGATAAGTGTAATGAATAAACAATGCACTACACCCTGTTTTACACTGAGTAACTTCATCTAGACACTGGGAACATATTGCTTATTGAGTAGCAAGCTGTGTGGTGCTGATTCCTCAGGTTGATTTCCATTTGATTCCCCTTTCAGAACTATCTTTGTATTGAATTTGAAGTTTTCTAATTTTGTATTGCATTCCTCTTTCCCATTTAGACCTCTGATTTACTTTCTCTTAGTTACTTGATCACAGGCCAACCTCTTCCCAATGAGCTCTAAGTACTCTAGTGTCCCCCATCATTCTTTAATATGTATAGTCGTCAGCTAGTGTTGAGACCAGTAGACATTGGTCTCATACTCCTTGTACGTGATGAGCTAATCAGTGAACTTTTTATACCTGTTACACTTCTACTTACCTCTTCTTAGAGGTAGTGTCATTTCAGCCTTAATGTTCTGCACATGGCAGGAGACCAGTGGGCATATTCCAGCCTGTTCTTTCTTTTACTCAATGATAAGGACATACATACCCAAAGACCCAATTTCATGCATGTATGTCTCCTCCAACAACTATTTCTGTTCTGTTACACACCAAGACTACAAGTGTTGTCTATCTATGATGCTGGTTGGCACAAAATTTTGGAAAGAAAAAATAAGATGAAAATAAAATTTTATTATTCAGAAGTGGCAAGCACAGGGCCTGCATGGGACTGTACCAGGTCCTCTGCATATATTATGGCTGTTAGTTTGGTGTTTTTATGGGACTCCAAATAGTGGGAACAGGTGTATTTCTGACTCTTTTACCTGTTCTCTTCCTCCTGTCGGGTTCCCTTGTTCAGCCTCAATATGAGGACGTTTGCCTTGTCTTATTGTATCTGGCTTTGTTCTCTTTGGTTATTGTTCTTAGAGGCCTATTCTTTTCTGAAGAGGAAACAGGGGGAGTGGATCTCAGGGAGAAGGGAGTTGAGGGGTAAGTAGGAAGAGTGGAGGAAGGGAAGCTGTGGTCAAGATGTATTGTATGTCAATAAAACAATAATAATGATAATGGTAATAATAGAAACCTATAAAAGTCACAGTGGTGACAGATGAGAAAGAATGCACCAGTTTTTGATGGGCAAAATGGTAAGAAGAAGGACAGAAGCAGTTATAAATAGTGCCAGAAGGCTAATGTATAGGTTTTAATTGTATTTTTTTTTTAAGCTTTCTTTTTTTCTGCTTGAAAAGTACAGAATACGGAGAGGTATTAGCTATGTAAAAAGAAGGGCACTTGCTCTCTTACTTGGTTGAATTTCTACGGAAGTTTTGATGATGCATCAAGTTATCTAAGAAAATAATTATTAGTCTTCAAAGAAAGCCAGAAGCCAGACTCTTCCACATTGATCTCCTTGTAGCAGTTCAGTAGTTTATGCCTTATAGCACACTTAACACTCAAGCAACCTCAGATATTTCTTTCTCTGAATTGAGAAGCCATAGCAATTCTAAGACCAGCATTTCCAAGGGGAGTTCAGATGCAAATGGAGGTTAATTTACACAGTGTGGGTTCCATCCGGGTCTTTCCTACAATAGAAGTAAATCAGGTAATACATAAAGAACATATACTCAAAAGACTAGAATTGAGACCCAGGCAAGATAGTCCAGGGAGAAATGGACTAAATTCAGAACCCAGAGCTGGGACACCCCATTCTAAGATGTCATTAGCTGCTTCCCTTGACTTAACGAGAAGATATACATCTCTCTGGTGCATAGTTTTTTTTTTAATCCTTTAATATATATTTCTAAAAGAAATAGATTAATGGATGAATGTAAAGTGACGATCTTAACACTGAAACACCTACTTCATAAGAGTTTTAAACAAGGTAATTAATTATACATTGGAAAGATAAAATGCTTCATGGCACTTGCCCTCCTATTTTTAAACCAGGGGTGATAAATATCACTGACTTCAGAGTCTGGAAGCATATAACATCTTTTATCATCCAAATTTGCCCTTGACCAGAAGAGAGGGATTGTTAACTTGAAAAACAGGTGTTATATTGAATTTTATTAAATGACTAGCTGGTTAGAAACTCCAGAAATCTAGTTTCCTGTGGGAAAGAATGAAAAATAAAATTCAGAAGTTATAAACAATAAAAATTTGACAATAATACTGAATTAATGGCAGGTCATCACAGTAAGCCTTTGTACAGATATAATACATGAAGCATGCAAAATCTCTCACATATTCACGTTTGATCATGAACACATAAAAGACACTATTGAGAAAGTAATGGTGCTAACTCATTTTCAGAGCAGCATTGGAGAGGACCAATGCGTTGGAATAAAAGAAGTTTGGGTTCACTTCCTGCTTTCAGCCCTGTGGCCTTTAGACAAATTATTCCACCACTCCAAGTGACAACTGCCAGTTGTTAACAAACAGATCTAGCCTTTCATATCCAATATCATTAAGTGATCCTAAGAATGAAATGTTAGGGCTACAGGGATAGTGCAGATGATCACATATTTGCCTTGCAAGCACAAAGACCTGAGTTTGATCCCTAGAACCCTGAGGCGTGGTCCTGTGCCTTTGTGATTCCAAAGCTACAGAGGTGGAGACAAGTGGGGCTTGCTGGCTAGCCAACCCCATCAATTTGGTGATGTACAGGCCAGTGAGAGACCCTGTCTTCAAAAAAGGTAGGTGACCTGAGGAAGGACATCTGTGGTTGCAATCTGGCCTCTGTATGCACTCATACATACACAAACGTTAGCCCCTCACCTCACCACCACTACAGTAAGTAGAGGAAGGTCCCACTTTTATAGTCCATGATATCATGATAAATGGGGAAGCTAATGTTTTCCAGAAACCCAACTTGAAAAGCAGCAACAACAACAACAAACCTATCCAAAGATCTCTCAGTGCCCACTTCTTTGGAGCATTTTCCTGAAATCCTGGAACCTAAAATTGATTCTTTTTACTATTATTGCCCAAGGGGTGTGTGTGTGTGTGTGTGTGTGTGTGTGTGTGTGTGTGTGTGTGTACATGTTCTTGAACTCTAACTACTATGAATATATAATTTCTTCTGGCATTGTACATATTCACACAATATTTCACATTCTAGTCTGAGCCAATCCCTCCTCATACCCTCATATTCTCTTCTCTCCTCCATGACCCATTTGTGCCCCACAGTGCTTTACTGCCTAAGTAAGACCCTCAGTGGAAATAACTAAGTCTAGACTGTCAGTATTGCAACGTAGATCTAGGTTCTTTCTCTCCCAGGTACTCAAGGGTGTCCATCTTTTGGGGGGTATTTCCTGTACCCACACCTTTTCTACTAAACCCCATCCTCCATTCAGTTCAATTATTTATGCAGCAACAGCTACATACAATTATTTTTCTATGTCCATTTTCCTCATACCTGGGAGATCCTGGGTCAAGGTGTGTGAAGCATACGCTCTGCCCCTAGGTGGAGGAATAAGTGAATGAATGTACCATGACTGTTTCTGTACTGTGTGTTTACTCTGTAGGGGTATGGGAATGGACAGGGTGCCAGGGAATTCCCTGTAACCTGATATAGCAAAGATCCAGGAATATCATGATGCCCTATCTATACCAGATGACCTCCGCCCTCAGACTACTTGGCTGTGCTATCTCCAAACTGTGACCTGTGTCTGTGACATGACCATAGGTATCAGTTTGGGTCCTGGCGCTTTGTCCAAACTATTATGGCATAGAGAATTTCACTGAATTTACAGAAGGTCGTGGAGGCTTAAGAGGGAGCCAGCAGGAATGATGACATTTCTTTTTGGCAGTGCATTTCCCTTGGCCAGGGGGAACAGCAGGTGACATGGAGAGCCAGCCTCCAGCCTTAGCAATAATGCCTTGCTTTCTCATCAGGTCAACAAAGGCTATAATAGGTGTTTATTCGCAATCTCTTCCAAGCTTTAGGTGAAAAGCATGTGTTAAAAAATCAAACCTGAAGAGAGTGGCGTTTACATTTTATTTCCTTCCTTCTCTCTGTTCCCTCCACCATTATCATCACCACCATCATCTGGACTTCCTTCATGTTCTTTCTTCTGTTCCTCATCTGTGTTGCCTATTCTTATTCATTCTTCTAGCTTCAGGGCTACTTGCTGTGACCCCGTCTCTGTACTCCAAGCATTCTATCTAATACACTCTTATGCCACTTAGTACTAGTTCTGCCCATTCATTTGATGACTCTTCCCCCGCCTAATCCAAAGGCAGGCATTATTTGTGCACACACACACACACACACACACACACACACACACACACACACCATATAGTGCTTATAGCACCATCCACAGTAAAACTCAATAACTACTAGGAATTAGTGATGGTATTTACCATCTCCCTACCTGGTACATTGACATCCAGGAGAAACAATGGATTTTATTGCATTTAAAGTTAACCACAACAGAAACATCTTTCTTTAAAAACCTAATTTCATCTTGCCTTATTCTAATTCACTTTCATTCACTAGGCTGGACTCACAGTGTAGCAGAGGATTGGAGTCTGGTGGCTGAATGGGAGTAACAATCTGTAAATATCTGGAGAATTAAAGAAATACATTGACATTAGCAGCAGGCCATGGCTCCAACCCGAAAGCCCAGCAAAGGCAATCTGCACTCTGACATGTGGGTCAGGGGAAAGTGGCCTCTCAGCCACAGTTTCCAAGTCATAGCCTCCACTGAGCTCCACCCATCCTGTTGCCTTCTCCTCGAAGACCCTCATGTCCCCAGCACATACCATTCTCTGTTGTTGACTAGTACAGTGTGAAAAGCTTTGAATGTCTTACAAGATGCAGCCAGTAGCAGGCCAGTCAAGCTGCAAGATAGTTATCTGCAACTTCCTAGAGCAGTTAGACACAGGATAAGATTTTTAGTCACTTTAGGGAAACTCTCTAACCCTCCTCTTAAAAAAAAAAAAAAATCAGAGTAGTGAAATTAAGTTGGATCGCATTTCTGGAACCAACTTCACACTTGCCAATTTGGCCCCTGGAAGCTTCTCAAATGTCAGAAGAGAGAATGAAGATTCATCATATAGATCTTGTGCTTGTAATCTTCCCAATCAAGCTGATTCTGTATGAGCTGGGATGGTGGCCATTGCCCGAAGATCCCATCTATGACTACCTTTAACTCCCTGATAAGCATCTTAAATGGTTCATCAACTCCTTTTAGTAGCTGAAGATCTGGAGCTCAGGTCATTTAAGCAACTTGCTTAAGGTCACAGCTTAAGGTCTCAAAGTAAGTGAAAAAGCAAAGACTCAAATAAGACCCAAAGTCTTATTGCTTCACATGGTAGCTCTCATTCCCTGTGGAAATGAGAGAGCGTGTTCCTCTCATGGTCTCTTTCTAACACTGCATAGACTGCTGATCTCTGAATGTGCAGGCAGACAGAAGAATGGAAACATAAGTGGCCTGACTATCTGTATTATGATCATTTCTCCTCCTCCTCCTCCTCCACCTCCTCCTCCTCCTCCTCCTCCTCTTCCTCCTCCTCCTCCTCCTCTTCCTCCTCCTCCTCCTCCTCCTCTTCCTCCTCCTCCTCCTCTTTCTCCTCCTGCTGCCATTAACAGATGATGCTGGTTGGGACATGGATGAGAATGAGAAGAGTAGTATACTTCACGAAAACTAGCATTCTCTTCCTGGTTTGCCCTGAAAACTCAGAAAAGGCTGTATGCAGCTTCCCTTTATGAATTGAAGTCTGGGACAATCTCTAAATCATTCTCATACATCATATGTCACTTTTCAAAGGGAAAGAATATGCATTAAAAAGATTTGTTCAATCCTGAACCTGCCTCTGAGCACCCAAGATCAATGCAGAGGCTGATTGAGTTGTGCTCTATAGATTTCTGCAGTCAAGTTCATCAAGGCACCCATTTCTCTTCCCCTAATGATGCTGAACCCCAAGCTCTTTGCTGAAGTGCTTTAATTTTCACTCGGTCATCTCACAAGACAGTGACTTAATGAACTGCAAATAGGAGAAGAAAGACACATAAATCATCTCCGTATCCTTCTCCATGGCCCTACCATGGCTCCTCTTTGCTCATTACGGTGCCTCCAGTGGCTTTTCTGTTCTCGGAAGTGGAAATTAAATTATACAGCACATTTTCGGAATGTAACACACCGATAAATACATGAAATCATCAAGATA
The DNA here is from genome assembly GCF_949786415.1 of Peromyscus eremicus. Taxonomy (NCBI): domain Eukaryota; kingdom Metazoa; phylum Chordata; class Mammalia; order Rodentia; family Cricetidae; genus Peromyscus; species Peromyscus eremicus. Next base: position 76,221,258 of record NC_081423.1, read on the forward strand.
AATAACAAAGATAAATTAATGTTAACACAGCACAATAGGTACACTGTGTTGCAACCAGTGTCTGCCTCCCTATTGGATCCAGTTAGCTGGCTCAGAAGATGCTTGTCTTCTTCATACAGGGGCCTATCAGACCTATTTCAGTACCACTGTCTATTAATGCAGTTTTTACCAAACCAGTTTCCTGGAAGAGACTACTATGCAGCATCCTTTTTATATTCTCTGGCAGACAGTTCTGTCTTTCAGGATGATAAGATAACGAGCTTGTGGTTTGCACACAGCTCTGTGTTTGAAAGGTAGCATTGAAAATTAAAATGACGTACTAATTAAAGATTAATCAAAAGTGCTAGACCTCTAGTAAGTTCAGTGACTTTTGCTTAATACTGAGTGGCCCACTTTGAAAGAGTGTTGAAACTTAACTGAAATTCTAATCAGCTGCCTAGAAGTTGAGAGAATAAGAGAAAGAAAGAGAAATAATCCCCGGGGGTTGATATTTAAAAATGCATCAAAGGCTGTCGGGGAGTAAGCTGTTAATCTGTGTCACATTGGAGGGAATGAATGCTGAGCAGAGGGCAAGGTGTTTGGGGTTCTTCTGGCTTCGAAAGTGGCTGCATTACCAGAATGACCAGGGAAAATGGTCAGCCTGGTTTCGCTCAGTCCGAGCTACTTCTATTAAAGTTCAAGGCAGAAGCCCTGATATCTGAAACAAAAACATATGAGAAAAGCACAAGATCTACACATGCAGATTTAGAGGACCTCTCTAAATTCATTACCTATGTCAAAACACTAGGCTTCAACCATTCTAGAACTTTCTGTAAGGTTAGTACCGCCCCTATATCTCAGGGAATCAGAGATCTCAGAGCTGAAAATATCTGCAGGATCTTTTAGCCAGTCTTACTATTTTATACTAAACTTTAAGAGTTACCTCTTCGGGAGACCAATCTTGTTTAATTGCCCTCACTAACAGGCAACTTTCTTCTCATCAAAACCAGTCATTCTTCTATTGCCTAGCTCATGCTGTCTAATTTTCTGTTGTTCCATTTCTCTCTGGTGGGTTGTGTGATTCTTCTATTCAGTCTCTGGAGACTACATGTCATTGGAAAATTGCTCTCTCACAAACCAGTCTTGCTTATATTTGAAGATAGCCCACAAAAGGGTCTTGGGATTTCTCCATGTAAATCTTCAGGAGTTATCAAGCAATCTATTGATAACCTACCTGTTCGATTCACAGGTTGCTGAATAAAAAGAGCTCTGATACAAATGGATGACTAATTTTGCCCTGGCACTTGCTATATGCCTACCCCCATATGAATCAAAAGCATCTTTCAGCCCCTCCCTCTTCGACTGGGAAAGTAATTGTGTAATAGTAAATAATAAAATGTATGCAACATTTTCCTACAACACAATCATAAACACACATTGGTGGATGCCTCACTACTTTTTAAGTGGTTTCACACTATCTCTATTTTAACACTGAGGGCTATAAAAAAAAAAAAAAGGGTTAAGAAGTCACATGCTCTAGAAGGACCATGTGCCAGAACACTCCACACTCATACTCCTGTGTATGAAGCTGTTTATCACATGCCAGGAGTTGTGTTTTATTACAACATTCATTCTTCACAACAGCCACTAGACATCACTGTAGTTATCCATATTTTATAGGAGAAGACAGAAAAGTGAGCAAGTCCTTCCCTGTGTAGCAGTGGGGCCATAGCAGAGGCAGAGTTGAACACAGGTCTCCCTGACAATGGGTTCCCATGATAGCTCCGAAACGAATGGACTTTGGCCTGAGCAAACCAAGGTGAAACGAGTGGTCTCAGTGAGAGGCAAGTTTCTTGTCAGTGGAGATAATTAACCAAATTTAGGATTAAAGGTCATTGGGCAAAACATAGGAGAATAAGGGTTGAATCCTTAATGATACTTTAAGCCACAGCACTGAGCATAGAGTTATCAACCCCTGAACCATACTTCTTGTCACTTGACAGAAAGGGTCAGGAAGCTTAGCTGCAAACAACAGTGTCCACTGTGGGTAGTTTAAAGGGGGGGAAGATTTACTTATCATTTATTTATTTATCATTCACAATTTCACACTGAACCCCTTCTGACTCCTAAAAAGTTCCCTCCTATCATTGTCTTATCTCTTTTGTGCACTTGTGACCTACCGCATTTAATTAAGGTTGCTTACCTGAGCATAAGTTTGTGTAGTGGGGGATCATTTACTTGAGCATGGGCAATTAACCAACAGCTAAATGACTAAGGAGCATGACTCCCTCTTCTCTAACAACCATTAACTGTCTTTGTCCTTTAAGAGACAGGTAGGGCCTTATAAGCCCATCCCGCATCCATGGTAGGCCAATCTTGTGCAGGCCTTGTGCAGGTAGTCCCTCATGGGTATAGCCCATTTAGAGGGATACATGGCTCGGGCCTATGTCCTTCACATAATGAAGTTTTGGAAGACTCATTTTCTAGTCTCTCTTTGAGAAAACAGGACTTATAACAAGATACAAATATCTCTTGATATCTGTTGAAAATTGGTTCTAGGACTCCCTAATACCCCCATTCCATAGATACCCAAGTCAGCAGATACCCAAGTCCCTTGTATAAAATGTCTCAGTTTTCGCATATGACCTATGCACAGCCTTGTCCCTCATATGATTAATTTCTAAATTGCTTATAGTATTTAATAGAATATAAGTGCTATATAAATGGATGTTATACTGTATCATTTAGGTAATAGTTTCAAGGAAAGAGGTCTGTTCCTATTCAGTACAGACATAATTTTTTCAAATATTTCCAACCCATGGTTGGTTGAATCTGCAGGTGTCAAATTCATAGATATGCAGGGATAACTATGTAACCCAATTGTAAGGGGAGATAGGACAGCCACAAGCAGCAAATGTCTAATAGAGTGGGACAAGCATGTGTCATCATCCCTTAGGCCAAAGTCAACCAGACCCATATTTCTTGACTCTCTCCTCTGTCATGGGTAAAGTAAGCAAAGAAGTTGCATGCTGGCCTCTTTACTGGGGCTAAGAAGCATCAGCATTTTATCCCAGGAACACCTGGGGCCCACCTCTACTAACTCAAGGATGAGGGAAAAAAGTCATTTACTGAAGCAAACTCCTGAAACTATACAAAGATTTACAACATACTGAATTTATTGATGTCAACTGGTTATAAACCCTTTATGAATAATAATATACAGAACCAGGGTTGAAGAGATGGTTCAGTTGGAAAAGTACTTTCTACATAAGCGCAAGGACACTTATAAAAAGCCAGGCATGGAACTGTGTGTATTTGTAACCCCAGCACTGGTGGGCACAGGTACAGAAACAGGTTGTCACTGGCCACCCAGTCTAACCCAAACTGCAAGCTTGAGGCTCAGTAAAGAGATCCTTTAAGACGTTAATGTGGAAAGCCATAAAGGAAGACACCTGAGAATGGCCTTGGACCTCTGTACTCACAAGCACTGGAGAGCACACCTTTACACAAATAGAGAGAGAGAGAGAGAGAGAGAGAGAGAGAGAGAGAGAGAGAGAGAGAGAGAGAATGAGGAACAACGAAACATGGAAATGTGTATATTTTAAAGCTGGAATGAATCATAGATAAGATTTCTTTAAAATCACATGGGTTTTCTACATTAATGGATAGAGGGAGAGAAGGAGATGGAGAAATAGAAAGATGGGGGAGAAAAACTAGAGCAGGGCAGGGAAGAGAAAAGTGAGAGAGATATCCCAGCTGTGTAATACATAAAACCTACGCATTTTAAAAGATCATTCTGAGAAACATAGAATGTTCCTCACCCCTGGTCACCCACTCTTAACTTCCTTATGTCTATGAAGGTTTAGGGGGCTTGGTATCCCTGAATGTGCTAAAAACCCATCTTAGACTGGATTCTGGTCTAATCTGACTAAGGCTTTAGACAAACCTCTTAACATCTCTGAAACAGATTGTCCCAGTTTGTAAAATTTGACCAATCAATGCCCATTTGGCATGATCTAAAGAATGATCTATGATAGCCTGGGTTTTGAATGAATAAGTCTAGTAAGCATGTGACAAGCAAAAATAAACAAATAGCAAGTAGCAGATATATAGATGCAACAGACAGACAGCAAAACATCATCAAATCGGAGTCTACAGCATTCAGCAGAGATGACTGGGGTAGCCTGATTGGGAGAGCAAACAGAGGAACATCATCAACTCGGGGGGTGGGGGGCTTACAAGCGTAGTGGAGAGCAACTGGGGAAGTTGAGGCAGGCAGCTGGATTTCCTAATTAAGCTTTCTCTCCATGGGCAAGCTTCCCATGGCTGAATTTCCAGCTTCCCATTTTGTACTGCAGGCATTTTTATATTATGGCATAAACAATAGGAATCTCTGTTGGAAATGGCTTGTTTACCTTCCAGCTGTTCTCTCAAGGACAGCACTTTTAGTACCCTTAGCTGCTTGTTGTTTTTCCCTCTCCCTGTTACAGAACCAGGGCCCAACATGATAGAGGACTGGAGCTTTGGAGGACACTTGTCATAAACATGTATGCAGGGCCAACCTTGCTTCCAGAGCCAGCTTCTCAGTGACCTCCAATCGCACATCACAATTCATAACAATGTGCTTTGCTAATGTGACAACTAAAATGCTCCCATGCTAATGAAGACACCTAAGGCAATGCTTGGCACATAGTAGGTACCCAAATAAATGCCAGTTCCCCTTCCCCTTTTCCCTTTTTTCAGCCTGTTCCCAGGGGCTGTGTCACCTTTCAGCTGTGAGGCTCCCTCCTGAGTGCTTTCTCTGAGTATCAGCATGGAGCTTTAAACACAAGATCTCCCCCTGCAGCCACTGTTACTTGCAAGGAACTGTTAGCTATGCAAGATGTCCCAGGAGGTGTCCTTGGAACCCCCACTGATCACAGCCTCAGCACCTCATTCGTTGCTCCCTGTTCTACAGCAGCTTTGACAATCCATATGTATAATGAATCTGTATAGTCAAAGAAGCTGCAGCCTTGGTGAGGATTTCAAAAGCTTTCAGAATCACAAGAAGAAAGTACAGGAAAGCTACAAGGGGCTGTTCAGAGGTTCTGAACACATCCATGGTATGCGTTCTTTTCTGTTGTTATCCTAGAGCAGAGACTGACAAAAGTTTTTTGTTTGGTTAGGTAAAGGATCAGACTAAATACTTTAGGTTTTACCAGCAAGCAGGGGCTTAATAATCTATTTCTAGCTAAAGGACAATGTGATAATAAGATAAATGGGCAGGTATTGTATTGTGCATGTTGTTAACTGGCAACACAAATTGGACAGTTTTTAAAATATATCTTTAGAGCTATATTTCTATGAAGTGTTCTGTCCAAAAAGGGTTCCTCAAACAAAAGCATTTGGAAGATGACATATCATATTCCATCAGTTCCAAGAACAATGTATCTTTTTCACATTTTGCTATTCTTGAAATAGTAATACATTTTGAAGTAGATGGCTGCATACATACACAGAGATAAGAGTTCCTCTCTTAGTTATATGTAATATGTATAAATATATATATTTATAGGAAATCCTGCAGATAGAAATAAAAAAGAAGGTAGATGGTGACATAAACTATTTAACCTTGTATCTTAAAAATACATCAGAACATGGTTTTTTTTCAATACCACTTGCTAATACCCAGTAGATTTAATGTTCCCATGATATTCATCTTGAAAAAAACTGTTTTGTTTTTTTTTTTAATGAGGGGTTTGAGTTCAGAACCAGGTGGATCTGCTGTCTGCTCGGTTGGAGCTTGCTTGGAAGGCTACAGGGAGAAGGTAAAACCTGGAGTGGATACATCAGTGAGGGTCACAGTACGACATGATATGGGCAGAATGCAGAGAAACCATGAAGAGGGAGCAGTGCCCACCCAGTAAGAAAAACCTTAATCCTAACCCCACGGTTTTCCTTAGTCTAAGGGCATCTGTCTTTACTCTTATCTTAAAGGGGTGGACAGAGGAAAGGGTCATGTAGAGAATGAAACAAACAAACAAACCAAACCTCAGATGGGGGACGCAACCCATCCAATGAACCCTAGCTAAGAAGGGGACATGCCAGCTTCTTGCTGATACCATGGTCCATTCTCTTGCTTCAGGCCCTTCCTTGGTCAAACCCAACCAGACACCAAAGAATATGGGAGTCAATGCTAACCAAAAAGTCCATCCTCCAAGAGCATAGGCTGTGGGAAAAGGTAATGGCCAGATGACAAACCCAATTAGCACATTCAGCAGAATGAGATCTCTGAGGTCTTATAGAAAATGGGTGAAGTGTGACAAAACGTGCCTGGTGAAAGTCTTGTCAGCTCCTAGCTTCACACTGATTCCAGATTTAGGAAACCTTTCCAAGTAGCTTTTCACCCACTGCCCCCAACAGCCTCTGAAGTGGACAGAGCAGAAGTACCCATTGTTTCTCCATAAAGAGATGCTTTTCCCATGCTGGAGCTGAAAAGTTCACACTGGGACTTGAAGCAGAATTTCAAGAGCCAACCTGGTGCTGTGTCTACCATGTCAATGACACCCCTTATTGGTGGTGTCCTAAAAGGGTCAACTCCAGGATAGGACATTTTCATTAGTTACATCCTGATACACTTCTCAGTAGCTAGTACCCTTTGAGTCTTCCATATTTATATAGCACTTTATAGACACCATCTACTTCATAGAAAGGTCATGGAAATCTCTGGCCTCCTGGAGCTAAAAACTCATCTCTACTGGGAGAATCCAGCCCTATGTTCCCTTTCTAGTGATTGCTCATCACCATGTTGCTTCACACAATGTGAACATGAAGTTCATCTGGCCAGTTAAGTGAAGGCTCCCATGTCTAGAGTCAGTGTACAACAAAATGGAGAGATGAAGTGCTGATGAACCTTCAGGAAGAGTAGAGAGTGATCTTGGAAAGTCAGAGGAAGCAATGCAGAAGCAGTGATTGACTTCTTTGACACAGTGTCTCACTGTGTATCCCTCACTACGTATGCTGACTGTCTCGTGTAGACCAGACTGGCCTTGACATATCTATCTGCCTCTGCCTCCCTGGTGCTGGAGTCAAAAGCTTGTACAAGCACACCCTGCTCAAGCAGCGCCCTTTATTTGAGCTTTAGAAAAGTAGAAATAAGAGGGGGAGGGGGATGGACAACCTGCTGGTCTGAAGAAACGCCTGAGTATCAGCAAGGAGCTTAAAATACAGCTTCTCGCCTCACTGTCACCTATATTTGCAAGGAACTGTTAGCTGTGAGAGATGTCCCAGGAGGTGTCCTTGGAACCCCACTGAAAGCAGCCTTGGCACCTTATCACACTCTGCTCTCTAGCAGCTCTGACAACCCCTGTGTACGATGAGGGAAAAAAAATAAGCATTTGCAGAAGTGAAACACTTGAGGTCCAATAGATCTGCATGACACACCGTGATTCTGTATCTTGGTTAGTGATTCTGAAGTCAGACTGCCTGGGTTTCCTGCTGGTTTAGATGCACTGGAGCTGAGGGACGTAAAGCTGGTGACTTAACCTCTCTATGAGCTTGTGACTTCATCTATACATGTAGCACAGAAAAAAAAAATCAGCCTTTGGTTCTAGGGCTGTTAATGAGGGTGGCATGAGTTAATACATGTGAAGTGATGATGATACAGGCTTGTACATCATGCAATGCTGCAGCAAGGATAGTCCCAAAAGAACTAAAGAAGTTGGAGGAGAAGGATTGGGGGAAGAGGAAGAAGAAGGAAAGCTGGCTAAACGACTCTTGATATTCTCTCCTACCATATGTCTCCAGCCCTTTTAACACATTCTTTAATCCTGCTCTTTTCTCCCACGCATTGACTGTATGCCTCTGATGGAGCTGACAGAGCATTGCCTCTGACATGCCCAGCGAGTCCCTGTTCTGTTTCAATTAGGTTAGATTATAAAACTCATGCTTCTTTCACTTTGCTGTTTGGCGTTCATGTTCACAAATAGTTCTGGAAATGCTACCAAATTTGCCCAAAATGAACAGTGCAGACAGTGGTACAGAAGAAATGAGCCTGGAGCTGGCAGGCACTGTTTCCAGCACCAGGCCTCTTAGTGGCCACTAGTTAGTGAGAGGAGGAAGCGTGGATGTGATGAGTCAAGACAACTGAGCAAAAATATATGAGAGGTGGGTAATACGTGATCAGCCCACTGTAGTTTCAGAGTAGCAACAATACATAAAAGTGAACACATTATAAAGGATCAATATCCCAAAATCCAGGAGCATTATTTACAAAAAGGTTCCAAGGAAGAAACAGCCATAATAATGACAGATTCAACATAAAACTGTGTTAGTGAAGAGTTCAGGTCAGGGTCGGGATGATATCAACATTTTAAATTAGGGTAAGGTCAGGGCTGTGTTGGAGATGATATTTCGTGATTCATTTTGACACTGAAATTTTTTATTTTATAAATAGAGCAAGTGAAATATTTATTATAATTACAGAATTTTGGATGCCTATTTAAATTTTGTATGTAAGAGAGGGCCTCTGATGCCCTAGACCTGGCCCTGCTGGAGTATGAGGTACCTGGAAAGGGTCTTTCAAAGAGATGTCTTTGAAGTCAGCAGGCATGGGCTCAAATTCTGGCTCAGATCCACTCCAAGCCACATCCTGGGCATGTTATGGCCAGTGCACTCCCCCTTTACATACTGAGGTCAGAGAATAACAAAACCTAACTCTTTTATTCACTCACCCACCACCAAATACTTACTGAGCATGAGACTCCACACAAGTATGTGCTAGAGGCATGGCAGACAGAGCAGCTAACAAAACAAACAAACCAGAGGTCTCTGCACTTAAGATTCCTTCGTTCTAGTGGGGAGATCAATGACCAATAAGAATGGACTTGGGATATCCTGTAGCACAATGAAGGGAACACTCTCAAGAACATGAACTTGGGTAAGCCATAACATAATGGCAGTGTGGGGAGTGGAACCTAGTGGGAGGTGGCACCAGCAGACACAAGGGAACTGAGAATTAATGAAACCATCATTTCTAAAGTATTTGGCACAGTACCTCACACATCCTAAGGCCTCAGCACATGCTTATATTTACATCTCTTTGAGTAGGAGAGAAAAGTTTTATATAAGGGCAGCCTGGGTCCCATGGGTATGGCTGTGCTACCATCTCTGATGCTGAAAGAGCATAATTCTGGCACATTCTACAACTCAGTGAGAAGACATCCTAGGAAATTTGTAGCATATATCTGAGTCAGCTCCTGGAGCATGAGGTAGGCCAGAGACCCAGAAAAACAGAATTAGCTGAAAGGTTCCACCCTGCCCCCTTCATGATGAGCATACTTGGGCATCGCCCTACATCCTAGTCCTTACAGACAGAAGAAAGTTCAGGTGTGTGGAAGAGATGAGGGGGCAGAACTGGAAAGCAGCCCTGCTGTGGTGACTGTTAACCCTCAGGAGATGAGATGTCTTTTCAGAAGACGATCTGACCGTGGATAGTAAACACCAATGAAACTGTCACCCTTGGCTGGAGTTGGATGTCAGTCCCGTGCTCTGGGTTGCAGCAGACTATGGCACACATCCACCTGCAGCTGCCTGGGGGATCCCATGATGAGGCCTGGGCCAGCCTGCAGAGCCTCTTGCGTGTGCTGCAGTGTGACCATGCTGGCATTTTGCTGGCTCGTTTCATGGTGCTTGGGCTCAAGCAAAGCTGCATGTGAAGAAAGGAATGAAACCTTCCCACATTGGCTTGGACTCTTTACACCATTTAAAAACAGAGGAGAGTGGAGCAGAACGGGGGAAACAAAGTGCCTCCCAGGGCTGAAAGATCAGGGCCGGTGGGGGAGGTTTTAGAGAAGCTGTTAGCATACCTCTAGTGCATTGCTAAGGAGAGAAAGAAGCTGGGGAGAGAGGCCTGAATAAGGCTGTCTCTCCTGCTTGGTCTACTATGAAAGGGTTCGAGACATCCTTCCACCGAGAATCATTCAGAGCTCCCCAGAAGAATTGTGGCTTTTCATGCCTTTGAATCTCTGCACATGACAATAAGACCCTCCAACAAATATGCGCTTTCTTCCTTTTCTAATACTTTTCAATTCTTCAAAACTGAGAGTGAGTCAAGCCTTCCCAGAAGAGAGCTTAGGGGCCTGCTTCTGCCTGAGCAAGTGCAGTCAGATAGTCCTGTGTGCCTCTGGCACACCACCCTTCCTATTCATTCTTTCTGTTTATTGAGTAGCTACTATGTGACAGGCACTAAATTCCACGTCCATGAAACTAACAAACCATATTTCATTCTACATAACCTGTCTATGTGCACACTGAAGCAATTCATGCACCTCCGGTAGTACTAAGTTCTTTGAAGGCACTTTAAGCAGAAAGGTAGCGATAGTGGTAAAGTGGGCATAGTAGTTATACTGAGAGACTGTGGTCCAGCATAGAGATTTCTAAACATGAGATACAAGCGAGAGCCTGGATAAAGTGGGGAGAAATCCATGTGGATATCTGCAGGAAGGGGACTTTGGGCAAGGACTGGTGTCAAAGTACCTATGAAAATTTTGAGGTTGGTGTGTGCTTGGGGTAGTCAGGGCAAAGCAATGTGACCAGTGTCGAGCAGAGAATGGCATCGGGTGAGAGCAGAGAGGTTAGAAGGTAGAAGACCCCATAACTGTCCACTAAACCCTTAATTGTTACACTGCAGGAGATTAAAAGCCATCAGTGGGGTCTGGGTGGGCGTGGCATGCCCTGGCTTACATCATTACAAGTTCTTGGTGATCCCCAGATAAAATCTGGACTAGATGGGGAAAGTTGAAAGTAAGAAACACAGTTAGGAAGCTATGCAAACACTGCTAGGGAAAGAAGACAATGGTTTGGATAAGATAATAGATTGGGGGCTGGGGGCTGGGGGGCAAAGTGAGAAGGACTCAGATTTATAATGTATTCTGAGGGTAACCGACATGATTGGTTGATGGGCTATGAGATGTAAAAGAGATTGAAAAATCAAGAATGGTCTCATAATATCTTGTTGCCAAAACAAGATCTGAATAATGACACCAGTTGACATGCAAATGTGAATGGGGGAAATTTCACAAGTCCCCACCTTAAGATGGGGAGCAGCAGCTAACCACCAGCTGCTGAGGAGGGAGATACAGGTTTTTTGTTTTTGTTTTTGTTTTTGTTTTTAAGGATGAGCTTTCTAATAGGTTATTCAATCAAGTGATCAATACTAAATACATCCACATCCTAGCAACACTAAATGGACTCAGTAGGGTGTGTGTGTGTGTGTGTGTGTGTGTGTGTGTGTGTGTGTGTGTAAAACAAAAAGCAATTAAAGAAGAGATCATGAATTAATTAACAGAGAATGTAGGAGTTAGAGGGGAGAGAGAAGAGATGAAAATGATGTAAATATGGTAATCATATGTAAAATTCCCCCCCAAAAGATTTACTACTCTTGAACATTGTCAACAAATAAAAGCAACTCAAGGCTTTATTTTTTATATTTAAAAGAAGAATGATCTCAATATTTAATGAGTATTAATTATACACTATCTCTCCTACTGTCTACTTTTTACCCACATGGGCTCCCTGTGAGACAGGAGTTCTGAGATATATAGTTTTCTATCCAGAATCTAGCAGCTAAATATCTAATGTTCAGCCTCTAATGCCCTGTATGAACTAGGTGTATAATCAATATTTGTGGAAGAAAAGGAAAATCTTAGAGGTAATTAATCAGCCATGGTGCTTCTACTTAGCAGTTGGATCTGGGAAATCTGTCCTTAAGATTCCTGTGGATTTGCTATCCATGATGAGTCATGACTCAATGATTGCCAAAAGATGCACTTCTTCTCAACAAAGATCCACAAAGTTATTCAACACATTATCTAATTTAGCCTTCCCATTAAGTCTGTGAAGTTACCTGTGTGAGTAGGTGACCATCTCCATTTCATACATAAGAAAATGAAGCTCAAGAATTTCAAGGCGACTAAAGAAGGTCACAATTGATAAGAAACAGTTCTGGGTCTAAAAGTAGGACTCTTGACTCCATACCAAGCTCTGCCCGATTTTTTACATATCTTCATGTTACAGAATCTTTATGTATAAGTAGAAAATTTCAAATATCATTCAGACTAGAGGAGATGAGTTTAAACTTCTGTATCAGAGATTTCATCTAGAAATAAGAACAAATTTGCCCAACAAAGAATGTAGTGTGTCCAAATTCCAAGTTCATGTTCATGCTTGAGATGGGAGATGAGGTCCCTAAGTGCATAGAGCAAGTTCATCACATACCATGAGGTATCCAAGAAGGGAATCCACTGCACACAGGCAAGGCAAGGACACAGTTAAGTGAGGAACTAGGCAGGTGTCAGTGGCAGTTCTAAGAACTCAAGGTTGAAGGCTGTGTTATGTGGGAGTTTTGAGTTCCGAGTCTAGAGTCAAAACTAGTCTCAGCACTTGGCAGCTCCAGGATCCAGGTTTGAATTCTGGCTCTGCCATCTGCAGCCTTTCGACACTTGGGACCAGTCCTCTAACCTCTTCTGCACCTAGTCTGTATGACAGGCATGGTGACAGTCACCTCCTTCAAAGGCCCTTATAAAAAGTAAATGAGAAAGCTGCAGAGAAAACCTCAATACAAAGCAAATCCTAAAGCAAGGAGAGAATAGACAGAGAAATCACAAACAAAAGACTCTGAGAGACTATGGGGAGCATGGTTTGAGCAGAACACTGGGGGTTGGACCCAAGTACAAGCAGATAGAAAAGACCAGAACTCCCCTGGCAGGGTCTCTTGGTTCAGAACAAAGGAAAATGTAATAAGACATCAGAAGCCCCTCTGGTAATTCCCAGGCTTCAGTCACTGTACATTACTTTCTTATAGAGGAAATGTGATCATGGAGTTTTGGGGTCTTAAGAAAGTTCAGGAAAGTTACTTTATTTTTAGGTTGCAAATCTGCTAAGTGATTTCAGGAGGTGACCACATTTCAGTTCCATTAGCTCATCAGCAATTTCTTAATGAGGCTAATTAGCTCTAAACAGCTCCCACCCCTGCAGGGCTCCACTGAGAGTTTGGCTGTATGTAAACCAATGAGCCTATGACCTTTGTCGGTGGTTCAGAGGCCTAGTTTCTGGGCATCAACCTCATCAAACCTTAGTAATAAAGACATTCCATGGTTAATAAGAATATGAGGTTGCCCTGGATCCCTGAGATCACCAAATGCTGAGACTGTTCAACTATATGAGAACTAAATCAAAAGGCACATGCAAACTATTGTGTGGAAAGAAAAAAACCCACAGGAGGTTTCATTCTGAAACCATGAGGAGTTTATGGACGATTCCCTCAGTATCCACACTCTTTCATCAGAATATGAACTGGATGTATATTTCAATTCACCTTTAGTGATACCAAGCAAGAGACAGCAACTAGACATGATTTTCTAAGATGCTGTTTTTCCCTAGATCACAGATCGAGGCTTGTAGCCCTAGTGGCAAATTCCTTATTTCTTCAGCACCTTTTTAAGGGACCTGAGGATAGAATATCACAGGTTCTTCTATGACCCATCCATGAATTGTTCAAGGTGGTGCTTGATACAGAATCCTGGCATTAGACTGATAAAACAATAGTTGTAATGACAGCTGATATGTATGCATCTCACTGTTATTCCCACACTTTATTTCATGATTTAACACCATCATCTTGTTCTCATTCATCTTTTACATGACAGAAAGCTAAGCCTCTGGAGGAGCCTAAGAAACTCATCCAGGGTCCCATAGTTTCTTAGTGGCAGAAAGGTAGAAAGTCTCATGAAGTGCCCCCACCGCCCCCCAAGGGAAATAGATATATCATTTGTGACGTCTATGCTTGGAAAATGATCATCATGAAATCAAGGACTCTGAAAAAAAATAGTTCCTCCTCCAGGAGGCAACAGAGCCATGTGGAGAATGCAGATCCTCCAGAATCAAGGTCTGGATTTTTCCCCTTAGGTCACATTTCCTTGATGGCACAGAGCAAGCCAACATGTCCCCATGGGCTCCTGATTCCTCAACTGAGAGGAAAGGACTTGATTAGAAATAGCTCTTCAACTCCCCTCCAGCACTGCCATTCTATCATTTGACTCTGCACCAATATAGGAGAAACAAGCACCGTCTATTTAAATAAAAGGAAAGAGCTAGGTGCTAATTTGGGCTACTGTCAGTTTTATGGCTCTTTAGAAGAAAAAATGAATTTGTTTGGGTTTGGTTTGGTTAGGATTCGGAGTTTTAAAAAGAGAAATGTAAGCAGCTAATTTATCTCCTTTCTTCTTTGAATGAGTTCTAAATTCACAAGACAGAATCAAGATTATAATTCCGTGTTGACGGTTGAATGAACTGGGGCTCAGAGACGTTAAGTGACTCACTTGTGAACATAGAGCAGTGCAGTCCCAGAGGACAAGAAAAACTGTGTCTCATTTAAAAGACCAATCTAGACTGAGTGAATGCAGAGGACTGCCACAACTGTACTCAGGAAGCACCCATGAAGGCACTTTAATAAGGGCACTTAGAGGAGGGGAAGTGATACTTGCAAACATTGGTGCTGGCACTCATCTGAGAAAATGCTACCTTTTAGGTAAAGGTTAATGAGAATAAAGAGGTGATGTTTCCTTTCTCTAGTGCCAACATCTACTCAATGTGGTCGAGGAGCTAAGTCTGGGAATTGTCTAAAGCAGGCGTCAGAATTGTCCATTGGATTCCTTGCCCTCAGGTGATAATGTAAGGTCTCATGGACAGATGATTGGGCCAAGCCCACATGGGTATATATGGCTCTACCTGCAGCCCATCACCAGGTACTAAGTTATAGGATTATACCAAGCCATGGTGAGGGACAAGGTAGAACTTATATGCACATTATTTGAGTGCTAGGAATGAGGGGAAATTACATGGCAGTGAGCCTCATAGGTATCCTCAGTCCAGCAGAGGCAAGATTTGAGCCTCGATTTTCAGGCAACCGAAGAGCACTCATACAGCTTATCTAAGCTGTCCTAATAATTGACATACAGCCCAAAATATCTCACTTCCATCATAGCAATTTTGACTTTGAGGGCAAGATAACTCTGTGCTCTAAAGGCTTTTTCCCTGTGTACCATGCAGTACTTCACATCCCTGACCCCTACTAGAGATTCGCGTAGCACCTCTAATCGTGCTAGCCAACACTGCCTCCAAGCATTGCTACATAGATGTAGATGTAACAGTCTTATTAAATAAGAAACACAGAGCCAAATGCAGAGTTGAAAGCCCAAGAGGTCAGAGCAGTAGCTAAGAGCTGATACTACAAAACCTTTCTTACCCTTGGCTGCCACTGTCGTCCTTCCCCTCAGAAAGAGACCTGCTTCCTGTGTATCTGTCTTTTTTTTTTTTTTTTTTTTTTTTCAAGACAGGGTTTCTCTGTGTAGCTTTGCACCTTTCCTGGAACTCACTTGGTAGCCCAGGCTGGCCTCGAACTCACAGAGATCCGCCTGGCTCTGCCTCCCGAGTGCTGGGATTAAAGGCGTGCGCCACCACTGCCTGGCTGTATCTGTCTTTTTATTGACTTCCTGTTCTGCCTTCTCATTGGTTGTAAACCCAATCACATGACCTCCTCATCACTGCCTGTCTATACAGACCTCCAAGTCTTCTATGGTTGGTATTGAGATTAAAGGCATGTGTCTCCATGCTGGCTGTATCCTTGAACACACAGAGATCTGTCTGTCATGTGATTGGGATTAAAGGTGTGCCCCACCACCACCCGGCTTCTGCTATGGCTTGCTATTAGCTCTGACCCTCAGGCAGCTTTATTTATTAACATACAAATAAAATCACATTTCAGTACAAATGAAATATCACCATATTTCCCCTTTTCTATTTTAATAAAAAGAAAAAAGGAAAAAAGTTATAACTAATATAAGAAAAACTATATACAAAAGTACAATAACTATATATTATATATACAAGCAATAAATACCTAAACAATGTCTAGTCCATTTGCATATGACAAATTCAGAGAAAATAATTCCATTATCTATCCTATTTTGGTAAGTCCAAAATGTACCTGATTCACTTTCTATCCTAATTTATATGACTAACAGAACTATCTTATAACGTCTTTCAAATTTATACACTTACACCTCTTTAGTGAGTTTCTTTTCTGAAATTCTTAACAAAGAAAACTATAACTATAAGTATCTAATCTTCAGCTATAACTAACTAATCTTCAACTCCCTTAGAGACCCAAGAAGGAAATAATATTACCTAATTAAAAAATAAAAACAGGAAGTGCATGCAAGCAGCTTCAAAAAAAAAAATGTGAGTTGACAGAAACAGCCAGCTGCCTGGACAGTCACCTGAGGTTTCTCTGCAGTGTTGGGGCATCATCTTCAGCCTATAGGCTTAGCATATCTGACAGACTCATTTGTGAAGTAGGATGTACACAGGTTAACAGTTCGACCTCACATTTGGTGAGAGCAGTCCATGTACCAGAAACACCTGAATTCCACTAGTGTCATGTCATGATTCAGATTTTAAATTCTGGAAATTGTTGATGTTATTTTTTAATTCAGCTGTCCATTCTTCTTGGCTGTGTGTGGTGTGGCTTCATCTCGGCATCCCGTTCTTCTCCACATCCCTCTATTAAATGCCAGTCTACTATTGAGAGGTGTGAGCTTAGTTAGTCTTCAAGAATAACTGTTTCAGCTGCTGTTCCACTGCACATCAGAAGCCATTGGTCCACTGCCTGTTCAGCTGCCTTCGAAGAAAAGGGCACGGTACCTTTTCCAGATTGCAAAGGCCACTTCAGGGATGGTGCCATATTGTCCTGGCCTCAGAAGATGCCTTTTGTTAAAGCCACAACCACACTTGTCTTGGCAAGAATCGATAGTCCTTTGTTTCGTGTCCTGTCTGTCCATTTTGTCAGCAGTCGATTTGAGGATACTTTGTTGTTCAGTGGCTAACTTTTGCCACAGTGAAAGTTAACTCCATATGCAGTTTCTTCAATGCCCATATTTTCTCTGAAGTAGATTGGTACTGCCAGGAGCCGACATGTCTCATAGTCATAACAAAAAGAAAAATTTTCTAAGTTATTAAAACATTTTAAATGCCATATTCTGTAGACCTCTGAAGGGTTTGAAGATGACCTGTCTATCTAAAATATATCTGCTCAATCTTGAAAACACACCTAATATGACTACAAGTTTAATTGTAATGTCTAACTACTAACTTTCATTTCTTTATATCCTAATAGTTGGTAATAATAACATTCAAGGATCAGCAAATTGCTTTACATTGTTAAATGAATGGCATAAGTACAATATCTTGAACAAGACTATAAATATATGTATGGCATTTTCTAACAATATCAATCTCAATATATATAATTTGTATACAATATTAAAAAAATCCAATCCAATGAAAAGTATTTAAAACTAGTAATTGTCTCTTTTTTTTAAACAATAACCTTAAATCTAATGTCCTTTGCTTAGCCCTTTTCCTAACCCTTAACAACAACTTGTAACCAACCCTCCTAAACAATCAAAATTATCCCAGACCCAAAACCCATTAAAAGACCAAAAAACCACCCGCCCCACACCATCTTTGGGAATGTGGGCGTTGTATTCTTAAAATTGCTTCTTGCTGGATATGGGCGAAGGTATCTTTATTCTGAAAAGAAAAATTTTGGGTTAATTGTCAAATTCTAGGAAAGGTAGCTATATCCTTTGTTGTCCAGTTTGAGCATAATGTCAAAGTTCAGGGCTTATCTCAAGTCCTTATTCAAGTAGTCTTTGAAACTGGATCATCTCGGCTAGCCATCTCAAAATTGCTCTGAGCAGTTTGTTGTCCAAAGCTGATCTGTAGATGATGTTTGTCAGCTTAGTGGTATTATTATTGTCCATGTGGAATTGTTGTTGTTGTGGGGCCCCATCTTCTTCCTGGAGACTTCAGTTGATATTAGGCCTGGCCATGATTTCCTGCAGAAAACGGATAAGAGACTCGAACACAAAGACATGTATAGGCAGCTAATTGAAGCCTTTTTTTTTAGGATTAGTTAGTATTCTATATGACCATTATTATCTTAACAAAGTTTAAAATATATATTAATCTTGTAAATTTTGATATAAAATTCATACTTAAGAAAAGTTTAAAGAATCAGAATAGAATCAAAGAATTAAGATTAGTAGTAATAGAATAGTCCCTTAATTAATTTGGTTTTCCTCCTGTCCCATATCAGAAGATGGCTCTTTCTTCTGGCATAATACAGGGAGTTTGCATTTTCCTTTTAACAACATGCTTGAGTTTAAAGAAGGAGAGCTGCCTATCACCAACGGACAGGAATAGAGGTGGGATTACCTCTCATTAAGAACACTATTTTTGGTCCCCTTAACTCATTGTTGGAAGACCCCAGAAGCTGCATTTATAATACATGATGCTTTTAGAACTAAAAGACAAGGATATGGTGTTTTAACACATCTGTCCTTAATCGTCCACCCACCTCTGTCCATTTTGCTATGTGTTCTGTAGGATGTGAGAGAAGTCTAGGCCAGTCACATCATGATTGGAGACCCTCTTGGAGCCAAAAATTCATCATTTCATTGGCAATGAAAGGAAGTCAATAGGATCGGACCAAGGCACACAAGACAGTGAACAATAAAAGCACCTCCCTTTGTGATGGATACAAGGGCAGTGGTAGGTTTCTGCCATAACCACAGTCAGCCACATGTTGTCTCACAAGCAGACTTGGATCTCCAAGCAACTCAACCTTTATTCATGTCTTTATCTAGATGACACTAAAGGTTATTTCCATACAGCATGAACTGAAGAAAAGGGAAAAACGAAACCAGTTTAAGAGATAGTCATGAAGAAGGATTCCACTTCAGGCTTATATGTTCTAGCATAGCTTTTTATTTTGTTTTGTTCTGTTCTGTTCAGTTCTGTTCTGTTCTGTTCTATTTTGAGACAAGGTTTCTCTATGTAACTTTGGAGCTTGTCCTGGAACTCGCTCTGTAGACCAGGCTGGCCTTAAACTCACAGAGATCTGCCTGCCTCTGCCTCCTGAGTGCTGGGATTAAAGGCATCTAGAACAGCTTTTAAAGCAAAATGAAGTAGGCTTCCTGACTACAGGACATGTGGAGCTTTCATGCATCATGCACCTTTTCCCTGGGCTGGAGACACAGTACACAGTGTTTCTCACTCAGCCCTTTCTCCACTCAGTAGTTCTAGGAACTAAGGTATTGCCCAGACAGACTTTATATAAAATGCTCCCTGTCTTCTCCAGGTCTCAGTTTCTTCATACATGCAATGGGGCAGTAAGCTCTCACTCACTGACCTTTCAGAGAGAGGAGAAATGAGAAAACACTTGAGAAAGTGCTTTGTAAACCCTGAAGAGTTATAAAAGTTTAAGAGGTCATTATTAATGCATACTCATTAATAATTTACTACTAATAAAACTTTCTCTGCCTCACTGAGATGGTGAGTTGATGAATATGATCATTGAAGCAACCAAGGTCCCGAGAGGGTAAAGGGTTTGCTCAAGGTCACACACTAGACCTGGCGTCACGGTACATGGTGATCAAGATGACAGGCACGGCAGCAGACTCCACGACAGGAAAGTGCTCTCTGCAGCATCGGCTCTTTTCATTGTTGGGATGGCTGTGATTCTGATTTTCATAACCAACAAGGCAATGGGAAATCAGTGAGTGGCACAAGCCACCCCAGACTTGAGAAACAATGAGGAAAAATGGGCTAGATAAGGAGGTGGACTGGGCCTGAGTGCTTGTGGGGGCAGCGTGGCTTTTTGAACTTTTGGTTTCCAGAATATAAAATGAGGTTTTTATGTAACGCCCCTCTTCCAGAGTCGCTGAACAGATGGGGATATTCCATGAAGCATCAGGATTGGTGGAGCGGGCCTATAGTGTGGGAGAGGAGGTAGTTCAGTTGGAAAACTGCAATGCAGGTAGCTTTGTGGCGAAGACAGCAAAGCTGTGGCTCCGATGGGAAGATCCTTTCACAGAGGAAGGAAGATCAAATGGAACAATCCCACACATCTGGGTGGACCATGAAATGACTGTATAGAGTAACACTGACCCAAAGTAGCTCGAAAGGTAGAGAGGTTTTAGGATGCTGAGTAAGTCATTTAAAAGGGCTCCCTGGGAAGGGGGAGGCGGGTACTAACTACCTCTTCTCCCACCTGCAAATGGGTGTTCCACCCTTAGAACAGGTAGGGCCCAGGACAGTGGGAAGAGCACCAGGAAGGGATGTATTGGTGTCTGAAGACAAACTTCCTTAGGAGAGAGAACATCAGGGTTCGTATTTTGCACAACGGGGTGTTGGAAGAGTGCAGATAATTCATTGCATTCCCTGTCAACTGCCTTGTCACCCACAGTTCCTGAATTCATCATGAGTCCTGCCCTTGGGTCTTGATCTAAGGCCTCAACATCCTGTGTCAGTGTAGCTAACACTGCACTAATAACTGTTTGCCTACCAGCGGGGAGAAGGGGAACCCGAGTTTTGACTCCTACTATTTGCCAATTTCTGTGGTGTAAATGCTCCCAGGATAAGCCAGCAAGTCACGATGCTGAAGTCGTATGTGGGAAGAGAAACACAGTAGCAATAGATAATTTCCACCATGTGGATATAATAACGCTAATAATCTCCAGAGCAGAGATAATAATAAAATGTAGCAAAAGAATTAAGTCTGAGGGGGCATCATCATTGTTTTTCATAATGTTAAATTTACTTAATTATAAGTTGATTTAACTGAATTTTTAATAATGGTATATTTAGCAACTGCCTTACAAATAATCCTTTAAAAATGGCGATCAGTACTCCTGAGCTTCTCCAGGTGGGATCCTGTGTGGCAGTCACTAGGTTGGCCATACCTTTACCTTCAACTGAAAGGGCACCAGGAGTACACACCCCTATAGTTGAGCAAGTTGATTTATTGTTCCCTGTATTGAGGGTGATTGCACTCCAGGGAGTACCACAAGACACCTCAGCAGGACTAATCCTAAGGACTTACAGACAGCGCCTGGGTACAGGAACTCTGGGGACCAGCTGAGAAAACAGGGCTCTCTACACAATATGCTGACAGGAAGCAAGTGACTCTGAGTGAGCACACTGCAAATTTCCCCCATGCCACTGGGGAAATGAAACAAGCTTGATGTTTTCATTGATGAGCAAAGAGCTAGGCCGGAGAGCAGGGGTCGGACCATGTCTGCAGTTTCCACGAGTTCATGTGTTTTCATTAGGGGAGCAGGTAGTTTTTAACTTGACCCATCAGGATTGTAACAGAGCCCTGTGGAGGGTGGTCTGAGAAAGGGTCTTTCTTCACTGGGAGCTGACCAAGGTTTGGCTGAAAGGCGGGGCCCAGCTCTCAGCACCAGCGACTCTCTTCTTTCTCAAAGCAGATTTCCACCCCTAGCTTATGTCCCCCGCATCAGCTAGTCCTAGGTTTAAAAAACAAACAAACAAAAAACAAAACAAAACAAAGTGTCTTCCATAATGGCCAGTTTTCTAAATCACAGACACAATCCAGATATGGTCCTTTGTCAGTCAAGTCAGGTGGAAGTCCCCCGCGCTTCTAAAGTCCAGACTCGGCAGCAACTTGAGCCACATCATTTGGGGTGTCCACTATGACGTTCCCAAGCCCTTCTGCAGGCCTCCCTTCATCACTATGTCTCCATCTGCATTGTTTTCTTGGTTGAGAATGTCATCCTCCTCCCTTCTACCCTTTCATCCTTTGCCTGACCCCAGACAGAACCTACTCATCATGTAAGACCCTTCTCCACTGGCACCTCCTACAGGAAGTCTTCTTTGGCTTCCACCCCCATTCCCACAGGGTAATAACCTTTCTTGGTGTCCCTTCCCTGTAATAATATATTAATTGGGGTTGGGGATTTAGCTCAGTGGTAGAGCACTTGCCTAGCAAGCGCAAGGCCCTGGGTTCAATCCTCAGCTCAAAAAATATATATATTAATTGATTAATTCAGCAGGCGTTTAATGGATTCTCTGTTTTTATAGGCTTTGTTCTGGGCAGAAAGAAATGGGCAGACACGGCCCATGCGCTCTGGAATTTTATATTCTAATGAAAGTAAGCAAGCAATAATTAGTTTGAAATCTATGACATAAGGAATACAACCAATACTCACAAAAGACTGTGTAGACTTAAGACAGAGTTCTCTACAAACAATTGACTATTTCAGTCTAAGCCTCTCTGAATAGCCTGTCACATGAACCTGAAATATGAATGACAAGAGATCTCGCTCCACACTATAGCTCCACTATCTGATTATGGATTCATTTCCTTTATGAGACTATCAGATTCAGGGAGTCTGGGTAGTGACTAACCTATTGTCACACCTAACTAGATTTAGATGTTTAAATATTTGAGCTCGCAGTCGTTTCTCATTGCAGGCAATATTTGAACCAACTCACTGGACTAGATTTTGTTTTCCTTAAGGGATGTGACCACCACACCCGACTCAGCTCCACAGTCATGGACCCATTGCAGTCCCACCACCTTTCTGAGCTGCCCTGGCTCACTTTAACAGGCTACAGAGGCTCTGGTCCTGAAGGCTTGGCTGGAAACTACAGAGTATCAAGCCTGCAGCATCCACAGCCTGTATCACTGATGGTCTTTGGTACCAAATGCTGCTGAGTGACAACTGCGTGCAGTGGGAAGACTGTGTTAGTAAAGGCCAGAAAGGCCTTAATTTAAATTCTGGCTCCAACACTGTCATTCTGTAGGGCATTCAACAAATCATTTAACCTTTCTGAATCTGTTTTTCACATCTGTTCAGTGGGCAAGCTTCCTTGAGATAAAAGGCTATTTTTTTTAGGTATAATTTGCATATGACCATAAGGACTGTAGCTTATCTCTTATCTCAGTAACCCAATTTTTTAAAAGTGCCTGACATATAATAAGTGTTTATAAATGTCTATGAATTAAATGAATGGCATGGTGATCAGAAGTGTTTATGAGGTTAATGATTTCATGAATCTAACAGATAATAGGTTAGAATAAACTAATTTTCATTCTTGCCCCAACTTCTATCTGCCCCTATTGCTTTTGTCTCACTTATTTATTTATTTATATGTTTATTTATTTACTTATTTATTTATTCATTGGTTTGAGTTTTTTTATAAAGTGTCTCACTATGTATCCTTGGCTGGTCTAGAACTTTCGATGTAGATCAGGCTGGCTTTGAACTCAAAGATTTACCCACCTTTATCTACTGTGTGCTGGGGCTAAAGGCATGTGCCACCTTTCCCAGCTTGTCCCCTTTATTTGAACTGTGATTTTTTTTTTTTTCTACATAGAAGGTTGTGATAACTCCTGACTATCGTGTTAGAGCTGATAAACCTCCGTTGACTGGTTTAATGATACAATATTTTCAGTGTTAGTAACTGCTTTTAAAGCAACTCCTTTTCTATGGCTGTGAAGAAACACCATGACCAAGGCACTTTATAGAAAAGAGCAATTGACTGGGCTTCCAGTTCCAGAGGGTTAGAGTTCATGACAGCAGAGCAAGGGCATGGCTGAAAGAACAGCTGTGGGTTCGCATGGGCAACAGCGAGCACAAGCAGGACATCCGCTGGAAATGGCATGAGTCTTTTGAAATGTCAAAGCCTGCTGCCAGTGACAACAAGGCCACACCTCCTAATCCTTCCCAAACAGTTCCACCCTCTAGGGACCAAGTATTCTCATTCAAACCACCACTATGGGGAACTCAGTAGCTTTGCAAAATGAAAGGCACTTAGAAAAGATGCCTTGAAGACACTGGAAACAACTTTGTTATGTCACTAATGGTGTCATTTTTGAAAGTTTTGTTAAATACAGTGTATATTCATTAAAGAAATTTTGGAAAATTCAGAAAAGGAAAAAGAATAACATACTTTAGTTCTACCTAAACACGACACTGTTGATGATTGAGTAGATTTTATTCTATAATTTTCCTTAGTTGAAACATATGATACGGACAATTTTGGTCAGTTTTCCTAATTGCCACGACATAAGCTACTTTTCAAGCTACTGTCTGGCTTTAATGGTTGCATTATATTCCACCTAGTAGAAGTATCATCCTTGACCCCAACACTCACTATCATCAGACACATTTGATTCTATTAGTTTGTTTTGTAAATAACATTGCCATAAGCATTAGTGTGGATGAAGATTCTTCCCCTAGACAAAACAAATTCTAATAGTTCAGGAAACAGCGATACAGAAGCATGTCTGAAATTGCCTCTGGAACTTTTGGATAGTAAAAAAGTAATAATAAAGCTATACATCACACCAGTCTTTTGTTTTGTTTTGTTTGTTTGTTTGTTTTTTCAAATCCCATATCCAAGCTCTCTTGATGCAGGTTGAAACATTGGAGGGAGATTTCAGAAGTTAATTGGGAAATAACAAGTAAGCTAAGTAAATGGTCTAATCTAAACCCATTAGATAAGCGTTCATTGTGACGCAAAATCTTGATGACTGTAATTAACACATTCATAAACTCTCTAGGAAACTTAAAGCTTCCCTTTTATTGACTGAAAACCAGCAGCTTTTTCAAGCGGAGCTTATGGCCAAGTTGACATGTTCCCTGGGCTGTGGGACTTGTCAGCATATCCCCTGGGCCTCTTATTCCTCAACTTGATCTGGCCTTTCCTACTCCTTGCAAGAGAAGCAGGTAGGAACGTACAAAATACTTTTCCATTCATTAAATGTAATTGAGATATAACTTACATTCAGAAATATTCAGTATCATGAGGTGGTAACTCGGAGTATACGTTTGTGGCCCCATTTTACCCCTTTCCATACAAAGACATTTAACATTTCCACCACCTTGAGGGGGGCTGCCTCATGCAGTCACTGTTCAGATCGCCACCCTTTCTTGCCCAGTCTTGAACTTCATATAAGCCAAATCACTGTGTTGACTCCTTTTCTTTCTTTCTTTTTGTTATCTGACTTTTCTTCATCACTTTTCACATTAGGATTTATGAAGAAGTAGTTCGTGCATGTTCTTTTCCATTCCTGCATAATGGCTCCTATTATAGCCATGCCGGAATGCACTTATCCATTCTACCACTGATAAGCATGGACATCATTTCTACTTTGTGGCTATTATAAATAAAGTGGCTACAGATGGGATGTCTTTTGATAAACAAATGTAAGTTGTTAAGTGTTTGACAAGAGCACTGATGAGAACCTGAGTTGTGTTAATTTTATGCAAATCAGTCCATGTCTCTGATTCCTCATTCCCTCAACACTAAAATAAATGAAGACTTGGCTTTTTGACTAGTTCAATTTCCTTTCCTGTGAAACAAAGCATTTCAATATAGTAGTGCAGAAGGTCTCTCACAGTTACAAATTCCATGGCTCAAAAGACTTGAATGTGGTATACATGCTAAAGTCAGTTGTCATTTTCCACAAGGAGGGGATCTGCAACTGGTTCCTGGAAGCTTTATATCACTCTTTATTCATTTTCATTTTGTCACATTGTTGTGTGACATTTTTGTTTGTGTTTCTGACAAATGAAGCTTGCCTGGAGATCAGAGGACAGAGCTAGACACTCGTTAACATAGAGGCCAGGCTGTGGTGGCTCACGCCTTTAATCCCAGCATTCAAGAGGCAGAAAGAGGAAGTGATAAGGTGGGGTGGAGACAAGACCTTGGCCCTTATGGTTGGAGGATCTAGAGAGGTAAGAAGTCCCTTGGTGGCTGCTCCTCTGCTTCTCTGATCTTTCAGGTTATTACTCCAATATCTGACTCCTGGATTTTATTGATAAGACTAATTAGGTTCATGCTCCATCACATTATATCCTGATATAATGTAGACTGATAGAATCAATTCACAGGTGGGTTCATTGACATAACATAAAGTTACACACTGCCTCCTTTGTGTACTCAATCATGCTACCTGCCCAAGAGATTCAAATATGCAACATGGTCTTAGCCCTTGAAGAGATGCATCACTCAACTCAACAAACACTCATTTCCCAAACACCTGTTATTACACCAGGCATAGTGCTAGGACAGAAAGACAAGTAGCACATAATTCTTTTTGCCTTTCTCATTTTTGTTTGTTTGTTTTCCATTAATTTTCTTATTTGCTGAGGGTCTCCTTCTCCCAATGAAATCCACCAAAACGGGTGATAGCCTCCAGAAGAACACACAGATTGTTAACAGTTCTGTGTAACTAGTTGTTCAATCAACGTGTGAATAAAGCCCAGGAGAGAGAGCTGAAGCAAGGGCACTGAGATGGTTATTCTTGGTTGTCAACTTGACTATATCTAGAATGAACTACAATCCAGAAGTGGAGGGCACACCTGTAAGAGATTTTCTACTTGGTTTGAAGTGGGTGAATCCACTCCTAGTCCTGACCTTTGAGGTAGAAAGACACACCTTTGGTCCAGATCTTGAGGTGGGAAGACACACCTTTAGTCTAGGCCACACCTTCTGCTAGAAGCCTATATAAGACCATGGAAAAAGGAAGATCTTGCTCTTTGCCTGCTTGCCTTCACCTTGCTAGCACATCCATTCTTTTACTGGCGTTGCAGCCTACATATACTGGATTCCAGTATATACAGAAGACCAGCTGAGACACCCAGCCTTGTGGGACTGAGTAACACTAGATTCTTGAACTTTCCATTCACAGCCTAGCCATTGTCAGATTAGCTGGACTGCAGCCTGTAAGTCATTCCAATAAATCCTCTCTTTATATACATAGAGAGAGAGATTCATTCCATAAATTCTGTGACTCTAGAGAACCCTGACTAATACAGACACTTAGAAAGCCTTCCACAGTAATCATTTCACTGGGTTAAAGGATAAGCATGCACAGAGAGAAGCTGCATTCTAACTGGCCTTTCTGCTTCTCTCCTTGGCCCCTCAAACCTTGTCTCCATAAAATTACTAGAAATCCTCTTAGTGAGGATCAGGGTTTGTTGTGCTCCAACACAAGCACCCTCAGTGATTTCTATTGCTCTTGGGAGCAAACAAGCTCCTTACTGTACCACAAATCCCTGTGACTCCCAGACCCTGCTGCCAGCTCTGTTCTCACTCCTCATTAGGTACACAGTTCCATTTCTGCTCCTGGACTAGCCCCTCTTCTCTCTCTCTCTCTCCCCACTTGCTCTTCCCTCCACCTGGAGAGCCTCTTCTCATTCCTTACCATCCTGGTTCATTATAACCCTTCCAATCTAATTCAACCATCTCTTCTGCCATACAGGGTCTTAAAGGTGCTTAATCCAGCCTGCACTTTTAACTCCTTAAGGAATGAAAAGTCTAGAAAGGGCAAATCTGTAGAATGTGGGTCAGTGTGTGAGGGCTGAGGTATGAGGTGTGGCTACCAGGGAGAAGGAGAAGTTTGGGGGTGACAATAATGTTCTAAACCTGAACCTAGGTGACGGTTGAAGGACACTGTAACAGACTGACAATAAGGGAGATTTATATGTAAATCATACTTCCAAAAGCGGCTTTTACTCTTTTCTTGCAGAATATTTGAAAGACACCTACACTTGAGAACATACACCCTCCCAATTCCAATTTAATTAATCTGAGAATGGAGTCCAAGTTCTCATGTGTTTTAAATTCTTCAACCAATTATGCCATGGAGCCATGATTCAGAACTACTGCTCTGTCTTCCTTGCCTTCCCAGCACTGTAACTGTCTTTTTTAAAACTAATTCTGTGCTCTGTTATTGTCCTTCTCAAGCATCTTAATAAAAACTCTAAAAGGAAACACTTGCATAGTATCGCCCCTGAACTCCAGTATCAAACACTCTGTATATAGCTGCTTAGTATGTGTTTTAAGATAAATGAATAGCTACCAGAGTGATGAACTTAGCCAGAAATAAAATATTTCTGAAAAAAAATTCAGTAGTTATGAATGGACTACAAATGAGTTCAGGAAAATGGCTTCACCATCCTAAAAAGATCTCAGGTACCAGAAATACGGGTGTTTAGTTGGAGGGTCCAGCCACAAGAATAGAGAGTTCAGAGAAAACCCTGGCTCTCCCTGTCCTATCCATCCTCCATTCTTGTGGCAGGCAGGAAAAATTGCAACTGAGAAATTTAAGACCACGTATGACAAAAACCCAGAGGGTTAAAGAAAGTGCTATAAACCTATGCAAGCCCATATGGATGCTTTTGAATATACTAAAATACAGCAACAAATGTAGGTTAGTATATGTGACTGTATGATATAAATAGCATCCTATATGCATGTGGAGTTAGTTAAATACACATATTGAGTTAGTAAATGTTGGCTGGGTGTGTTCAGGCTTCCCTTCCCCCATTTTCTGTTGGGTATTTTAACAACGTTTCTCCCAGGAAAACAAATTATTTCTCTTTCCCTCTGGTGCCCCATCTAAGTTGGAAGAGTGGAGCTAGAAACCAAGGCCAAGTCTCTGAAGACTGGAAGTGCAGAGAGAAATAGAATCAAGTTAATGGAATGTCTAACTTCAGGTCAAAAGTTGCCCATGAATTGGAGTAGAGGGAAATCATGAGGCTCTGCCCTTCCCTGAGGATTTATAGGCAGCTAATGGTAGCTGGAAGAGGTGGGGACACTTCCTTCAGTGGCGTAGTCACTGGACTAACTGGTAAGGAGAAGCTCAACAAGACAGAATCAGGCAAGAGATGGTAATGGGAGATGAAGATGAGTAAAGTACACTACAAAAATGTCATATTGAACCAATTATTATGTATAATTGATATATGCTAATGAAAGGCATTTTGTTAATGTTTTAGTTTATAAATATGTTTTTATTAATTTTTTGAAAATTTCATGCATGTATGAAATCAATGTATTTTGGCCATATTCACCCCCTCCTCCTTTCTCTAACTCCTTCAAGATCTAACTCATACCCTTTTCCCCCTTCCAACTCCATGTCCTCTTTCTGTGTTTAGTAACCCACTGAATCCAATTTATGCTGCCCGCATACACACAGTGTGGGGCCATCTCCCAAAGCAAAAATGAGATGTGGGGGTAGGAGACACCCAGATGGTCCCATGGACAGGAGTAGAGTCCAAGGAATATCCCAGGAGAAAAGCACAAGGGAAGCAAGATGGAGTGAGATGTGCCTAGAGCTCAACAAGGGAGTGCTGCCTTTCTCTTCTGACTGTGTAATTCCCATAGGACATGCCTCCCTCCAGTTTCCTGCCTTAAAGCAAAGCTGGCAGTGCCCTTTCATACCACTAGAGACTCCTCAGTCTGGGACTTCAGAAGCAGGAATGCAGAGCCGCCAACGACAAACCGATCTCTTCTACAAAGTGAAGGAGTGCAATCCAGTGTGTTGTGTTTTGCAGGGTGTCTGCAACAGACAGAAGCTGTAACTTTCAATGTGGCTGTTAATGAATCAAATGTGCTGTTAGATAACAGAGTCATGGGTCAGTTTCACTACTATTCCATATATTTTAAGTATTCATAAACTAATAACCTATGATTTAAACCTGAACCAGGCCAAGTTCAGGGCCAAGAAGAGGTCAATGAAAGCTGCGGTGACTTTGTATCTTCGGTAAAGGTCTCTTGCTTAATATAACAGTTGTAGCAGCTGTCAGCAATGGAGTAGCTGACCCTGCGTAAAGCCCACTTGCTCCTTACAAAAAGTATTATGAGAAGCTCTGAGTTATAGCTTCATAACAAATCACATTTTTGTGTTTTTATAGCTGAGATAGTAAACATGTACTACGAATACCCAGTGTGCTGTAGGAAGTGAGCCCCATACCCTCTTTGAAGATGAGCAAATTATACATGGCTTCTGTCCAAGTATGATGGTAAGGATAAACAGTTTGGCAAAGGACACCTTCATGTCAGAAAGGACTTGAACTCTTCCAGGAGCCCAGGAGACTTTATTAACTGGGTTGTGAATAGTAAACTACATACCAACATCTGTTGCAGGAAGGGCTCATACCATTCCCAGGACAACAGAATATAGTGTGGACTGCTCCATAACTGTCTGGCTCTTCCTCCACAGGGAAAGTGGCCATGGCTCTGAGGAAAATCTCTGGCCAACACCAGAACTTCTATATGTATATGAAGCCTATGAAAGAGATATGTTCATTGTGGAATTTATTTAATGGAGTTTAGATTGTAATGCTTATGCCTCTCATGGCTTCTGTACTTCCAAGAATACCCTGGCCTGACTCAAGACGTGAGCCAGATGCTCCAGATGCTTGTAAAACTTCCGTTGCCAGAAGAATGATTGACTGATCCCATGTGGCAGATGTTGGCATCAAGGAGTTGACATTTTTGCTTTTCACCTCCAGATCCATTTCTAGAACTTGGTGCTTTTGAATATGATTCACATCTAAGGTGCATTGAGAAAGCACAAGACTGAGGATTGGGCCTGTCGCTCAGTGGTAGAGAGTGCTTACCTAGAAAACATAAAGACTGTTTTAAAATGGCATAGCAAAGACTAATTTAGCAGTTAGCATCATTCTGAATGTTTCTAAGAACAGACTCATTTATTCCTTACAGGAGCTCTGTGAGATCACACTGCCAGTAAGTCTCTAAGAGTTGAACAGAGCATCTCAGTTCAGGAGATTTCACAGGCCTTCATAGTAGACTTGCCTAATACAATTAATATACCAAACACAATGAGAAGAAACACTCTTATTATCATTTTGTCTTTTTATGTTCTGACAAAAGGGGAAATGGTTGATTCTGTACAGTCCAGTTACTTACAGCTCTCTCTGTGGAGAAAGTTAAAAACATGAGGAAAGTAAATTTAATTAGTTCCATGGTAATTATTGTCTGACTAAATTATACTTTAAAATTTAATATACCAATCACCACTTAATTAGCAAAGTGAGTTGCAGAGGATAGCCTTATGGTCCGAAGCTAATAAAAACTGGCTAGTAAGCATCCCATAAATTCTACTTTTCTTAAAAAACGGAGTGTTTCTTAGCTTGTTCCCTCCACTGCCTGCCCACCCCCATACCACCACCAAAATCAAAGTAGAAATAAACCAAAGATTTTTCCATGGTTTCTAAATCTGCAGAAATTCTTCACTGCTGAATTAGACCACTAAGCTGGGATGGAGACACCGATGTCGGTCTTTGGGGAGAAGAGGCAGTGTGACTAGAGGGAGGGGATGGTGCATCCAGCCTCTAGACACAACACAGCTGCACTGGCAAAGACAGGAAGGGAAATGTCTACCTGCCACTCTGGAACAGGACTGCTAAGGGGAGAGACTCTCTTGCAAGAGGGTGGAGAAAAGATGCTCCTGCTGCAGGACCTGTTGGATACAGCATCCCAACCTCACCAACTCTGCAGGGGCAAAATTCTAGGCCCACTTTCCAAAACAGTTCTGAGCCAGATTTCTCCAATTGCTTACGGATCAGAGGAGTAAATAGGGTCCAGTTTCTGGGAAGCTTCTATATGATGTCAGGGAAGAGAAGGGGAAAACCAGCTTGTGGTGCATTGAGCTAATTCCCCCACTTAAAGCAGAAATAGCCTGTGAATCCTGCAACCAGAAGGATGTCAGGGAAGGGCTGGTGGTATGTTGAGATTCCTACTGTCTGTTACTCTGCACAGAATATCAACAAGATCACTGTTTTATTGCTCTTGATGGAGAATAGGACACTTGGATACAGGCAGCCTTAGCAGAGCCCAGGAAGCAGGCACAGGTTACAGAGTTGAATGGTGATGGATAGCATGTCCTATTGGGCATAGAACAGGCAAGGCTAGTTCCTTCCTGCCTGCAGCTGTCAGTGTCATCTGTACATGAGCTAGAGGTGGGGATGTTCTGTGGATGCCCTTCACCATCTGCCTCTCAGACTGAATCCAGGCTCAGCAACCCATCTCACTTTAGCCTTAATCCCCAGATGCTCTGTGGCTCAAATATGGGAAGCATTCTTTTTTTTTTTAATTTAAGGCACAAATCCTTCAAGTAGAGCCTGCAAAGTACATTATATCCAGTATGAAGGCAATAGCCTGGGAAGAAAAAAAATTTTTTTTTCATGTGGGAAGTGTCTTACTTCTACAAGCCAGAGGTTGATTCTTCCAGGCTTTAGGGAGGATCACCTCAGTTAAAATATGCAAAGCCCCTTTGAACCACACAAAGCATAAAGTGAACTATACACAAGATATCACTTGATATCCTCATTCCCATTTTGCACATAAAAAAATGAGACTAATAAGGTTCAGTAAATCGCCCACTGCCCGCTGATGAGGAACAGAATCAGCATTGAAATCAGGCCTGCCCCCTCCCTAATCTTTCCCTATTAGGATGCTGTCGCCTTAAAATAAGTGCAAGGAGAAGAGAATGATAAGAGTCAGAACTCACCTTAATCCTTGCCCGAGTTAAAGTCCATGTTATAACAGTACGCCTCTAACTGAAACACAGCCCCAGGATCCTTCCCATGTGGTGTGCCAAGCAGTCACTTCCCATCCTTCGGCACTTGGATGAAAAATGAAGCTATTATGCCATCTTTGAGTCATGACACTAAGTGCCTAGGCATCCAGACCCTATGGATCATGCCTCACAGTCTTGTTCCCCATGAATCTTCACCACTGTTTCCTGAGCAATGTCTTCAATAGAACTGAAACTGAGACCAGAAAGTCCCATCTATTTCAGAAACAAACATTGCCCTGGAACAACCCACCCAGTGCACCATGACTATGTGCCTCAGCATCTCTGTACCAGACTGTTTTCACACAGAAAGAGCTGTCTTGCACTACAATGCCTCTTCTTTCCCTGTTTTTTTTTTTGCCATTCTAATAGATAGATAGGTAGATAGATAAATAGATAGATAGATAGATAGATAGATAGATAGATAGATAGATAGATAGGTAGGTAGATAGGTAGATAGAGAGACAGACAGACACACACACACACACACACAGAGAGAGAGAGAGAGAGAGAGAGAGAGAGAGAGAGAGAGAGAGAGAGAGAGAGAGAGAGAATGAGAGAGAAAGAGAGAGAGAGTATAGAATACAGATCCCAGGATAACTCAATGATACAATGATGCAGGCAGGGTATCCACAATACCATCTCTCTGTCCACTGTCCACTGTTTCTGAGAGTTGTTTCTGATCATTCTTACTTACACATTCATTCATGCTATTCAGAAGCCACAGACAGCCCACCGACAATGAAGCTTTTCTTCTATCTTTCCTAGATGGGACATAAATTGCAAGAAGGGAAAAAGAATTCACTCCAGTCCACAGGGAACACTGCAGATTTACTGACAACGGGAAGATGGATGGGCTGTGCTTTCATTCATTCTATTGTCTGTCACTCAACAACGGTGGCCATTTGTGTGTGTGGTTTTTCATCCCCTCTTCAGTGCAAGCCACCCAAGGCCAGCTGTTTGTCACCACAACAACTGGTCTGCTTGCTTCTCCCAGTCACATCCCATCACAGGAAAGGAAAGAGATGCCTGAAGGACTCTAGAGGCAAAAATGTCCTTCTGTTCCCAAGGGAAAGGCAGAGACATGCCAAGCTCAGCTTTCTGTTCCTACAAAGAAATATATATTTGGGCTGAGCAGGGTCCCCTTGATGAAACATATAAGGGGACAGTGGGGCAATGAAGGCCAAGGAAACTAGATGCTTGAGCTGAGCACATGTAATGGAATCTAGGAATCAAGAATGGATATTGAAAAGAAAACAAAAGAAACAAACAAAAAACAAATCTAGCAAAGGTGTGAGAACCTAAAATTGAATCTGAAGACAAGAGAATCTGCTTGACTGTGTGGACTTCACTTCAGTTGCCACAAAAATTTCTTCAACATGCACCTTACTTGAGTGACTCTAAGACAGACTTTTCCATACTTAACACCCCTGAAATTAGGATGCATTTTATAATTGATAACCTGTCATGGCTGCATTGGCAATGAATTTTTTCTAGTTGATACATTAAATAATAATAGTTCTTGTAATCTATTGCCTCATATACTTTACAAAATATAATTAACATGGCCAAGTACTGTGCTGGATACCTCCCTAGAAATTATCTTACTTGATTTTCTTTGTTTTTGTTTCTGTAGAAGGCTTATTGAGATACCATAAAAATGTGTCATTCAAAGTGGGTAATTTATATATTCACAGAGTTGTATAACCATTATCACCATCAGCTTTAGGACAACTTTGTCACCCGGTAGCAAACCTCTATGGTCATTAAGAAGTACTCCGATCTTCCTCCAACACACTCAGTCCTAAAGAGCCTCTCATTTATTTTTTAATTCTACATATTTGCCTGTTCTGGACATTCCATGGCGTTTATGACCTCATGTCTGTTTCCTTTCATTTGTCAGAATGTTGTCAGAGTTTGTTCATGGTGCAGCATCAACCAATACGTCATTCATTCAATGGCTAACAATATCATGTTATATCATAAACTCACTTGTTTAGTCATAAATCCTGTGACAGACATTTGGTTGCACCTAACACTCTCTCTCTCTCTCTCTCTCTCTCTCTCTCTCTCTCTCTCTCTCTCTCTCTCTCTCTCTCTCCTCTCTCCTCTCTCTCTCCTCTCCTCTCTCCTCTCTCTCTCCTCTGTGTGTGTGTGTGTGTGTGTGTGTGTGTGTGTGTGTGTTATTATATATGTTTTCCTGTGTGTGTTCCTGTAAGGGGGAGAAGTACACACGTGTAGGCCAGAGTTCAACCTCAGGTTCCTTGAATAATCTTTTGTATACCTTGAATACACTTTTTTTTAGATAAAGTCTCTCATTGAGCCTGAAGCTCATCAGTTCAGCTAGGAGCTAGGTTGGCTGGCCAATGGACTTCAGGGATCCACCTGTCTCTGAACCCTCAGCTCTGGGGCACATGCTGCCACACCCAGCTTTTATATAGGGACTTGAACTCAGGACTAACTGCCTGTGTAGCAAGCACTTTATTAACACCATCTCCTAAGCCCACTCCTATCTTTTGACTATAACAAATAATTATTTTTATGAGTATACTTGTGTGTAGTTTTTTATGTTAGAGATGTGCTTATTCCTTTTGGCAATACATATAGTAGTAAATTTTACGTGTCAAATGGTAACTCTATGGTTAACATTTTGAAGGGCTACCAAAATGTTCTCCAAAGTGGCCATATCAACTTACATCTCACATATGCAGTATGTAAAGGTTCCAGTTTCCCTACCTCCTCATCAACACTTGAGATTATCTGACTTTTAATGTTAATCATCCCAGTAGCTATTTCACCATGGTTTTAATTTGAAGTTATCTAGTGATTTATGATACTATTTTTACATGAGCTTAACCACTTAACCTGAAAACATGCAGAGAACATTCAACTCTTGTTTTGCTACAGACTTTCAGCCTTTACCATATTCTAACTATGTAGAAAACTGCTTGCATTAATGACCCCAGTTCTTCAGTCCTCTCTGTATGCATGCTCTTTGCCAAGTAATTTGACAATCATCTCTCTTGCTGACTCTGGACTTACTCCCATAACTTGCTATGGCCAATGGGATGTTAGGAGACTGTGCCAAGCAAGTCTGATGGAGGATGAGATTTGCAGTACAGGGCCAAATACTCATAACATCTCAACCAAGACTATCTGAGATCAGCCAGCACCCAGCCAAGCCCCGGACATATAAACAAAACCCAGGATGTTTGGCAAAGCTGCTTAGAAGATTTGTAGCTCACCACAGATGCTTCACCAAATATAGCCCATATTACCCAAATCCCAAAGACTCGTGGACTGGCTGTTTCTTCTCACCCACCACTGAGAACTTAGGCGATGTTCTAAGTTCTAATATTTTACCATAAGACGATATCTTAAATGCTGAGGATAGAAGAAGTGAAAGACAGTTCCTGCCTCCAAAGAACCATAATAACTTAGAGAGGGCAGCATACCCAATAGCTAAAGAGGCCTTCCGTGTCTTCTGTGAAGAATATCTGAGCACTTCTTTGACCAGTTATCTATGCAGTGCTTCAGATGAAGGAGACCGTGAGAGTCTTGGAAAGACAAAGTTTTCTAGTTACTCCTGCCCCCAATTTCTCTACCTGGTGCTTTTGACGGTCTCCCTTGATGTTCACGGCAGTGTATCTTCTATCCATATCATGTTTCTCCTGGAGCCATTAAAAATGTTTGGTGATGCGCAGACTTGGCATAAAATTTTAATTATAAATCTTAGTTGCCCAAATTAGTGTGCTAGCATAACTTTAATTAAAAGTTACTGCTTCGTATACCTCCCAAGTCCTACCCTGATAAATACGGTTTACTATCCTCCTAAGTCATTGCCTTAAGCCTCTTTTGGCTTCTCCTGCAATTTTCTTTGAGGCGCTTTAGGTTGGCCACATCTTGACTTCTCATTAGTCACAATGTAGATTCAGGCCAATTTTTAAAAGTTTGGAAGCTTCATTCCTACTTTTTAACATTTAGCATTTTAACATTTTACTATGCTTGCTATACCTAGGAAGACAAGGGGGGAAAATAGTAACATAAGCTGGGTCTCCAAAGTAGACTCTCCCCACTCTTTTTTTTTTCCAAGTTTTAAATTATCTCCTTTGAAATTATGAATAGCACTTATCAGGGATATTCCAAGACAGAGGGTGAGCCATTTGGGGGCTCGAGATATTTATTGAGCATCTGAAGAAAGCTGTGAACCTGTGTGCCAAAACAAGCACAGATGCATGCATGCAATATTCATGCACTCGCCGAAGCCCAACTCTGAAGCCTTAAGATCTATCTAAAGGTTTAGACACCCTACCCTAATGAACTTGTAGAGGATTTTGAGTTTCCACTGTGAAATGGCTAGAGTAAATATTTTTGATCAAGAAGGGTACATGCCTAGCCAAGTATGCATCTGTTGTATCACAAATACAGAGAAAATAGAGGGAAGGATTTGTTCATCAGTAATGGGCAAGGCGATCTGCACGTTAGGAAGAAGCAAAATGTAAGACCTCAAGTAATTTGCTTCGTTTCCACAGCCCCAGCTCCATCAGGTTCTTGCCAAAGGCAAGTGACTTTCATTCCCAGAAACACTGTGCTGTCTTCAGTAAGAGATTCCAGGAATGTTAAATAACACTAGCCATTACAAAAACTGCATTTAGTTCCTGTTGTGCCAGTCAGAATGAGAATCATCCGTAAAACAAGTAACCAGTACTGGTAAGGGTCTGGTAAGGGTATGAGCAAGGGAGAACACTTACACACTGCTGGTATGAATGTAAACTGGTCCAGCCACTAAGAAAATCAGTATGGAGGTTCCTCAAAAACCTAGAAACAAACCTACCAAATGACCTAGCTATACCACTCCTGGGTATTTACCAGAAGACTCGAAGTCAATACATCATAGAAATGCCTGGACATCGGTGTCTATTACAGCTCTTTTCATAGTAAATAAGCTATACAACCAAATTTAGGTGGTGTCCTTCCATAGAAGAATGGATAAGGGAAATGTGGTTTATATGTACAATGGAAAATTTTCAAGAACGAAGAATGAAGTTTTATGTCAAAAAAAATAGAAGCAACTGGAGATTGTCATATGAGTTGATTTAAGCCAGTCTAAGAAACACAAATATCCCTTCTTTCATTTGTGGGCCCTGGATTTTATATACTTAAGATCCAATATGTACAGATGACATGAAAGTAGAATCAAACCATCTGAAAAAATAAAGGGGGAGGGCTGGGCGGCAGTGGCGCACGCCTTTAATCCCAGCACTCAGGAGGCAGAGCCAGGTGGATCTCTGTGAGTTCAAGGCCAGCCTGGTCTACAGAGTGAGATCCAGCACAGGCACCAAAACCACAGAGAGAAACCCTATCTCAAAAACAAACAAACAAACCAATAAATAAATAAGTGGGGAGGGACACAGACAGAGAGTAGGGAGTTATGGGAGAGAATATATTCCAAGTACTTTACGTGCTTACATAAAAATGGCTATATGTATCCTAGTATAATGAAAGCCATGTGCATATATGTATTATGTCATTGCAGGGCTGGGGAGTTGGTTCAGTCAGTGAAGTTCCTTCTTTGTAAACACAAGGGCTTCCATTTAGTCCCCAGAACCAAGAAGGCCACGAATCAGACAGAGAGCAAGATGGGAAGTTGGAGAGACTAAAGAGAAGGGGATAATGATGTGGTTATATCTTAATTTTAAAAAAAATTTAAATACTAATAAAAATCTGGATGTGATAACACAAGTTTATAGTCCTAGCCTGGAAAGTAGGAGACAGGTAGAGATAGGCTGATTCCTGGGGCGTGCTGGCCACCAAGCCTAGTCTAACAGTCTACAGGCCAATAAGAGACCCTTTCTCAAAAAAAGGGGGAGTTGGGGAAGATGGCACATGAGAAAAGATATCCAAGATTGTCTTCTGGGCTCCATATCTCCAGATGTACACACACGCATATGCATTAACAAACACTGAACACCCGCGCGCGCGCGCACACACACACACACACACACACACACACACACACACACACACACCCCTACAAAGAGAGGCAAGTATTTGAACTATTTGATCTGTGGTTCCCAAATGCTTCTCTCTGGATATGTACTGAACTCTCTGTTTCCCAGTACAGACATTTTAATCTTTTTCTTTTTTTTTTTATTTTTTGAGGTGGAGAAGGATTTGCCTCAAGTCTTCTGATTTCAGTTTCAGAGGTTAGGGGTGGGACCTGTAACTTCCCAAAGCTACCCTGGAGGTTAGTAGACACAGTTGGGTTTAGGAACTACTGGATTAAATGATCCTTGGGGAAGGTCACTTCTAGTACCATCACTTCTTGAGACTCTGTGT
This sequence comes from Peromyscus eremicus, assembly GCF_949786415.1. NCBI lineage: Eukaryota > Metazoa > Chordata > Mammalia > Rodentia > Cricetidae > Peromyscus > Peromyscus eremicus. The sequence goes on from NC_081423.1 coordinate 76,259,878, forward strand.
GTGTGTGTGTGTGTGTGTGTGTGTGTGTGTGTGTGTGTGTGTGTATACCCATTTTTTATGGTTTGGGACAGGTTAAATCTAAAGCTTGAGCCTGGAGAATCCACAGAAAATGGCACTTTTCATACTTTGTAGGACAAGTGCATATCCATTTTTCTGCTGTCCAGGCACCCTCTGTCCATTCTGCATGCAAACTGGCTGTCAGCCACCAACAGCTGAGACTGCCCATGGCAACCTGCCTGCCCCCATAATGCTGGAGATGTACTCTGGAGCTGTGCTGAGGATCTCTATCTGGGTCTATCTTCTTTCTGATGGGCAGCTAGCTGTTCTAACAGACACCCTGAGAAGATGCTGTGTGTAAGAACCTTAGCACCTGGAGTGCTTCCAGAAAAAAATTATGTATTTAGTATGAGGATAAGGACAATCATTGTTAGCAAGGTCATCAATCACATTTTTTAAATTGTGCTTTATAGAAATACTGTGCTTTATAGAAATAAGTGTCTGTCTCTAACAGCTGTAGGAACTGACTTTGTGGTAACCTTCCCCGGCTTTGGTGACTTTTGCAAAAGTATCAATGCTATTGGCATAAGTGCTGGAGGTTATGGCAATGGGCAAGACTTTGAGGAGTCGATGGGGGCGAGGGTATGCACAACGGATGCTACACTCCAGGTAGGAGAATAGCCTCCCTAACTGGAAGAGCTCTAGGCACATGGCTATAGGTGGAGAAAGCCCAGAGCAGTAATTTTATGACTATTGTGAACTCAGTGTTAACCTTACTCTACACAGGTCTAGAATTTGTGAGTTTTACCTGAATCATCTGAAAGAGGTTAAGATTAGGAAATACTAAATATTCTTATCAACTCTATTAACCCAAGCTCCTACACATCTTCCTCACCTCATAAAATACAGTAATTTGGGCAAGGTGCCCTAGAATCTCCTCAAAACAGCACAGACCTTGGTATTTGCACTTTTGTTTCATGGAGGTCAAGGGAGCATGCTGATCACCTGAATTCTATCTAGCTATGACCTCTGTGTGTGGAAATAACACTGTTTGTGGTGGGAAGTAAGCTCAGTTCGGGGTCACACTAATTTCCATAAGATCTTGGGAAGGGCACTTCCTTTTTTCTGAGTCCCAGTGTCCCCTGAAAAAGAGCAGAATCAAAACAAGCTGCCTGGAGCCTTCCAACTGTAACATCTTCCATCCACATTTCCATATTGTTGTCCAAAGGTAGCCCTAGAAAACACAAGCAAGAGCCAGGGCATCCCAGTGGTTGTGGGAAGAGCACTGGATTCTTTGTGCCCCTGGTGCCATTTGCTAGAAACTTCTGCTCACGCCCAGAGTGCAGGTTCCTTTTATAAGACAAAGTACTCACAAGACATTTATCAATACTTTGGCTTCTAGAAAGTTTTTGTGCTACAATTTTCTTCACTTTGGGTTCTCCTCAAATCACTTATCCCATCAAAACCTATTTTGAAGAAAGCAGTGGGGACTGGATACATTCAAAAGCATTATCACCTGTTCACCTTTGTTTCTTCCTAGAGCTGTCCTAGGCAGCACCACCCTATGACCACCATGAGTGTGGGTGAGAGCCAGGCACAGATCACCTTGTATCTCCCAGGGGTCAGCCTTGGGCTCTGTCAGCACTGAACAGATCCAAGAAAAGCTATTTTTAGTAAGAACACTCAGGTCCCTATCTCCTGAAGCAAGCTGATGCCAAGAAACAGACCTGCACCAAAGGCACCTTTGTTCTGTTAACATAAGACAAAACCTCAGTCACCCGCAACTCTTACAGCAGCCACATTCTGGCTCATTAACTCTCCTGGCCCCCTCCGTGGGAAATTCTCTTTGTATCTTTTTCTCTGGCTAAAAGTCTTTCCAAAGTGTGTTAAATTCATTGTTCTGATTTGGTAACTGTAGCATGGAGGTGAGAATCAAATCATGGGCTTTTGTTTGTTTGTGTGTTTTGGGTTTTTTGTTGTTGTTGTTGTTTGTTTTTTAAGATGGCTACACCACCTCATGGCCATCACTACAAACATTGGTCTTGATCTAATGATGTAGAAGGTGCCAGAGACAGCTCCAAAGAAGGTTCTCTGGAAGTGTGGCTTTGGAAATAAGGAGAAAAATGAACATTTACTGAGCAGATACTGTCCAGAAGACTCTGGACAACATGCATACCATCACTCCACCCATACTATGACTTTTTACAACAAATGAAACTCAGTCATAGAGAAGTTAAGACTTCTGAAAATTCTAGATCTGAACCCAGGTCCTTCCAGATATCACACTGCCTATATACCCTCTATTCTTTGTGGTTTGGTTCTCCTTTCTGGTGTAGAACTAGTGAACCCATTCTTATAAACTGAGAGTCTTGGGCAATCCCCTTCTTGGTAGAGCCAAAGTCCCAATGCTGGGTATTTATACAAAGGAAATTAAATGAATACACTGAAAAGATGTCTGCATCCCTATGTTTTGGTCATTAGCACACCAGGAGCCAAGAAAATGAATTGACCTGAGTGTCTATCAACAAGTGAATAAAGGAAAATGTAACACCTTGAAAATGTTCAGCATTTAAAAAAAAGAATGGGATGAGGAATGATGTTCAGTGGCAATATGGATGAACTCGGAGGTTTGAAATCATGCAAAATAATAAGCATAGAAAGACAAATCTTACATGAACTTACTTGTATGCAAAATTTAAAGTTCACTCTCAGAAGTCTAGAGAGTAGAATAGTAATTATACTGGGGAAGGCAGGCAGAAAGAAGGTTAGGGAGAAACTGGCCATGGAGTAAAAGTTAAAGTGAGATAGAAAGAATAAATTCTGGCTAGAGTTAATAATGATGCACTATGTATTTTAAAATAACTAGAAGAGAATTTTTTTAATATTCTCATCACAAAAAAAATTAACGTGACAGGTATAATAGCTGTCCTGATGTCGTCATCACTCAGTGTAAAGGCATCAAAACATCACACCAGATATGCATATAATTATTACACATCAATCATAAAACAACCTAAAATGTTACATAAATGAAAATTCTGCTTAAGGTGAGGAGTTTTAGATGTTTTGCTTTATAGACATGGAGATATCCTGAGTTAAACTGGGATAAATCTATTTCCTGTGTTGCCTTCTCTATTCTTCAGATTTCTCTGCATTTTTCTCTACTTTTTCATTCTATTGCAAATTTCCTGTATTTATCTTTGAACTCTGATGATCTCTATTCCAGTGCCTTTCATAAAGGTACTCAACAAATATTTGTTGAAAGAATGAGAAAATTTCTATGACTACATGTTATATTTAGTGTGTATATAAAATACACTATACTTATTTGGTTTTATTTGCTTGATATCAATTATTAAATAGGGTACAATTGAATTTGAGATATAGAGCAAGGCTTCTTGACTAGGAAGAGGTATCTAAGAGCACAATACAAAAATTAAAATTAATATGAAATAGTAGGGTGAGCCTAGTAGCCCACAGTGAAGTAATGTCTCTTCTGGTTCCACCCTTACCACCAATTAGTTATATGACCTTGAGCCAAGCATGTAATAACTCTGGCCTCAGTTTTCTAGAAGCAAAATAGAGATGGGACCCTTCCAGCAGCATTCCTTGTAGCTCAGTCCTTTGTATCTATATGTACGGGTGCTCAGGGGACATAAGCCTTGTTTATAGACTCGTTCTTAATAACAGAGCCAGAAACAAACTAAATGACTACCTTTTCCTCTTGTGACATTCAAGAAATTCAAGGTGATTGGTGTAATTAACTTTTCTCTGTGGGCCTTGTGAACCCCAGTGAAATCCTGGCAGAAAAGTGGTTGTTTTAATTTGCAGATATCTGCCCTGCCTCGTTCAATTCAGCCTTCTTCCCAACAAGAACCTAGCAGCTGTTGCCTTTGTAGAGGCAGGTCCCACAGCCACCATTTGCTGCTCAGTATCATGTACACAAAGAGGAAAGAAGCTTTGCAGAGGCAGGTCCCATGGTCACCGTTTGCTGCTCAGTATAGTGTACACAAAGAGCAAAGAACTCTGAAAGCAAATCCCTTTTAGATTGCACTGGACAGTCCAGAATCTAAGCATGCAAGGCATTCATTCAATGGCAGATGGAGGCACAGCGGGTAGACACATGATAACCCCACACTGACTGAACAGTTGACAGAGAAATGAGATGGGAGGAAGGAAAGTGTGAGAAGCACCAAACATCTGTCTAAAAGCACAAGGAAAAAGGAAATTGTCTTTCCTCTATTGGCACTATATGGGTCTGTGCCCTAATTTACCAATCAGCTGTGTGTCCTGTATCCATTGCACAGGAAGACATGTTTATTACCACATCACAGCAGATTTCTCTACACTCCACCTCTACTTGGTCAACTCCAGTCCTCCCATCTCAACCAGTAGTTCAACACAAGGCAACACCTAGCTGCTGTGGGGAACCTGACCCTCCCAGGCGATAACATAACAAGTTTGAAGCAAATTCAAGGTTAGTAGGGATCGGGTCCAGCTTTTGACTATTATTCACTTTTGCTGAAATACATACCCTCCCTTCCCTTTTGTCCGTGTTAATCCATAGATGCAGAGAAATAATCCTAGACACATGAAGCCACAGCCTCATGGTCTCCATAATAGGCATGTTGCTTTATTTCCCCCAAAATAGTCACTAATTCAATGGAAGTTGCCAGGAAATCCAGGAACTTAAAGTTCTCTGCCCAGCATTCTCTCCACTCCCTTTACCCTCAGTTAATTTAAATCATGAACAAACATTCCCACCGTTTCCACTCTGATGCAAGACGTACTGGACTCTCATCATGGGCCATGCAAAGAGAAAAAAGATGGAACACCATAGGTCTTGACTAAAGTGACCCAAGTGGTGGACTTCTCTCCATGTATCTTGTACGCACACAGAAATCCTTGGAATGATTTGGACTCCTTGCTACAGAATGTGGACCAGTTTCCACTCAGTCTGCTGATTTGGATTTTTGATTGCTTTTCCGTTTTCAAATACATGAAAGCAGAACAGCAGCCCATCAATTTCCTTTTGATTTGAAAATAATAGCGTGCTATGGTGATTGTTTTACACAAATCCAGCATCAGAAGCTAGGCCTCTACCCTGAGCTTAATTCATTAATTCGATCTTTGCTTCCTGTTTAAGAGAATTGACTTCTCATAATGGGGTTATTCTGGCAAACATGCTGTCAGCAATCTTCTGTTGCTCAACTACTTTGAAGCTCTTAAGTGAGATTTGATTATGACGACTGTGATCACATACCCTCTATTTGTTATTGAGTTTCCTGGGTCTCGGTTCTGCGGTTACTGAGCCTCTGTTTTGTAAGAAGCGCTGGGAGGGAGCGTATAAAGCAGGCCCAGTTCTGAAACCTAACGGAATTGTGCTGTGTTTCTAACTTCACTGTTTGCTATCATGTAACTTGGAGCAAGTAACAAGAGGTTACTTGCTTAACCTCTCTAAGCCTGTTTGCTCCTTGGCAAAATTAGGAAAGTTAACACCTATCTCTTGGGCGAGAATTACCTGTGATATCTATAAAGCACCTAGGGCAGTGATTCTCAACCTTCCTAATGCTGCCACCCTTTAATACAGTTCCTCATACTGTGGTGACCCCCAACCATAAAACTATTATTGTTGCTGCTTCATAACTCTAATTTTGCTACTGTTATGAATCATCATGTAAATATTGGGTTTCCAATATGGTCTTAGGCAACTCCTGTAAAAGGGTTGTTTGACCCCCCCCCCAAAAGGAGTCACGACCCACAGATTCTGAAACACTGACCTAGAGGAAGTAAAATCTTTGAGCATCATTGGGCTCATAATTCCCCAGACATGGGGCTCCATCTCCTTATGAACCACAGACATTTCCCATTGTGTGTGAAAGAGTATGGGTTTAGAACATGTAATCCAAACAGTCAAGTCAATACTTTGCTGTCCCAATCAGCTAGAAAGTTCAATACCTACAAGAATAGCAAAGAATTCTGGGAGCTTTTCATTTAACAAGCATTAGTTCAATACCTGTTATAAGCAGGCATTGTGTATTTCAATTAAGTGCATATACAGATGGACTATTAGTTGTGTCTTTGCCGATGAAGCTGGAAATGCAAGTCCTTCATCATATTACTAATTACTTATAGAATTTCAAATAATAATAATAAATAGATTTTGCAAATTTACAACCAGGCAAATTTGTACTAGTACTAGGCAGCACTAGTCAGATGGGCCAGTCATGAAATTTGAATGCCTACATCTTAAGGCAGCTCAGATAAGTGATAGGTTTGTGTTCAGAATACAATTTCCATCACTGCACACCAAGAGACAACTCTATCGTGGGTATTTATATAATCTCATCTATTCCTCTTAAAGCTCTCTGACATTCACATCTTGGTTCTTGCTCTATAGAAGCAAAGGCAAAGGCTTTAAAAAGTCATGTAATTTGCCCAAAGTCACATATCCCATAGCTGGTAGGACCTTGATATACACTATAGTCTATTTCACTGCTAGACAAAGTCCTCTTGACTGATATGTTATGCTGCTTCCATGTTGATTGGTTCCTGCATAATTTTCCTTGCCTCCCAAATGGAGATAATGCATATGAAAGTGATGATGTGTTGCAAAACTCTATCCAGATGTTGGTTATTACTTTAAAGTGGCATTTAGTGCACTGTTAACAAACATTAATATGAGTGAGAAGCACAGATGGTAGAGCCTTCTGAATGGATGCACCTACGCATCTTTTCATGATAACAAAATGAATTTGAGGCCGAGATCATCAGGACACACATTTAAGGGACCAAGCATTGGTTGAGCCCCCTATGTTTCCTGAGTAAAGACAAATGGGCAGACTCCCGCCCCTTGAAGTACACTTAGCTTAGTGGGGAAGACAAATAAATTGCAGTCAGTGTTTGGTAAATTCAGGAAGAGAAATGTGTTCAGGGTAGAGAAATAGCTGAAAGTAAAAATGTTCATCCAAGCTAGGGAAGTGGCAGGGAGGATGGGTGAATCATTATAAATTCACCAAATACAAGAGGTGCAATCCCATCCACCTCTCACTTAAACCCAAGATTTATGACTTGTAATTCGGCAGACAGTTGCTATAACAGCACACCATCCCGCTGCAGGCAGGAGCTGGATTCCAGCTGCAGGTACATCAGACTGTCACTTTCCTGCTACACTTCCTCTCTTCTTGTCAGTCATCACAGACCCAGCCAAGCGAGGGAAATCAGAGGCCAAGGCTCCAGCGGAGAAGCGCATTAAAGCAGAGCCCCTGGCTCTGGGAACTCAAGCTTGTCATACAGCTCTTACAGAGCTCAAAGCCAGTACCTAGAAGGAGACCTAGATCCCCCTCTCCTCGGTTGATCAAGCATGAGATGTACAATGGCCTTCTCATTGCCAGCAGCTCTGGAGGTCACTGAGAAGTCAGCTACAGGCCTGGGTTCACCCAGCAGAGCCGGGCTGGCAGGAGCTACTGTTAATTCAAGATTTGGACTCATGGTGGACCCTTGAGGTGATAGAGGTATGAACTCCTCAATACAAGGAATAGAAAAGGCCGGGGCTGAATGTCCCTTACTGGGATTTCAACTGCACCGTGAGACCTTGGGAATTTCACTTTGCTGAATTTGCTGTTCTTCATTTGCATAATATACATATTAGTGTCTAGTATGCTTAAAGGGTGAGTAGCCTTTACCCAAAATGTTTAGGACCAAAAGCATTTTGTAGTTCAGACATTTTCAGATTCTGAAATATTTGTGTATACATAATGAGATATCTAGGGGATGGACCTCAAGGTTAGACATGAAGCCCATTTATTTTTCAGCCTGAAGGCAATTTCAGATAATGTTTTAATGCACCTACATTTTAACTGCAACATATCACACAAGGTCATGTATGGGATTGTTTACTGCTGGCATCCTGTTTGTGTTAAAAAAGTTTCAGATTCTGAGTTTTCCAAGTAGGATGCTATGACCAACCCATATTTGTTATGAATAATAAGTATGAAGAATATCTGAGTGTTTGTCTAAGCATTAACAGGTGCCTTTAAGTTAACCCATCACTCAGTCATCATACTCAGTGTGCAGGGCACTGTTGTCCATGGCAGGGATATAACAGCATGTGACAGAAATGCTGGATTTCATATTTCTCTAGTGGGGCATTTAGAAAGTAACCATTTCAAATTTAATCCCTACTTTGGAGGCATCATGCAGCTAATAAGTACCACTAAAATATGGGAAGTAAGGAAATAAAATGTTTTCTTTATCAAATAAAAAAAAAGGTTACTATTCAGACAAGTTCACTGAGATACTGTTACATGTCTACATCCCATACTATATACATCATGAATTCATAGCTGCAAGCAGAGGAAACTAGCTGTGATTGTCTGGAGCCAAAATGGGATTTATTAGAAGGATACTGGTGGGAAGCACATTGTTCGAAAGGAGATTTACTGGAAAGATGCTAGTAGAGGCTCGAGGTCCAAAAAGATATTTATTGGTAGGAGGTTGAGATCCTAAAGGAGATTTATTGGAAGGATGTTAGTGAAATATTGGAGATCCAGACTTGGAGCAAAGGATGCAAAGCATCAGGTACAATTGCCTACTGGTCAGAGGGCCATCAAAGACCCTGAGTTGTCACAGCTGCCAGGTTTAGCTGACCTTCACCAAGCTACCATCTACTGTCACATGCTCCAGGTGCAATACCATGCCTGTTGGCTGTCCCAGTGAATATTGGAAGCATCTATACCTCAACCTTTCAGAGTAGAATATGGACCCTGGGAATTGCTTTTCTTCCAAGACCATCCACCCTAGAAAAGACAGAAGTTTCCATTTTCCATTTGGTCAGGAATATTGGATTCCAAACAATCAGAAAATGGATATATATATAACTGTTTCTTGTGGCCACCTGTTTATGCCCTGAATGGAGAGATGGGGTGAACTATCTTGGCCCTTTCTATTATCAAAGGAATAACCATTGCTGGAAACTATCATTAGAAAGAAGATTCCAGTTTGATGGAATGTGAACTCAGAGTGAGTGGGAAAGTGTTTTCTCCAAGAAGAGCCTGAAACCTGGTCTGCTCTGCAGAAAGACTGTATTTCTCAACTTGTCATCTGCCATTACAGCATCTAGGTGCCTGTGTGATCAATGGCAGTGCTATATTTTCAGGCAGCTGTTGTAATATTACTCGGCCTATAAACAGACAAAACTATTTTCATCCCTGCCATATGTCAAAGCATAATTCCCAAAGGCCAGGACAAATCACTAGGACATTCTTTGGAACATTCTAGGTAACTGTGGGACAAAGGTCTTTTTAAGTTACTTATGCAAGTATTTAATAAATGTCATTTTTCCACATTAGCTTGGATATTGAGAGGAAAGGTATATTTGAAAGCACAGTCTGATTGGGAGGTGATACTAAATTATATGGAATGATTTGTGACATCAGAACCACTAGAGTAATCCTAAGGAAGGTCAATAATAAGAGGTCATTTGACCGAGAGCCTTCAGGAAGGCATCCCAGTGAAAATTTCCCCTGTGGCCAACTAGCATCTGTCCAATTTAACCTGCTGCAGGGAACAAGGCAGCTTGCCTGTGGAAGAGTTCAACTCATGGCAAGTCTACAATCCCATCTCTAAATGTACCCCATCATAGAGGAAGCACCTTCAAGAGCAGTCAGTATTTCATGATACCTGCTAAGTGCTAGAGGTGTGCTACATCTGTCTTTGATAACATCTACAACAGCCCTTCTGGAGAGTTCCTTTTATTCTCATTGCACAAACAGAGAAATTGAGACTCTGAGAAGACAGGGGACACACCCAAGCATGTGTTACCCTTTTTGATCAGATTCATCTTTCACCATATGTGCCCTTCCAGTCCTTCCTCCAAACTTTTATGCTCCAACCATTCTGTACTACTTATCACATATATATTGTGTTTGTCAGCTTTCTACTACTGTGACAAAAAGAAAGAAAGAAAGAAAGAAAGAAAGAAAGAAAGAAAGAAAGAAAGAAAGAAAGAAAGAAAGAAAAAGAAAAAGCCTGAGATAAACAACTCAGAAGCAGGAAAAGTATATTTATTCATTATCTCAGAGGTTTCAGCACTATGCTCTGTAGCTAGAGTTTTCCTGCCTGGCCCACAGTCAGGACAAATCTCTCTCACCCACCAGTCCCACAGCCACTCAGACCCAACCAAATAAACACAGAGACTTATATTGCTTACAAACTGTATGGCCATGGCAGGCTTCTTGCTAACTGTTCTTACATCTTAAATTAATCCATTTCTATAAATCTATACCTTGCCACATGGCTCGTGGCTTACCGGGATCTTCACATGTGGCTTGTCATGGTGGCGGCTGGCAGTGTTCTCTCTCACCCAGCTTCCTGTTCTCTCAATTCTCCTCTCTGTTAGTCCCACCTATAATGCTCTGTTGCTTTGAGGCCTATAGCTAGAACATCATAGTAAGAATATAAACCTCACCAGGCAGTGGTGGTGCATGCCTTTAATCCCAGCACTCAGGAGGCAGAGCCAGGCAGATCTCTGTAAGTTCAAGGCCAGCCTGGTCTACAGAGGGAGATCCAGGACACACATCAAAACTACACAGAGAAACCCAGTCTCAAAACAAACAAACAAACAAACAAAAATACATACACGAAAAAAAGAACATAAACCTCATTCCAATGGACATATCTACAAAATACTCCAACACCAAAGGCTCAAAGAACGTTGTAAAAGAGGGGGCTGGAAGAATGTAAGAGCCAAAGGATCAGGGAGCTTGCTGTGAGATTGTGTCTCCTAATAATGTCAGGAACTACATCCTAAGAAGTCTTACCAACATGACTGCCTAAGCATGAGCTGAACAAGGACAACACCAATAGACATGCAAAGTGGACAGAGAAAAGCCCATGAGGCTTCAACCCTACACAGATAATTACAGGCATCCTAGGAATGCTGGAACGGGGAGGGCGTCTTCCACAGGGAAGAGAACATCAGTTGGTTATCTGTTACCAAATGGCCAGCCCTGAAAACATGCATACCGGTAACAGGTATGTATGAGCAGGTTATATGTAGGAATACATATGTATATTTATATACATACATGCATGTAACAGTAATTAATGAAAAAGGGGGTCATGACTTTGAAAAAGAGCAGAGGTGAGGGGGCATATGGTAGAGTTTGGAGGGAGGAAAGTGAAGGGAGAAATGTTGTAATTATATTTTAATCTCAAAAATAAAAGCAGAAAAAAAAACTGTAATTGGAGAGAAAGTCGGAGGAGTGGGGTGCAGAGGTGCCAATGTCCCCTTCAAAGTCATGCCACAGAGACATCACTTTTCCACAAATTCCCACCTCTTAAATATAATACTAAGCACCCATAGCTCCAGAGGCTGATGAGCAAACCTTTAACATCTGGGCTTTGGAGGAGAATTAAAATTCCAATAATAATACTTTAACACAAGGGTCAGTAAACTACAGTTCACTGGTCAAATTTAACTCGCAGCCTAGATTTGCAAATAAAGTTTTATTAGTGTATTGTCAAGCCTATTTACTTCCATATTGTCTGTGGCTGCTATCGTACTAGGAGGAAGTTGAAAGCACAGCCCCAAATATATCTAAACATTACTCTCACAATCTTCATGGAAAATACTGTTGGCACCCTCTTTCATGCTTCAAGCCTCCAGCTCCTGTTCATGTTTTTATTTTTGCTGGATAGCCCATTTCTTTCATCAGAGCATGACAGGCTTTGACTTCCAATCTGAAATCCTCCAATTCTTTCTGTTTAAAGGAATTAGTCACTTCTTTTTTGGAATTCCATGGTTTTATGTATACTTTTATGTTTAAATTTGTCACGTTGAAAATTCAATTGTTCCCTTGTCTGTGTGGCTTAAAGAAAGCCTATTACTTAAGCATTCTCTCTCTCTCTCTCTCTCTCTCTCTCTCTCTCTCTCTCTCTCTCTCTCTCTCTCTCTGTCTCTCTCTCTCTCTGTGTGTGTGTGTGTGTGTGTGTGTGTGTTCCTTTCTCTACCCTCCCTTGTGTGTACACCAGGAATTTAAACCAGAACCTCATACATGCTAGGCATTATCACTGAGCTACATCTGCAGACCTTACTTAAATCTTCTCTGACTCACCCTGCCACTTGATTTCTTGAACATCCTGAATCCTCACTTCATTTTGTTGATACTAATTGAAATCCTTACTGCCCCCTCCCAGCATCCTGCCATGAGGTATCCATGTAATCAGAGGATCCTGGAAACAGTGTCCTGTGCCATAAAGGGACACTGGGAATAGAAAGCCAGAACTCAGGAAGCTGGTCCCATTTGGAGTCTCTCATCTTGTGACCTGATTAAGTTTGTGTAGGACCATCATCCATCAGTCTGCACACCTTCATCTGTCCCGTGAGAGGATTCACCTAGATTGTCTTAAACAGTCTTCTTGTGGAAAAATCCCATGATATTTCTGATTGAACTTCATCAGTTAGAAATATAATTACCCAGGTCCCTGACTGAGCCAACAATGCAACCTCATTATCAAGAGGAATTCTTTGCCATAAAGGATCCCAACATCACTCCAAAAGTCCAGGATGGAGAACAACACCCTGGAAAGTAATTCAAAGTTTCTCTTTTACTAAAATAAGTGTCCATTGACAAAACCAGGACGGTTATTTATTTCCTTGTTTATTGGATTATACTCTACTCAGCTGGCATTCACAAAGAGACATGAAGCCTCTGGCCTCCTCCCATGGCAAAGTCAAAAGAATAAGTGAGTAAGTGTCACTCTGGTATTATACCATCTTCTATCCCCATGGGTGACACTGCACCTGGAGCACATTCCCCAAACCTGTTCCAAAACAAGAATCATGTGAGTCACTCTCTCAGCTACAGATTTCCAAGTTCTTTACCTAGACCCACTGAGCCTGAATCCCCCCAGAGCAGCACCAAGGGATTTCCATGCTGCATATGCACCCTGAGTGTTTCAATGGGAGTTTGGGAACCCAAGTTAAGAGTCTGATTCCAGATGTACAGTTCTGCTGGCTTCTACACCCCAGAGGTTCATCATCACTGTTTGGCTGAGATGGCAACCCCATCTGTCATCTAAATAAAAAGTGATTCTGAGAAGGCATTTGCTAGTGAGAAGCATCTACTTAGCCCTCAGCAACACCTTCAGGCTGCACTCATGTGCACACCTGCATAACCCCTCCCTGATTTTCCAGCAGAACCCTCTGTGAATAATTGCGGTTTTGCTAATTGAATCTGAGAGCACCTGTTTCTTAATCAATATTAATGTATTGCATGGACACAGAATTTGTAATGAATCATTCTGGAGGTGGAATTATTAGATCTGAAAAAAAAAAGGAAAAAGAAAAATGAGACATTTACTTTCCCTTTGTAATTTGTGGCCTGGGTGCTATCTGGAGAAATACAGGACAGCATGGTGGCCAAATCAGTAGGGAGAGCCAAGGGGCCCCAGCTCTCCATCAGGCTGACAGTTGAGAGGCCGCTTTCTGCTTATCTTTATCTCATTTTCTGGAAAAGGAAAGACAGTTTACATAATCTAGAGGCTCCAGATATCAGCCTCCTTGTCCCTGGAGAATCTCTGTGTGGCTGACTGCTTCACAGCTGGGATGATATTTCCCCTCAATCCCCAGACCCTGAAAATCCTCCCACAAATTCTCTCGATCTTATAAAGAAAAGGTGTCTGTGCTGCTGGCTCATGTAGGACAAACCCTTCCTGAGAGAAGGACCTACGGTCCGTGGATCCTCTGAGTCCCCTTGACGCTCACAGAGGAACCAGAGGCTTTAGTGTTTCTGTCCTCTCAACAGTTCCAGCTCAGAAGTTGATTTCTAGAAAAGCCTCTCACCTCCAACTCCCTGCTCAGTTTATGCTGGAGGCCTCCTTTCTATGATTCTTCCCTTATACAGGTTAGCATATTCCATAACAAATGTCTGTTCACTGAGTCTCTGTTACTGAGCAGGAACAAACACAGGGGTCCTGCTTGTGTCTATCTCCTGTGCCTCACATAGAGATTTTGAAACCACGGGCACTTTACACCTTTGAGTAGAACAAGTGACAGCACTGTATTATGCCCTCTGTGTGAAGGTGTTAGATGTGATTGTACAGAGACCAGGACTATTAGTATATGGCCAAACCGGATCTCACCTAAGTTGATGGAACAAAGCCTTCTAACTGTGTAATCCTATAAGCCCTCATCACCTGGATCACTTACCCAATATCCCCTGTCCTCAGGACCATGTCTTCAACTACAAGCAGGCTGGTCAGCCAGACTTGCCCCAAAATCTGGGGCTGCAGGACCAAAGGCTCAAGCTCTGGCCCTCCTCTGGTTCATCAGCCAGGTTTGTAGAGAGCCTCCTACATGTCCAGTACTTGGCTTCTCCCATGAGGAAGCATACTCCACAGTGATCGGTCCTTGGGAGACTGCCTCAAGTTGACCAAATACTCACAAGAAGGCAGCATAGAAAAGAAGCCATAGTCATCCTCAAGACTAGGACCACTCTTTCCAAATATTGTGTCCTTTACCCAAGATAGCTCTCTCCAGTATCATTATCCAAAAAGCAGTGCTCAAGAAGCCAAGATCCTAAGCAAAGTGGATGTGCTTTCCTGATAAAGCTTTTCCTTCCAAACCGTGAGCCAACCCTGACCCTCAGCAGATGAGACCCCACCATAGCGATCTTTGTTCATTAAAAATGTTCCTGTCTACAGTCTGACCTTTTATTCCATTTTCTGCTTAGTCAGAAGACTATTTTATAATATTTAGGGGGCCTTTGCACATAGTTCATCATTTCTTATTATATGTTCTTTTTATTACTCAAGCCATAAAACAGCCTGAAGTGTTATTTGATCTCTCAGGCAACTTCTCTCAAAGCCGACTCAGTACCTCCGTTTATTTGTTTCACAGGAACCACAAATTTGTGTGTTCAAAGCCAAGTTAATGATCTCATTCTCAAACCAAAGTATCCTTGCATTTCCCTGTCTTGGTGAATGTTACTACTAGCCATACAACTGTAAACAAACTATTCTCTCTCTCTCTCTCTCTCTCTCTCTCTCTCTCTCTCTCTCTCTCTCTCTTTCAAAGCCTATAAACTGTGTCTGACATGAATCTTCCAGTAGCTATACCCTAGCCTTTGAACTCCACACCAAGGTACATGACCACCTAACTACTAACTGCCTAGGGCTTTTCCTGTCTGCCAGAATCCATTTCACCTAGTCCCAGCCAGGCCTAAAACGATAGGAGCAACCAGAATTCATTGACTGCAGGTGGTGTAGAAATGACCTGATTCCTTTCCCCTGACCACAGATAACAGCTCAAATACTGATCCAATGCAACAGTCACTTGCCACATGAAGCTACTGAGCACCTGAACCACTGCACATGCAAATGAGTACTGAAATTTTAATTTTAGTTAATTCTTCTGTTTTTTTATTTTGTATTAAGAAATTTTTTATTCATTTTTACACACCAATCACAGATCCCCCTCTTCCCTCCTCCCACCCCTCCAGCCTCCCCCACCCCAACCTACATTCCCTCCTACAAGAAGGCAGGGCCTCCCATGGGGAGTCAGCAGAGCCTGGTACATTCAGTAGAGGCAGGCCCAAGCCCCTCCCTCTGCCTCAAGGCTGTTCGAAGATTGCCATTATCTTTATCAATTTTATTGAACTTGTTCTTTGACAATTTCATACATGTATATAATGCATTCTTATTCCTCTCACTCCACACAATCTCTTATCTCCCCCAGCCTTTCAGCCCACCCTCCTCCCTACAAATCCATTTTCCACTGTCATATCTTCTTTTTAATTTTATGACTCACTGATTTTCACCAGGGCTATCTGTGTGATGACTGCCGGAACCCGGTGTGTTGACCAGTAGGTACACAACTGGAGACAATGACTGCCTCCCCCAACCCATCAACAGCCAATAAATAGTTCAGCAGAGAGGGAAAGGGCCCCATGGGTTCCTCTGCAATCCACAACTGACTGTTGACAGGCCATCTTGTGCAAGCCCAGCTGCCATGAGATCACATTTGCAATGACTGCATCATGACCATAAGGTAGCATTTCACAGCCCTTTTTCCTATCTTCCAGCTCTTACAATCTTTCCACCCTGTCTTCCATAATATCCTCTGAGCCCTAGAGGGACTGGTATAAGTATCCTGTTTAGGTCTGAGCACCCAACTATCACTTATTCTCAGCACCTGCAGCAGCCATGCATCTCTGCATTCATCCCAGGCCACTGCAAAAGCAAGCTTCTTTGATTAAGGCTAAGAGTAGAATTTGTCTATAAGTAGGTATAAACATTCAAGTTTAAAAACTGGCATTTTAAGTCATTGTTGAGGGGAGCTTGTTACCATAACCTTGGTATATGAATCTGCTTTTCCAACTATAAACTTTATGAAATATAGACACAGATCAAGTGTTTCTAACATTTGGCACTCACACTGAATTTTGATGAGGTAGTGTGAAATTACATGCAAAATATCTCATCAATAATTGGTAAGTACCTATTCAAATAATCTTTAGGAACTATTGAGCTAAATAACATGCACACTTAAGACAAATTTCCGTGTTTCCTTTTGCTTTCTGTAACATGGCCTATTGGCAAATGTGACTGACCATGCATCGATCTGTACATGGTCAGTGCTGCTGTCTAGCATGTGTTCCGGCAAGATCAAAGTCCAGTTGTCCACAGTGGTTGATTAACTGTCTTTTATTGGCCTTCCTTCAATAGTGATTTCTGAGATCACCATCCAGATGAAGTGCTGTGTTGAGTTCAAGGGCTGAGCTGAGGAGGCAACATGCCTAGGAACTCCTTTCTCATCAGAAGAATGTGGGTCTCTGTGTCTCACTTCTTGTTTTGACTAGGTTTCAACACCTCCCTTCCAGCTCATCACTAAAACAGTATATCCTAAGATCCTGCACAATTGCCCTGCCCTTTCTTCTCCCTTACCTCTATCAGTGACACCTCTACCCTTGTGCACTTCCGGATCCTGTAAGCTGGGGTCATATCTACTGTTACCCACATACATACTTTTCCTAGGTCCCTCCTGTTCATCCTCCAGAGCCCAGTTTAAATGTCACTTACTTAGAAAGAAACAACCTTCAGCTTCTAGACAAAACCAAGTCATGCCTCCTAGAGAGGGATTCTTAGCATCCTGCATAGTAACATATAATTGTAAACTGTCTATCTCCATCATTGAAGTACACACTTGATAAGGACCCTCTATTTAAAAACCTATACCCTGACACACAGTAAATACCCTGTAATTATGTGAAGAATAAATACAAGATAAGTAACAATATATGCAGAATAAATAAAGTAACAATGTAGTCTATATACTACATTTAACCCTCTTTGTTTAAGAGAAGAGTAGGTGGTCTAAGCTATCCTCCATCCTCCTGCCTCTAGCTCTGAAGTGCTGGGCTTATGAGTGTGAGTTACCATGTTCAGCTCTTGGTTTTACCTCTTAACTGTCTTTCAAGGGCAGTAACAAATAACATTCTTTATCCATCCTCTTATGTTCTACATGGCTTAAAAATTTTAAGAGGTAGATCCAAAAGTCAGTTGTGAACCAAAATGCCAACTTTATTAATAGGAAAAAATTGTATTGTAGTACATGCTATGGTGGGCTAGAGAGTGGTTTGTGAATATCACCCACTCAGTTACTCCAAATTGGACTTGCCTTTCTAAACCATACACCTAACCTCAGAGAAGTCTTTACCATAAAAATCTTTAACAGTCAAGAGAAGAAATCAGAGAGTGCCTCATCTGTGGACAGGGAATATGATGCATACTTCATAGTCCCCAAATCAGAGGATAAATCTCTCTTTTGTGTAGAGGAATGAGAGAACAGAAAGGCCGGACCAGAGCATTTCTCTGGAAAGATTCCCTGCCATGAATCATGAGGCATGGAAAGTAAAGGTGTTCCTATGTGCTTGGATGTAGATGTAACCAACCATCTTATAAAATAAGAAACACAGAGCCGATTCAGAGAAGAAAGCCAAGAGGTCAGAACTAAGAGCCTTACCCTTCCTGCTTCAGCCAAGAGAGCTCTCCAAAAAGGACTTACTTCCTGTGTGTATGTCTTTATATAGTCTAGCTGTTCTGCCTTCTCATTGGTTGTAAACCCAAACATGTGACTGCCTCGTCACTGCCTGTATGTACCGCCCTCCAGGTCCTTAAAGGCGTGCGCCACCACTGCCACGCACTTGCTATGGCTCTAATAGCTCTGACCCCCAGGCAACTTTATTTATTAACATACAATTAAAATCACATTTCAGTACAAATAAAATACCACCACACTTGGAACCCACTCTCTCACCCATAAGAGAATGGCAATGAATGTCATTGATGGGAGGGACAAGTGAACAGGGTATGTGTAAGCACTTGAGGTCATGATAGGAAAGGTACATATTTTTAAGAACTGTAAATGCCACTTTGCTAGCTGGAACCCTACTGTCTTCCCTCATTCTTCTTTTGAAAATAAAAATAAAAATTATTCATGATCTGAAAAAACTGGGCTCCTGTCCATCTCCTTGGTCCTGTAAAGTGGCCTTGAATGAATGAAACAAGGTTTCTACCCATACCTCCCACTGACTCTGCATTCTATTGCCACTCCACTCATGGAACATAACCATCGAACAGATTGATGGTGGGACAGGGCAAAGGATGGGATTCCAATTAAAAATGTGTTAATGTCCTTTGAAAATTCATAAGTAACAGTGAAGGATCCAGTTTGGCGCTTGCATCTTGACAGCCTGACAGTTTCACTGGTTGAACTCTTTTGAAAAAGTAACTTTAAAAACGTGCATAAATTGCACCTTTTGTATTTTAAGTCACACGGGCACAGCAACATGATTATTCATGACTTCGGAGAATGTTCTGACAACGGGAGGACATTGAGTCCCCAGCCCTATATCAAATTAATAAGAGGCTCCGAGCATCAAAGAGAACAAACAAGCAGGGCTCCTTCTCCATAGGAGGAGAGAAAGGTCTGTGCTTTGAAATGTGTTTGGGCCTGTGGTGTCACTTATGAAAAGACAGGTGTGTGTTTCTGGCTAGTAGCTGATAAGTATGCTCAGGCAGAGGCTTCCAGTGAGATCGGATGCTCTACCAACAACAGAGAGGGCTTTGATTTGCTTTGTGTTACAAGTAGCAATTGGAAGGCTGGGAGTTCTGAAATGAGGAACAAGACAATAGAAACACAGACCAAAAAAAAAAAAAAAAAAAGCTCTGTGGACTCAGACAAGCAGGAACTCTGGCAATAGCTACAATTCAATAAGCATGTGTCATGCATCATTACTGTACTGAAGCACATGACATAAGATCCCCAGGGAAGATATTGTTATCTTTCCATGTAAGGGGAAACTGAGGCACCAATATGTAAAACAGTTACCACATGGTCATATTACTAAGGGACAGAATCAAGATCTGGATTTTTGGATCTAAGTAATCTGGCTCTAAAGACCCAGTGGACTCTGTGATGCACAACCATGCAGAAATCTCATGACTTCTCCATGAGAGTGTGAGCATGTCTTCTCTCTGAATGCCTGCTTCTTTCCTCTGCTTCTCAGACAGAGCAAAGCCAGCCCATAGCTCCTGAAAGTGACTGTCACATTTAAGAGATGAGCCCAAACTGAATCTCCTAGGACCTAGTTTGACTCCCAAACTGGTATAGATCCAAGAGTCAGTCTAGGATCTATAATTGAGTGGAACCCTTAAGGCCATGAGTTGGAACATAGAGCTCCAATCTGTCCTCTTGAGGGTTCCCCACACTAAACAACTTTTGCTTATGGTGGCCCCTGCTTCTCTGTCGCCTTGCACATCACAGCCTTCTCCCAGGCCATTCATTACTTACCAGGCACAAGGCAATATGGTAGACAGGTCAAAAATGGGAAAACAACCAAAGCCCTGACCCTGCCTCTCAAAAACTTTTAGCTTCATGGAAGGGATCACCCAGGGACGGAGATAATGCAGTGTGTGCTGCATGTGCATTAGGGATGGAAACTCTGGAGAGGCCAAGTGCTGTGAGTGTTCAGAGAGAGAAAGCACAATTTGCTCTCCCATGATGCCCCCACCCAAGATTATTCTATTGTGACAGTGAGGTGGAAAAACCACAGATGTTGGAGTAAAATTTCTTGATTAAAATTCCACTCCATTCTGTGACTTCAAGTTGCTTAAACCTCTCTGAGTCTCGATTTCCTCAATGTAGAGTACATACAGTACCACTCACCTCTCAAGACAGTTGAGAGAATTAAATTATATGCTTGTTAGCTGATCAAGTAAAAAAAAATAACAATAGTATTTTCATGGTTTTCCCCCTCCCTCCTCCTTTCCAGTGGTAATTTCAGCACTTACCTACTTTTAACTTGGTCACCTTTCTATGTGTCTGTTCTCTGTTTCTCCCTCTTCTCAATTTGCAAATTCTTCGTGCATTTAGTTTGCATTCTAGCTCCCTTAATTACTAAGACAGCAAAGGTTAGGAATCTGTATCAAATCCAAGTGTTGGAAGCCTTATTTTATACCATTTTTTGCTCCATTATCATTCAACATTTTCATTATAAAATAGTAACCAATTTCTAGCATTAATTTGCATGTCTTTGAATATTCATTTATACTTACTTTTTTTTAATTATGCTTACATATCTATAACGTAAATGTAGTGTCACTACAGCCCACAGGATTGATGTTGATGATCCAGGGATGTGTCTGCATCATAGTAACAATAATAAAACACTAATAACGAACCATCAGTAACTAACTACCAGTGCCTATGTTCAGAAGTGATCACTTTACATGGGCTTTGTTCTAAGTATCTTCACATGATTATCTTACTTAATTTTATTTCACGACTAAACAGTAGCCACCATGGCTCTCCCTTTTTTATAGATGAACAAGGGACAGACATGTTGAGTTGTTCTGAGCCACATGACCCGCTACCCTGTGAGAGGCTTTGTCAGCATTGGTGAGATGCGGAGCCTGATTCTGCTGTGGAGATGTCTATCAGGGAACCAGAGTGAATATTAATGTTTACCAGCTTTATACTGGTGAAGTCCCACCCCACTGATTTCAACCTTTACTTCCCTAGCTTCAAGACCCAGTACCTAGGAAAATGGCATCACACAGAATTTGGTAAATGAACTAGAAAAGAGCTGGGCTTGGCTATCATTCACCTTCTCAAACAGAAAAAAAAATGGAAAAGGCTGCAACATGTGGGACAGTTGGCCATGACAAAGGAGTGTTGGTATAACTTCAGAGACTTCCAAGTGTATGACTACTAGGTTTCCAAGGGGTCCCTACAGTCATTACAGCCATTGCAGAGCAGGCCCTCCACATGTGGCTTGGAATAATTCCCTGAACTGACTTTGTGGAGATAACACATGGAGAAGCCTCAGCAGTGGACAAACCTAGACTAGTGACCAGGTACCATCACCTCTAAGCTCTGTGATTGTGGACAGGTCAGTTGTCCACTTTGAGCCTCAAGTTTCACATCTAAGGAGTAAATGTAGTATCAGTCCAGCTGTAGCTCATAGAACAATTGTTGATCCTCTGAGATGTGTACAGTGCTGGGTCTAAAAGGCCTTCAGTGGCATTTACAAATATTAACATTAGTGTGTTCTTTTTTTTTTTTTTTGACCTTTCAAAGGGGAGGTTATCGTGTGTCTTTGATTTTATTGTTTTCTCTGCTATATGTGGAGAGGAACTCAGGATGTTATAGACTCGGCTGTTAACTCGATGCTCTCCATGGGTGACTAAGATTTAGAGCAGCAAAGAAGCATTCCCTGAAAGCTTTTGGTTTCTGGGGGCAAACACATTTTCAATGTGCAACTACTGTGCATCCGTATACATTACACCAGACAGGTACTCCCAAGCAGCCTTAGAAAAAAATCGTAAAAAATTACAAGCGCTATCTTAAAAGGTTTTACCTTCCATTCTGCAAAAGAATAATGAAGATAAATGTTCTTAGACTTGCAAAGAATCCTCCAAAATATCTCCTGTCTAGCCTTCCTGCATCAGACCCTCCAGCAACTGGACTAAAAAAAGACTCAGAGTAACAACTTTATAGTCTCAGACTGACATAAGATATATCCACTCTTAAGTACAAGCAGACTCCCATATTCTACAACTTTCCCGTCATCCAACAGATCATTGTCTGTAGGTAGCTAGCTGCTGCCCTCCCATCATAAACCACGCTTTGCCTGCTGTATCCCCTCTTTGCTTCTGTCTAGGGATGAGCAATCAATTCTCTTTGATCAACTGTTTCAGGATATGTCCAGGAGACAGCTTTCACTTATTCGTTATAGTGAATACTCATTCTCCACAGTTCAGCAGTAACAGTGGAGTGATTGTATATGTCTCCTTGACACATCTCATTGCTATCATTGTTGACCTCATGGGCATTAGTTGAGTGACATAATTCCCCCCTTTCCATATGGTTGATGTCTCCCAAAGCTGCCAAACTGGGTTTCATCTTCTTCCTTGAAAATTCCTTCAGCACCCTTTCCCACCCCAAACCTACAAAAACACAGATACATAGGTACATTCTTTCTTTCTCTCTCTCTCTCTCTCTCTCTCTCTCTCTCTCTCTCTCTCTCTCTCTCTTTTTCTCTCTCTCTCACACACACACACACACTCGCTCACATTTTGTGGGTCACAGACCATATTATATATTTCACAGCACCTTTTGCAAATCTCTGTCATGACAATGTCATTGTATACGTACTGCTCAATCCTCGGCCTATGGAGACCTTTTCTGCTCTCCCCTCTGGAACATCATAGTTACTTAAGGACTGTGAGTGACCCAATATGCCTAATGGTGGCAAAACCCTGTTTTCAGCTGTCCCTAGCATAGTAGTCTACCCATCTAGAAAAACTATAAAGAGGCTAAATATTAGGCCTCTAAACACTAATTTCTTACTGAATTGCCTTAACACATGGAGAGAACAGATGGCATTCCAGACATGTTGTCATGATGAAAGTATGAAAATGTTATTTGTTTTTTTAAAAAAAAAAATATTCTAAGTACTAGCGTATCATTGCAGTCTATTTCAAGATCAGCCCTAGAAAACTGGTACGGAGAACCACACTGTATTTGGACGTTTGCCTTTTCTTGCCATAGCATCACTTCTCATCCTTAGCTCTTTCTTTTCTGGAAATGTGATCAACAGTCAAAACTGAATTCAGAAGGAACTTGATTTTCTCTTGTTCTATCAGAAAGGGGGCATCAGCACAGATCACACACCCACAGTGTGCAAAGAGCCTGGGACTCACAGTGTAGGTTCTGGAGCTCTCCACAAATTTTTCAGTGTCGATGAAATTCTACTATAAAGTTAAGGCCTCAGTGATGGAGAACAAACAGGTCATTGTAGTTGGTTTGCATTTGGTGTAGTACCAGGAACTGAAATTTAGAGTCAATGATCCTGGCCTCATAAATGTCCATCCCATATAAGCACACAGCATCCTCCATGCAGAAAAATCCCAGCCAGCAATTCTAGATGGCTTTCTTTATTGAAAGCTGAGCATGAAGATCAATAGAGCAATATTTTATGGAATTCAATTTATCAAAAGATTTCACAACTTAAAGATGATGGAATGTCTTATTTATTGGCAATCATGGGAACTCCAGGAATATTTGGTGCAGTGAATGCTACAGCTCAAAGTTGATTTGAAATTTCCCGTCCTTGAAAGAAGACAATGACAGAGTGTCGCTCTTGAAGACCGAATCTCAGTCCCAACCCTTGCAGCCAAGATGCTGAGCTGAAATCAAAGTGGCAGGTGCAATGTGTTTGAAAAACTGTCTATAAAAGCAGATGCAGAATGAATGGGAAACTAGTATGCATTTTATTAATTCTTTGATACTTTTACACAGTGTATTTTTATCATATTTACCCCTCTTCTTCCACCTCCTCCCAGACCCATCACCATTCCCTACCTATCCAATTTTGTGTCCTCATTTTCTTAAAAGCTCATTCAGTCTAGTTTATGCCGGTATATGTAGTCCATCTATACTACAACTTCACACACACACACACACACACACACACACACACACACATACACGATGGACCTTAATCTTTAACTCCACTCAACCTTTTCCATATGAAGTTGTAGCAAATAATTAGATTAAAACTAGCAATCATTAAATGTGATATGGTATCCCAGCTTGGATCCTGAAATATTAAAAAGGACATGGTAGAAAAATTAGTGAAAAATCAAACAAAAACTGTAGTCTAGTTGATAGTCAAGTGCCAATGTTAATTTCATTTTTATTAATCTTTAAGTTAGTATACAAAGTAATAGGTTTAACTATGACATTTCAACATATGTCTGTCATTATACTTTGTTCTAATTCATCCACCTATGCCACTGCTCATGCCACTGCCCCTGCCCCAGTTCCTGCAAATCTCTGGCTGGTTCCTTATACTTGTTTTGATTTGAAATGTCTCCCACAGATGCATGTTTGAATACTTAGTCACTGTCCAGAGCAAGCCTTGAGTTGGGGCCTGGCTGGAAGAAACGAGTCACTGGGGGAGTGCCCTGAGGTTTCTTAGCCTAGTCCTACTTCCTGTACTCTCTCTGAATGAGGGGGTACAGCCATCCTCTACACAGTGATACCCTCCCCATCACATTGAGCTGTAACGTCTGAAACTGCAAGCCCAAATACACCTGTCTTCCCTCGAGTTGCTTCTTGTTAGAACCAGGAGATAGCAATGAATGCAAAACGTAGGTCTCACGTCTTCCTGCCTCGTGAAGGTTTCCTCTTCTGCTCTGATGCCACACGCATCCCACTACCTGTGTCCCCCTCTCAGTTAAGACCTCTTCTTTCCCTCTCGTGATCACTTCCAGTTTCATCTCACACACACACACATTCACATACACACTCACATACATCCAGCCATACACACACTCACTCATGCACTCACATATACACTCACATACATACTTACATATATACACTCATATAACACACTCATACACACACTCACATACATATCCTCATACACACACTAATACACATACCTACATGTACACACTCATACACGCATACACACTCATGCACACACATATACACACATGCATACATACACTCATACACATATACACACATACACACATACATACATGTACTCACATACAATTTTAGTTATAGATTCTGCATATGGGATGAAATATGGTATCTGTATTGCTGAGAATGACTTATTTCACTTAACATAACTTGTGATTCTATCTTCCTACAAATATCAAATTTCAGTTTTCTTTATAGCTGAATGAAATTACATTGTGTATGTATGCTACATTTTCATTCTTCATTCATTTCAATAGGCTTCTGAGCTGGTTCTGCTCCCTGCCTGTTGTGATGAGTGAAGCAATAAACATATATGCGCAAGTATCTCTGTAGTATATTCCCAAAGGATTCTAATCCAACACGCCAACATTAATTTCTTAGTTTGACAAATAAACAATGTTTATGTAAGATATCAACATTTGGGGAAGCTGGCTGAAAGATGTCCCAGAATTCTCTAGGATAATGTATTTGCAGCCTTATTGCAAATCTAGATTTATTCCAAAATATGAAGTTTATATTAAAATTTTAAGAGGATTAAATCCACAGTTTACTGACCATAGAACATGAAGTACTGAAAGACTGTGGGATATGGAGTCTACCCAAAGATGGGAATAAGGTGTTCCCTGCTCTTTCTGTTAGCTATGCCTGGGAATTAACTACTAACCTCTCAGAGTCTCCATTTTCACACCTCTAAAAACAGACACAATGAGCCAGCAAGAGGGCTCAGTGGGTAAAGGCACTTGCTTCCAAGCCTGAAGATCTGAGTTTGATCCCCAAGACCCACTTTATGGAAAGAAAGAACTGACACGCCCACACATAAAAATAAAGAAAGAAATATTATAAAAGCAGAAATAATTAAATCCTCTTCATAAAATTATTAAAAGTATGAACCGATATATACGATGAATTTGAATTGAAATGTTCAGTGCACAACAGTTGAATTTAATTTAAAAAAAAAAAAAAAAGGAAGAGAATTTTGTAAGTGGGAAAAGCCTGCCAGACACTCTCTACAACTTCTAGCCAAGCAGAAATCTTCTTTCAAAGACTGGGCAAACTGATGAGCCTCATCAGCCATTAACCATCAGGGACCCATGGTAGGGGGTCAAACTAAGCACCACTCACTTCTCACCTTAAGCAAACACTTCTTAGCTATCACATGATCATTGCACACCTACTGGTTCATGGAAACTTCACAAACCAATATCTAAGTTATTCAAAATGACTACAATTTTACTTTCCTATGTAAGCTCTATTGTAGATTAAAAAATGTTTCAAAAAAGAATTCTGATACCAGGGGTTTCTTTTTTTCCTATATCTGTTGTTGGAGAATATAAAAATAAACAAGCCAGTATAATTTTCTTATTTCTCTGCTAATAGATGATTTTCCAGCAAGTTAAACACCAGTTAAGGAAACTACAGCCCAGAGAAGTTCAACAACCCTTCCAACAATGCACAGCTAAGAGCCTAGGTCCTAAGACTTTCAGTTACACAATATTCCTGTGCTGTTGAGTCCTGTTTTCCTTACCTACAGGGCTTTCTGTCTTTGCAGGCTAGGTCTCACACTAAGCATTGTTTAGCTAGTAATGATCTCAGTGTCTCTCTTCAGCTGCAATTTACTCTTGGCTCTCTTTCTTTCCAATACCCACTGTTAATTCTTCCAAGAAATCCATGTATCTGGATGCCCAGAGCCACCTCAGCTCACTAGACACACCCCAATGTCCTTCCAGGTTCCTGATGTTCTGGTTATATTGTTGCATCGAAGCCAGACAATGCCACACATATACAAAGGAGGGAGGGGGAGATCGAAACAGAGAGAGGGAGGGAGGGAGGAAGAGAGAGAGAGAGAGAGAGAGAGAGAGAGAGAGAGAGAGAGAGAGAGAGAGAGAGAGAGAGGAGAGAGCTGGCTTGCAAGCTCTCATTAGCATTAAATGCCAAGTTTCCGGAATGCAGGCGCCTTGGTTACAAGTAAATGGGACATTGCTACATTAATGCAGTAATGGAAATATAATGAAGGAATTTATTGTCCCTGAAAGACAATATCTGCCACACAAACCCCACTGGGCATCTCCAGACAGTAAGTGCAGCTCCACGCCTCTAATTCCACTGGCCCATAATTATCTCGGGAGGACCCTGACCCTCCCGTTCTCCCTATTAAAAGTATATTTCCTTACAAAGTGAACCGTGCTTTATCGAATTGCATGATTTTGATCACTGGAAATTGACATATTGGGCTCATTAGCCGGGAAGTTGGATAGTTAATTTCTGAGGCTTCTCAGAACCTGTCCCAGACCAGTCATTGAGAGAACACAACAGCCCACGATGAGACGGAGAAAGTTACTCCAGCGATTGCTTTCTTTCCCTCTCATTACAGAAATAATGAACAGAAAACTTCTCTGCTACAGATACTACTTTCCAGTCTTACACATACACCCTGGAAAGACTGTGCTTTCTTGCAGCTGAATACTATTTGATGGGCACACGGGCCTACTGCGCTCCTCAGCGCCGTTTTCCTCTTTAAATGCTTCAACTGTAGAGATGAAAAGACGATCTAAGTCTTTGCCTTCATCTTTAATATTTAAAACTGTTCACACAACCTTTTAAAAATCAAATATTGATGCTGTTACCTGTTGTTCTTCAAAGTGGACCAATTATACTGCAGGCCCTTCGAATACGCTTGTTTTCCTTAGAATGGGGAGGATGTTAGGGAGACATTTCTTTTCCCTGTCTGTGGCCTCCATCCTCTTCTGCCTCGGGTGGGAATCAGAGAAGAGCTTTTGACTCTTAATAAGGAACGCGCTGAGGCAGCTTCCCGAAAGCACCTAGTGGGCAGTCTGGCAAGGGATACAAACGCAAGGAGCATCCTCAAAGTAGATTCTGCAGAATGGCACTGTGCCCTTGGAGCGATACAGGCTCCAGGCGCTCAGCCAGTTTGCCCACAGGAGGCCAACTTTCTTCCACCTCTGCAACCTAGATTCTTGGGGAGCAGCCGGTCTTTGTCTGAGATGATTCCACACTGCCCTCTCGTGTCCATGTCTAGAAGCTACATGTCTAACACAGCCGGTAACTATGTTCAGCAATCCCTCACAGAGGACTTCTCATGTCAGATACTGCGGATGTTGAGGAGAACGAGACACACGCCATGCTCACCAATTCTTTATGGTCCCTGTAGGGAGAAACATGCGTGAAAGTGGTTATAAAGCATGCCAATGAGCTTTGATACAAGAGCAAATTCAAAGTGCCATGGCAACACAGGAGAGCCTCATAACCCAGACTGAGGTTCCACGGAGGTGGATGAGAAGCGACATCTACATAGAGGAAAGGAGGTGTCACTTGGGGCCTGCTGGTCAAGACCTGTTACGCCGCTACAAAAGTGTGGTGCTGGAAGACAATTACAGGCATTTCGTTGAGATACTGTTTCATTGAGATGAGAACATTGCTTTCAGGATGCATTTTCCTACATCTCTTTGGGATGCTTTCTACAAAGGATGGCATGTCGTTATTTCTTTGCTGGATGAGATGTTAAAGCATGCTGCATTTGACTATATACAGAGTCTGAGATTTGAGAGATTGAGATGCCGGTTGTGCAAGGACAAGGAGTTAAGGATAGTGTAAGATGAGAGGACTCTAAGAGAGAGGCTCTGGGGACAGAGAGGATGGGACAGGCCATAGAAGACTCAAAGAGGGAGGGTCTTTAAAGTTTCCAAATACTTATAAGAAGTGGAACAAAAGAAGAGCTCACACCTCCCCCCCCCCGTGTGTGTGTGTGTGTGTGTGTGTGTGTGTGTGTGTGTGTGTGTGTGTATGATATCAACTGGAAGGAACTAGTAAACCCATGCTTTGCCATGAGCAATTGAAACTCACTGATGAATTAAAAAAGAAAGTGGAAAGGGAAAATGCACAATAGGAAGTCGCGGTGATGTCCCCTCACTGAGAAGAAATCCACGTGTTCTTCTAAAAGGACAGAATGCAGAGATGTGGAGATGGGTTGAACGGTTTCTCTTTGGCCCTCTCAGTTCATGACTGCTTTCTGCTTCTGAGAAACAGGAACAAAGGGCCATCTTTGACTGGATCTAATTCTGCTGGTGAACATGCTCTCCTGGTACCCGCAGGATCAATTGTACAAATAACTTTGTGGCCACTCAATACTTTGGTCATGGGTGAAATTAAAGGGTACCATTTGCTTTCTCCCCTGTTGGAGACCCAGGTCGTGGGCTCAACAACAACCAGAAAAAAAGAAGAAGAAAACCCACACCACAGCACACACTGCACCACTTTCCCTCCACAGGCATTTTACTCTCCCAGACACAAATTGGCTGCCACATCACTGCTTTGAAGCCGTGATGTGAACTATCAGTTGCACAGAACAGAGCCGTGTGTCTCTGAAGCATTGGTTATTGCGATGTGTGTCTGCTCACCCTGGAGGTGAAATTCTAGCTCCTGTTGTCAGCTACTTAATCACGTCGTTGGGCTTTACTTGACTGTTGACTTTTAGATTTTATTGCTATTAGCCAAAGGCTGGGGAAGAAGGAGAAGGAGGTCAGCAGGGGCGGGGTGAGAATTTGCGGCACGATGGGGGAACTTTCTCTAATATAAAAATGTAGCAAATGTGGAGGATCGGTGTAGTAGGGCAGAGCATGCCAGCAGGGAATTACTTCTTACAAAAGGTGTCCTTTGTTAACGTGATTTATTTCATATCTCAATAGAAAGAGTCAGGCAGACACACAATTGGAGTCCTCCAACCTTTTTGTGCTGCCTCTCCAACCTAGGCAGTTTATTTAACCTCGTAGATCCCAGTTTTCCTTATTAGTAACAGAGAGCTAGGGATCCTACCTACCTGTTGTGTATGGGTGGAGGAAAAAAAAAAGATGACCGGTGTCATCTGGCAAATGTCCATTATCTGCTGTCACAGATAACCTGTGCAGCCACATCAAGGCTGCTTTTGTCCCTGTATTCCAGGAACCTGAGCAGTCACCTGGGCTATTCTTTTCAGATGCTTTTCATTTCCTACTCCCATGCCTTCCTATTCTGGATACCTCTGGATGCCCACATCTTACCTGTTTCCAAGTTTCTGATGCTTTCTTCTCTAGGAAATGGCCATGGTTTCCCTGGACCAACTCATCTCTCCTTAGAGCAATTCAACAGCCCAGCAGGACTGTCTTTCATTCACTAACTCTGATTCTTATCGCTCTGTTACCTATTGACCCTCACTGAACCTCAGTTTCTTCATCAAATGATGATAAAGAAAATGCCTACTTCCCAGGCCAGAAGCAAAAAAAGAATGGCTAATGCATGCACAGTAGCAGACATGGAGAGCTCCAGAGAGAGACTTAGCATAGCATTGAAATATCAGTAGGACCGTCTCTAGATGTGGCCTCTCATAAAAAAAAAAAAAAAAATGGGACTTGCTTGGTCACTTGTTTCTAAAAAGGACGCATACTATTCCTAGATATCAGGGCGGGGGAGGTGGATACAGCTCTTGCTGTGTATGCAGACATGAAGAGTAGAGAATCCCCAGAACCCACATAAGAAACTCAAGCAGAAGGCTGGAGGATACAGTTCAGTGGTAGAGAGGTTGACTAGCATGCATGAGACCCAACATTCAATCCCAGTACCTACAAAATACAAACTAAAAATGCTAACATAACACTTTTGTTGATTCTTTGAGAATTTCATAAAATGTATTTTGATCACATGCAACCCCCACTCTCCCTCCAACTCCTCCCAGGCCCACCCCTTACTTCCCGAACCCCCCAACTTTGTGCCATCTTTTTTTTTAACAACTTTCAGAGTCCCATTTATGCTGCCCGTGTACTTCTGGATTTGGGGCCATGTAGTAGAGCATGGTCAAGAGACTAGGTTCAAACCCTTGAAGAAAACTAACTTTCCCTCCACCGGAAGCTATCAGCTGTCCATAGCTCCTCAGCTAGGAATGGGGGCTTGTGAGCCCTTCTCCAAAGCTGGATGGTTGACTGGGTGGATTTAGTTCAGGTCTTGTGCAGGCAGCCACAGCAGCCATGAGTTCATGAGTGCTATGGCCCTGCCATGTCTTGAACACACTGCTTTGCTCTGGTCTTCTATGAATTCTGAACCTTACAGTATTTCAGCGCCCTCTTCCAAGATGGTCCTGAACCTTAAGGGGTTGGTATAATAAACCTTTTTTTAAGGTGAGCAGGTGTGGTGTCTACCTACAATCCCAGCAAAGGTAGAGTCAGGAAAACCCAGGAGCAAGCTGGCTAGAAAGAGTAGCTGGGGTTAGAGACCCTGCCTTAATAAATAAAGTGTAAAGAGGTTGAGGAAGACACCCAGTCGTCAACTTGGGGCCTCTATATGCACCTGCATATACACCATGACACACACACACATGCACCTACACATGTGAACATAAATACACACACACACACACACACACACACACACACACAAAGCTGCAGTAGTCAATAGCAACAGGCAAGAGTCTGATCACAGGTGCATCAGAATGGAGTACTATTGGTTTATGAATGATATTTCTTCATCTGCTTAAGACCCTGACTCTTCCTTGCAGAGGATAGGGGCTATTCATTAACTTGCAGAGTCTCTGAGCCATGAAAAGCATGTGAAAACTGAACAGTGAAGGGAAATATCAGCTGTACAGTCATTAACTGACAAGACTAATAGCTTTGGTGAATGTAGAATGAATGCCTGACCTTCAAGATGGGAACAGAGCCTGTGTGATCCTGCAGGGAGAAGGAAGCAGACACATGAAGGCATCTGGGAATTCCTTTATGATCTCCCAGTAAATACACCTGTGAACAAAAGGTTTCTCACTTTTATGTGGCTGATCTTTTCAGCTAATGAAATGATTTTCACATGCAACCAGCTTCTTAACAGGAATATTAAGAGGTTCATAATTTGTATAAGTTATGTAAGTTCCGTGCATGTGTGCCCCATAAAAGTTGCAATGTGAATCACACTCAAAATATTAAAAAGCTTGGTAGATTAAAGGCTGTTGCTTGGGTGGGAAACAGATGTAAACTGATGACAGCATAGTCTTAACTTATTTCTAGACTATTTAATTCTCCTTGGAGTTTAGTAGCCTCAGCAAATGCCCAATTAGCCCACTCTAAACAGAGAGCAGATTTGAAAGGAAGATGAGCCAAGCCACCCTCTTTTGCATGGTGGCCACTCACCTCCTGTTGCTGTGGAGTATATTCATCTGCCAGTAGCCACGGGAGATTCATTTGAAGACTACTCTCAGATTCAAAACTCATGAACACTCATGTCCCTAATATCAAAAGGTTCTTTATTTGCATATAACCTACAAACACCCCTTATATTTTAATTTATCTCTATATTACTTAAAACATCTAATACAATGAAGTGCTATGTCAGTGGTTGCAACACTGATGACATATTGGCATGAAAAAGGTCTGTGCTTGTTTACAATTGATGCAACTCTTGGTTGATTTTTTTCAAATATTGTCAGTCAGTTATTGGTTGAATCCTCAGATTCAGAACCCTCAGCTGGGGTGGGCTGACTGTGTGTAACATGTGGTGAGTCAAAATCGGGATGTACTTTGAAGTGTAAAAGACACATTGCACTTCTAAGACTCAGGGCAGGGACAAAGAGTGCAAAATATCTCATTAGCAATTTTTGTATTGATTATAAGTTGAAATAATACTTTAGGTGAGATGAAATATATTCTTAATGTCAATTTCACTGTTTTGTTTATTTTGTTTATGTAGGCAATAGAAAACTTAAAAATTGCAGCTTCTGTTTCTACTGGTA
This sequence comes from Peromyscus eremicus, assembly GCF_949786415.1. Classification (NCBI taxonomy): domain Eukaryota; kingdom Metazoa; phylum Chordata; class Mammalia; order Rodentia; family Cricetidae; genus Peromyscus; species Peromyscus eremicus. The sequence goes on from NC_081423.1 coordinate 76,292,703, forward strand.
GTTTTTCTGTTGGACGGGCCTTTGTACTCTAGCCCATGTTGAACCATTAGAAGCAAGATTCCCTTTGTTTACTTTAAAAATGATAATATAAAAGAATGTGTGTCATCATGCATCTGTGGTCTTCTTGTTCTCAGGCTCCTTTTAGCCTCTCTTTACTGGCCCATCTCCCAGTGCCCTGTATCAGAGACACCTAAGAGATGAAGCATAATGCTCCCTAGTCAACCTCCCTAGTCAACCCTCCACCAGTCCATGTGGTGCCTGTCTCATTTGTGCACATTTTCTGATGATTATGTGCACTTGAGTACAGTATGGAGCCCAGCAGCTCACAGTGAGTAAGAGTCTAGGATATGGTATGTGCCAGTCAGACTTCTCATCACAGACAAATCCCTGAGAGAAACAGTTTAAAGTAGGAAAGATTGCATTTGCCTCATGGTTTCAAAGATTTCAATCAAGGTCAACTGGTGCCGTTGTTTCTGAGTGTACGGTAAGACAAAATAGCATGGTAGAAGGGTGTGGTGGACAATGTTGCTCACCTCATGGTAGCCTCTTTGGGGAGGGTGAAGAAGAAAAAAAGAGTGAATACGAGGTAAATCTTCCCCAGGGATCTACTTCCTCCAAGAAGGCACCACCACCCACAATGCTATCACATATCAAGGAATGGGTCCATTGTGAGGTCTGGGGCTTGGAATCCAATCACTTCTTGGCCATTAGGACCAGCAAATAGGGAGCAAGCCTCAACACATGAGCCTACTGGAGAGACACTTCATATCTAAACCACAACACCACAGGAGATTAATGTCAAATAATTACCTTGCGCACAATCAAATGATGAATAAGCAATGGGACTTGCCGTATAATTATGCCCCAAGCATTGGCTGCCTCTAGTTTCTTTGAAAAAAGAAAACTGGCATCAAGGATTCTAATATCTGACCAGTGGGACCAGTGATACCCATATGGAGGAAAGCTAAGAAGGCAATCTACTCACTCCCCCAATGCTGGTGCCACTGTATTCCACAGGCTCCACTTAAGAGGCTCCTCTTAGGAGATGAAATAACTGGATATTGGGAGTTATTTGCCTGAAGCCCCGTGAATCAGGGATTGAATTAAATGACATTACGCTAGAAATAACCATTCTATGGCAAGTCTCAATGTGTTAATTAAAGTGACCTAACCTTGGATTTTCACAGTTTAGAGAAAACTATTGGCCCCAAAATGAATCAATGTATAGTCATCTACATATGTCTAGAAGGAACTTTGGTAGCATATCTTTATAATTATTAAAGCAGTCCCTTAAGGCATAGAAAAAGGATGAAAGAAATTACTCTATACTGCTGGGTCCTTACCCCCTAGCATTGAATATCTGTTTGATTCAGCTCAGAATTCCTCAAAAAAGAAGTCACAAAAGAAGCCAGCAGTTACTCTTGTCCCACCTCATACCTACTGACTCAGATGAAGAATACTGGCTGAGGTACCCAGATGAAGCTCAAAACAAAATCTGTTCACTTTTTATTTAATAAATAGAATCCTAGTGCTGTGTGGGTGCTGATAAAACCAGTATAAAAATGTAAGCCATTAAATACATGCACTGTAATATATATCATATATATAATATGTAATAAAACATATATTAAATAGGTATAGTTTGTTAAAATATATTTTTTAAATACAAACAAATACTACAAATATGTGTGTTCAACTTAATCCTGATTTGAGCTGATGGGGCAGGGAAATTAGAAGCAATCTGTTTTCAACCAAATGGTGCCATCTTGGTTCCAGTTGCTCTCTTCATCCACAGAGGACTCCAGCCAGTCAGTAGGGACTCAAAAAAATTAAATTCAGACAACCAGCTGTGAGTGACTTGGCAAGAACCCTGCAGGCTCTCAATGTGATAATTGGAAAGCAGTACCCAGGACTCCCATTTGGGAACTCATATACCAGAACTATAATGGAAAAACTCATTCTTGATACTTCTGAGTATCTAGAATACTCATGCTCAGAGTTTGGGCAGGGCTGGGGTGCCAATAACTGTGTGTGCAAGACAATGTTAAGTTTAATTCTTGCCACCATCTCATGGTCCTCTCAAGGACCACAGAGGACAGGAAGTCATCTCTTCACTTAGCCCATATGTTGGTGGACCAGGCAATGTCTTACACACCTGTTCTTCATCCGTCCTGCCATTAGCGTTAGATATAGTCAAGATCAAGAAGTCCTTTCTGGGATCTCACAGCCTCATATATGCCTGGAGTTTGTAAAGAAATGATCCATTATTTGAAGAGTCAATATTACCATAAACTGGATCTGGTTTTTTGTAACAGTAGAATTGATATAATAATAGGCATCATATATGATTATTTCATCTGTTTGTCCAGGGTTGATTTTTAAAATCCTAGTCTTTACATAGGCTGAAAACAGGCTGACTGAGATGAAAAAGAGAAAGATTAAATTGAGCAGTGCTAAGGAAGGATCCTCTCTCTGTCTTCCTTGCAGGGTGAAGAGTGATGGGTGAGATCCTGCCCACTCCCAAAGCTCCACAGCCTTTACCTTCTCGATATCTGATCCCTATCATTCCTAACCGTTATAGTGAAACTTAGGTAACATAAAAACATTTGGACAGATACTGTGTATTTTCCACTATCCAGATACACAGTGTCATGTAAGTGGCATCTGAAAGTATCAGGGTAATTCGTTTCTATTTTTGTATGGATTATGGTTTTTATACATAATACTCCAGAACTATGTTCATGCACACCTAGCATTCTAGTAGTATGTACATGCACTTAGCACTCCAGTACTTTAAACTCAGTCAGTATGCATCAACAGAAATAATTTACCTGAACAGAATCACTATAATGACCACCACAGCAGTTAACATGCCAACATGGACCTGGGAAAGTCCACAGTGGCCAAACCTAGATGATGAGCTACAGGTTGTCAAGGGCTGCTGGGAGAGGGAAAATAAGTTTCCTCTGAGGACAAACTTACATGTAGGCTGTCCATTACAAATAGTCAGTCCTGGAGACATGTGTATATAAGCAATACTAAATGGACTCAATAGGTTGTGTGTGTGTGTGTGTGTGTGTGTGTGTGTGTGTGTGTGTGTGTGTACAACAATAATAATTAAAGATGAAGAGGTCATGAACTTGAGAAAGATATGAAGGAGACATTGGGCAAATTGAAGGGAGAAGGAAGGGCAGGAATGATGTAGATATTCTATTCGTGTACAAAATCATCCAGTGACTGATGGAGGCAGGTTCAGAGACCCATAGCCAAACACTGGGCCGAGCTCAGGGAATCCTGCTGAGGAGAGAGAGGAGAGATTATAGGAGCCAGGGGGTCAGGGACATTAGAGGAAAACCCACAGAAACAGCTAGCCTGGCTCCTGGGAACTCAAGGAGTCTGAGCCAACAACCAGGGAACCGACCTAGGCCCTCTGCATATGTGTGACAGTTGTGTAGCTTGGTCTATTTATGGGACTCCTGACAATGGGATCAGGGCTGTTCCTGCTGTTTTGGCTGGCTCTTGGGAACCTGTTCCTCATGCTGGATTGCCTTGCCCAGCCTGAGTTCAGGGGAAGATGCTCAGTCTTATGGCAGTTTGATATGCCATGCTTTGCTGATGCCCATGGGAGGTCTGTCCCTTTCTGAATGAATACAGAAGAGGGGTGGATGGGGGGAGCAGAAAGGGAGGTGGGAAGAGGGAGTGGGAGGAGAAAGGGGAGGCTGTGATCAGGATGTAAAATAAATTAATTAACTAATAAAAAATAAAATAATTTTTAATTAAAATAAAATTTAAAATTGAAGAAAAAGAAAAGTAAAAGAATAAGAAGAAAAGAATCAGTACATAAAAGAGAACATGAGATTGTCTTTTCCGAGTCTGGATCACCCCACTTAATGTAATACTTTCCACATTCTTCCTTTTTCCTGCACATTTCACAGTTTCCTGGTGTGTATACACATCATGTTCTCACTTTCCATCTTCTGTTGCTGGGCATCTAGGCTGGTTCCATTCCCTTGCTATTGTGAGTAATGCAGCTATAAACATGCATGTGCAGGTGTCTCTGCGGTAGGATACAGAGTCTTTGGGGCATGTGCCTAAGTGGTATATCTGGGTCATATAGTAGTTCTGTTTTTAATGCTCTGAGTCACCTCCATGCTGGTTTCCACAGTGGCTGCATTAGTTTACATTTAGAGGATGTGAGCATAGGTTTAAACCATGAAACAACGTGGGAGATCATAAGAAGGGAAAAGAGGGATCCAGAACTGTGTGGGGTGGGGGAGCAAGAGATCACATGTGATGTGACACTCAAGTGTACAGAAGGTTATGGGGGATGGGCATAGGGAAGGAAAGAGGGGGAAGAGAAGCAACAAAAATAATAATAAAATAATGAAACTGTGTTGAAAGCTGCTGTCATGAAGCCTGGTTCTTCACATACTGATTCTAAAAAGGGAGTTGAAAGCAGACTTGGAAGAGATGAGCCCATCAGATCAATGAACAAAGTCAGTGGGGGTGACTTCCAGCTTGGGGTCTGTCTCAGTTTTCTGGTTTGTTGGATTTGGTTGTTCCTGAAGTCCTTTGAACCTGGCACTCCATTTGTCCCTTGTTTTTACCCACCTGTGTATCCACTCTGCTGCAGTGTTGTTGATGATTGGACTTGAGTTGATTCTTCCACACTGTTCTTCCTTGAACAATGCCCCCCTCTGCGGGTGCCATGTGAACAAGCAGGCCCCTAGCTTTTTGCATTTGGCCTTCACAAATCAGCCCCTTGGTGTATCAGAACTCTGCAGGAAACCGGGCTAAGCAGTATTCTTAAATCTCTTACGCTCACTAATTACATCGCAAAGAACTATTACACACTTGAGCAGACCAGTCAAAGATGCGGAATAGGGAAGCTGAGTTGCAAAGAGAAGACACATAATTTATGACAGGCTGTCAGCCACTCTTCACTAACCCTTCTTGGCACCAAGTGGCCTTCCTAATTATGGGTTCTGACATTCGGTTGGTAAGCTTACATTGGACATACATGACCCATCTCTCAGTTCTCAGCAAGTGGGAACTAAAATCCTGCTTCCCTAGATCTAGAAATCTAAAAGTGTCCAACCCAGGCCTGGGCAAATTAAACACACTGTCATCTCTGCATTAAGGTTATATTTTTATTTGAGTTGATCCCTAAGTCCAGATGCCACATATAAGCTACACGGTTTTACCAGCTTTTCCTGCTGACCTACTATTACTCACTGTAGGACTTGGAATCACAATATCCTGGAGGACAATTCTGGCTCTTGTGGTTTCCCATGGAGAATCTTTTTTGTTTTGTTTTGTTTTTCGAGACAGGGTTGCTCTGTGTGGCCCAGGTTGTCCTGTAACTCATTGTATAGACTAGGCTGGCCTCACTAAAACTCACAGAGATCTGCCTGCCTCTGCCTCCTGGGTGCTAGGATTAAAGGTTTGTACCACCTCCACCTGGCTCCCATGGAGAAACTTTAAGTACAGTCTTTTAACCCATTAAGGCTCTTCATCTAAGGATAAGAGATGAGTTAGCCTTCCTCACAAGGTCAGTGTAAGCATTAGATGAGATAATAAATGCAATGTTACCAAGAATGCTGCTTGGAATGTGCCAGTCGCTGCTGCTGTTAGGGATGTTATGTATATCCTCCACCCAGTGCGTTTACAGTCGTGTGTGATTTATGACATCAGCAAAAACACAGTCTGATGAGTAAGGCCACATCCCAGCAATGCAAATGCCAGCACTCCTGTGTGACGAGTGAGCACAGCCCGAGTACCAGCTCCACACAGAAAGGTAAATAAACAAAAAGATCATTATGGTTTGAACCTCAATGGCCTTCCCAGGCTCCTGTTCTGAACACTCATTCTCAAGCTTAGAGTACCAGTTCAAAGGCTGTGGAGCCTTTAGCAGATGGGGCCTGACTAGTGGAAACAGATCACAGCGACTGGCCTTCCAAAGTCACACTCATCCCTGGTTCCATCCTGCTTTGTCTGGTTGGTACCACAAGAACAGATGCTCCGCCACAAGAGACACGGCCCTGACCAGCGTGCCTTCCCTGCCGTGATGAACTGCAGCTCCCTGAAGCCCATAAGCCCAAAAGAGTCCCTTACAACTAACACAAAGAGCATCAATAAATTTGTCTTTAGTCTTTACATTTTAGACATGTATCATGCATAATAGAGTTTGCTGTGATTTAACATACATTAATGCATGATTCACTGGACAGCTCCCTTAACCCTTCTTCGATGTAGCACCCTTCTTTCCCCTGTTCCCTCTTCCCACAGCACCTTTTCCTGTCCCGAACTATTCTTAAGTTATTTATGTCCTCCTACCCACTCAAGTGTCCACCATTCCATTTTGTATTTCTACAAGGTTGTCTTCCATACAGTGAGGGAGAACATATGAGGTTTGTCTTTCCTGTGTCACTCAGCATAATGACCTCCAGTAGTAAGTTTCTGACGTCCACAGAACCACTGAGAAGTCAAGTACAGCCTCTCTCTGGTGTCTTTGAAAGTTGCTCTCGGAGATCCTAGAAGGCTTGTGTCTCTTGAATTGTAGTAATGCAAGAATTGTGGTCCTCTTGCGTCTTCCCTTGTCCTTTGAGTGAATATTTAGCCTGGCTGTGCCTAGTTTCCTGATCTAGAAAGTGAGATGAGCATGACATGATGGCACAATGCCTGTAATCCCAGTCCTAGAGAAACAAGATTAGGAAGATTGAGAGTTTAAGACCAACCTGCCCTACATAGCAAGACTCTGTCTCAAAGATATGGGGGGCATGGATCTCCTGCATAGATCTCATGGCCTTCTTTTCCTTTTATACAGTAGGAATCCCATTTGCTCTAGTGACTCCATTTGTAGTCCTACATTTCCATTTGTGCTATTGAAAATATTCTTCAGTTTATCACAGGATATTTTAGGTGGGCTACCTTGTGAGGAAAAGTAACAAAAACATCACATTAGACTTGTGCTACATCAAGCAAGTAACTACTGAACATTTTGGATGTTCTAAAGATAATGCTCACTCAAAGTTAACTTCCTACAATAAACAACAATCCTACAAGCACAGTGTCCAAAGGATCTTTAACGTGTTTACTTTTTTAATTTGATATTTAAAAAATAATATACCCCAGATTGGGGAGATGGCTTAGTCCGTTAATTACCTGGTACATGAGTATGAGAACTTGAGTTCAGATCCCCAGAACTCCATGAAAAAATTCAGACAGTGGCACAAGCCTGTAACCTCAGTGTTGAGGGCATGGAAACAGTAGAATCTGAAGGTTATTGGCTGGCCAGCCTAGTTGAATCTATGACCTTCAGCTTCAGTGAAATCAAGGTCACTGGTCCTTAGTATGTCACCTGAAAACTGTGTGATTCTGTAGAAGTCACATCTGTTTCTCTGGAGAACTCTAACTAACACTATAAGAAATCCCAAACATCCTAAACTCCAAGCCAGGGCAGGATCTCCCCACTACCATCCTGCTTCTTGAAGAAAACACTGCAACATCACATCACTTAGTAATCAACTAGTGATTGTAACAACCTAATCATTACCAGTGGTTAAAATAGCAGGTTGAACAGCCAGAGATACCTGGAGTCAGGTCCTCTTTCTACAAAGACAGCTGTTTGTCTCAGGACACAAAAGAACCATAGAAGGGAGGCAAAGGAAGCCTTCACTATGAGAAACTGCCATCCCACACATGGGTTTAGCCGGACCATCTTCCCATCCAAAGAGAAGCAAATGGCACAGGCCTAAGTACCACACCAAGAGTGGTGCTGGGTTTGTTGAGTAAGAAATTGTGAGGTTTTAAAGGGGGAACTCTGGGTTCAGAATTTAGCATCCATTCTGACACCAAGTAAAGATTCAATCTCCTAGTGGCAGATTGTGGCCAACTCTCAAAGAGTGAATGTTCCTCCTCCCTTAAAAATGCACTGACCAAATTCATTTCCTTTAGTAGAGGGCTGTCCATAGAATGAGCTAGACAAAGAACACGCTAACAAGAAGCCTGGCAGATCATTAGCCACTCTACCAGAACTGTGCTTGCTCCACAAAAGCAACCAGTGCTATAAAAGAAACATGGTGGATTCGGGGTTGCTGGGTTTTTTGGTTTTGGGGTTTTTTGTTGTTATTTTGTTTTGTTTTGCTTGTTTGTTTTAATTTCTTTTTTATGGTTGTTTATTTGGTTTACAAAAGAACATTATTTTTGTATGTCCTCAAGTTACTGATATTATTTATTGACATACAATCTCCACAGGCACATATGTCCTGCTTTTTTTAATACATATAGCTCCAACTAGTCTTAAACCAGTATAAATGTATGTAGCTAGAGAAACAAGGTATTCTTTGGTCTTCACCCTACCATGGACAGCAGCCTAGCATCCAATCTGGGACCTCCATGTTCTTGAAAAGCAATCCTGTTCCCCCCCCCCCCCCCGGCAACTCCTAAGACCTTACCTACAGTGGCAGAAAAAAATGACACCCCACACCAAACTTTCATCTGAAATGGGCAGAGAGCATGGCTTTTGCTCACATCAAGGTAAGTGGTCCTCAGTTTGCCTCTTGCCCACTGTGTAATGATTCTAGACAAGTCGCTGAAGTCTTGTCAACTTCCCTAAATCCCTTCATTTGTAAAATGGGCAACACACACATGCACACACACACACACACACACACACACACACACACACACACACACACACACACACTTCCTGCCTCAGGTTGCAGTGAATTCAGACAAAGGCTAGAGAGCTGTGGGGCAGCCAGAGGCAACCTGGATATCCCCTGCAGCTTCAGCTTCTGCACTCACCTGTTTCCTGGTCTGCAGAAGCACACGTTTCCCAACATGCTGTGCACCAAAGTCATTCACTGGAAACACAGTAATTAGCATTAGAGATAAAATGACAGTGGTGCAGTGTTAATTACTACCGTGCAGATGTACTGTTAGATTCAGATATCATACATAACATTGTCAAGCCTTTATTTCTAAATTAAAGTGCAACAAACCATACCCTGGCTACACATATTTTTATGATTAATACAAATTAATGTTATTTCATTGTCTAGGGAAAGGATAGAAACAAGGAGATGTTGCATCTAATTGTAACAACATAATGGTATATGTTATATATTCCCCCAGCTCCCTGCACACCGGGAGCTTGCAGAAGGAAGTGTGAGTTTTGTGAAGGCAAAGACGTGCAAGCTCCTCATAGTATCCTAAACTCCTAGCACAACCAGTGACATGTAACCATTTCTGAACCTGGATGAATGAATTGCTGATGAGTGAAGGAGTGGATGAAAATGAATGCATGAATGAATGGATGGATGGATGGATGGATGGATGGATGGATGGATGGATGGATGGATGGATGCATGAAAATACAACCATGTGTATAGAAGGGGACCTTGGGGAAACAGAGAACCAAAAGGCACAATGATTTATTTTGGATTCTCCTAGTTTTGCTTTGCTTTCCAGTCTTCAGAATGTGTTGTCTGTTCCTCATATCCAGCACATTAAAGTCCAGAGTGAGAGCCAAGTAGATCATCTGAAAGTAGAGATTGAGTGATGTTTCACAAGTACCATTATGCATACCAACATATTAGTTCTAGTTGATTAATTCTAAAATCATTACTTTCTTCTTCCTTTAACTTTTTTGTGTTCTGAACCACATGTAATACCTGTATATTATTTTAATAATTAGAAAAAAATAAATTTTATTTGGTGGTTGAAGCAATGTCAAACCTTAAACCATTACATACAAAGAAAGTCCTGAACTGGAGCCTAAAAGAAACATATTCTCCTTTTGTCATAGGAACTAGCCATACACATGCTTGAGGCTGGAGAACCTTTCACATGGATCACTTGGTTACAAGGAACAGTTTACTTAAAAAAAGAAAAAAGAAAATTGCCAATTAGATGTAAAGTTCCTGATAAGTGCAGTTCACATGCCCTGAAGGGACTGGAGTTAGGAGAGACCCGGGAACAGAGAGTTCTGGGGATTCTCATCTGTGTGCCCACTTGCCCACTCTCACTCGGGTTTCTCTCGCTCCCTCCTCCCCTTGGCTGTCTGTCCCCACATGGACCCTGCTTTACAGTAAAAGCAAGTTAATGGAGTAACTGGTAGCTGCCGCTGTCTGACATAGTGAGAAATCTAAGAACTAAACTAATGTCTTCCAAGACAAGGGTCAGAAAGGTAGACGGGCAAGCCACTGGACAGACATTCAAAGACCAGATCTGATGACATTATCAGACATTTCATTAAGCCAGGCAGAGTGGTGCACGCGTAGCTATAGTCCCAGAACTTAAGGCCCGAGGATTGGGAGTTTAAGACCAGCCTGAGCTACATAAAAAGACACTCTCTCTAATTGAGGAGACAAATAGACAGCCAGATAATAGGTGATAGATGATTGATCGATGATAGATAGGTAAATGATTGGTGATTGATTAACTGGCAGATAGACAGATAGAAGAAAGTTACATGAAGTCTCTATGGAATTGCTGAGAAAAAAACTGTGTACCTAAAGGGTCAGAGTAAATAGGATGAAAATCCTAGTAATTCAACATCCAGTAACCCAGAAGCAACCCATCAAGTTTCCTTCAAAGTCTCCCTTAAGCTCCCTGAGCTAACCAAGAAAGTAAGGAAGACACCCAGATGAGAATGACACAGGGTCATTTGTAGAGCTGTGCTAAGGTCGTAGCCCAGAAAAGAAGCTGAGCATTGATCCTAAGAAAAGGGCAAGAGAGGGAGGAAGAGGAAGCAGGAAGTTTAGTAGTGGGAGGAACTGAAGCAAGATGGGACTGGGAATGAGAAATACAACTTGGATGTGAGAAATGGGACCCCATGTGCCTCTCTTCCAATAGCTCTGAAGCTATGTTCTCTGAGTGAGGACCTGAACTCTTTCTGTGTGATGTCTGCTCCTGGGATAGGAAAGGGATCTAACCAAGGTAACTGGACTGGATGCTTGAGACTTCAAAGTGTATCAGTCTCCCACGGGGGCTTGCTCCTGGTCACTCACAGTGGCTTTCTCATCTCTCGCTTGGATCCCTCTGCTCATTGCTTCCTCCAGTTTCTTACACCCAAGATTTTGAGTTTTGACACCATCTCTACCTTCCAAACAACTATGATGAGAGGGACAAATTAATTTTTATAAGATGCGATATACAAAATAGTCATCACAGTTGGTGAAAAATCTCTTAAATTCCTCCCTTCAAGTTCCTGAATGATCATGTGATTTATGCCTTACCAGAAGTATTTTAGAAGCTGGATGTGTAAGAAAAGCCCTCTGAAGAGGCCTCCATGCCCTTCCACACATGTGGATTTATCCTGATGTGTTACCATCAGATGTAAATGGCATAGGTCTACCATGCATCTCTCTGGGCTTTGGGAAGAAATGGAAGGAAAAACCCTGTCTGACCTGTTATCCATTGTCTTGTAGGTCAGTGGGACCATGTACAACACTGGAAGGCATGTGTCCCTCCGCCTGGACAAGGAGCACTTGGTCAACATTTCAGGAGGGCCCATGACATACAGCCACCGCCTGGAGGAGATCCGGCTACACTTTGGGAGTGAGGACAGCCAAGGGTCCGAGCACCTCCTCAATGGACAGGCCTTCTCTGGGGAGGTATGCGAATCTGCCAATGTGCTAAGGTTGAGTGCAAACTTGTAAGATTCAATGCCCGTTTCCATTGGAAGTAGAATCACAGATGGGAGGGCTTCCCTTGGCTCTGTGAAAGGAGAAGGAGCCTGCTCCTTTCTCCACGTGTCCTTTGTATGCGGGATTTCAGGTTCCCAGGAGAGGCTACAGTGAAACAGCATTTCCTTCTTAAACCCAAGTGTAGGGCTCTTGGGACTCCTGCCCTGGTATGTCCAAGAGCACTGGCTCTCAACCTTCCTAATGTTTTGACCCTTTAATACAGTTCCTCATGTTGCAGTGACCCACAACCATAATATTATTTTGTTGCTACTTCATACCTGTCATTTTGCTAATGTTATGAATTGTAATGTAGATATCTGATCTGTGACTCTTGTTGGGGGGTTGTGACCCACAGCTTGAGAACAGCTAGAGAATTATTTACCCTCAAGCCCTCACCTTTTCTATGCCTCTTCCCTTTCGCCTCTCTGGGCTATTGGCCTCTCATACATCCTACATGACAGCACAGCTTCTCTTCTGGTACAGTGGGTCTTACTCACCTAAACATGCAATGCACTGTGAAGTCAATGTCAAGGAACTGAAGAGTTGGCCTGAAATTTTGCAGAACGGAAATTTCATTGTGTCACACCCTTGATGGTGAGTGTCACGATGTGCCACCATCAATCCAGACAAAAATAAATCAAAGTAATGCAACCACAGTTTCAGATGAGATAAAAGATGAGATTTAGCCAGATTTCATCTGTGATGTGTCACTTGGCCTATTTCACTGTGGTATTGTATTCCCCCAAATATTGTGCATGCTAATAAACTTATCTGGGGTCAGAGACAGAGCAGCCACAATATTAAACATAGAGGAAAGGCAGTGGTAGCACACACCTTTAATCCTAGTATTCCAGAGTAAGAAATCCATGTGTTCAAGGATACAGCCAAGCATGGTGACTCACGCCTTTAATCTCAGAAAGCGAACCTTTAATCCCAGGGAGTGGTGGTAGAAAGCAGAAAGGTATATAAGGCATGAGGACTAGAAACTAGAAGCATTTGGCTAGTTAAGCATTTGGCTGGCTAAGCTTTCAGGCTTCTTAGCAGCACAGTTCAGCTGAGAGCCATTGGGATGAGAACACAGAAGCTTCCAGTCTGAGGAAGCAAAACCAGCTGAGAAGTTGGACAGGTGAGGTTAGCTGTGGCTTGTTCTGTCTCTCTGACCATCCAGCATTTCACCCCAATACGTGGTCCGGGTTTGTTTTATTAATAAGAACTTTTAAGATTCATGCTACTTCACTCTTTATTCTTACGAACAATTATAACTTAAGAATCGGGGTCCTCATTATAATAAGTAACAAATAAGTAGGCTCCTAGTAAGAGTCTCAATGACTGATGTCAAAAAGACTTTAAAATTACAAGAGTGTACATTTTATATGGTCTCTTTATTTTATTATTTAAGGTCATGGTTAAACCTGGCATTGTTTTTTTTAATGTGCTAAGGCTATATACTGTCAAATGACCACAAGTTAAAGAAGTTTATCAGCCAGATTTTGATGTTCCCTCAAAATACATTGACTAAGAGTCAACTTAGGGACCTTATTAATTACTAGGGATACAAGGTCTCTTTGTTTTATTATTTAAGGTCATGGTTAAACCTGGCATTTTTTTTAATGTGCTAAGGCTATATATACTGTCAAATAGACCACAAGTTAAAGAAGTTTATCAGCCAGATTTTGATGTTCCTTCAAAATACATTGACTAAGGGTCAACTTAGGGACCCTATTAATTACTAGGGATACAAGGATTTAAAAATGAAAATGGAGAGTTCTTGCCCCAAAGGGGTTCAAAGGGGACTATATTCAAATCATTGAAGTATAATGTCATGCTAAAATGAAGATGTACAAAGGCCCTGGCAGCCTCAAGAAAGACAGGACACATTTTACTTGAAGAGGTGAGGAGAAGCTTCACAAGGGAGAGTGCCCTTTGAACTGGGCTTGGAGAGAAACAATGAAGAATAATTGGAAAATGTCAGCTTTGGAGTCAAAGGGCCTGAATTTGTAGCCCCTGCTTTGACACACACTGTGTTGTCTCGGGATGCCATGTGATCCTTCTAAGTCACAATTTAGACACCACTCAAAGACACTTTGAAATTTTAGTGGGATCCCAGATGTAAGGAGTATTCAATTGATAGACTTTAAAAAAAAGATAAAGCAGGAAATGAGGGATAGGATGAGAAAAGGGCCTCCAGGCATGTCAGGGCACTGTGTGTTTTGAGACACTGCATGTAGATCTCACGCAGTACTTTATCTATCATCTATTAGTAATGATTGCATAGACAATGGGCTTTGACTGCAGTGTGGGATTCTCTCCAAATCTTTAGGGAAAGATGTGCTAGGATTGATTAAGGATGTCTGCTAAAAGTAACCAAGTAACGGAAAACTCCTCTCCAGAGCTACAGGCACTGAACTAGAGCATGGCAGGAAATATAACCAAAACTCCACAATTTAGAGGCGCTGGGGAAGGTCAATGTCAAATAGGAAATATTTAAAGATAAATTAAACTCTCCCTTATAATAATACATGTTATTTTAAGGTTTGTTGATAATTTGCCTGTTGACTTACTTGCTCATTGGTCATTATTTCCAGATTTGTTTGCTTTTTTTTCTCCCTCTGTAAGTCATATTTCAGCACTTAGCACAGCACACTGTTTCAAAGTAGAAACACCATTTAAATACATGGATAAAATATAGACGGTTACTAGGTTAAAATCTTTACACCGTTCCTTCTGTTACTTCGATGTTTAAGTTGAGTGATTTGTAACGTGTACATTAACAACTTATAATTTTGAGTGCATCTTAATGGATACATAATAATCTAACTTCTTAGCATATTAATTTTCCTAGGCCTATTACAAACCACAGGGACTAGATGCTTCAAAGAATCTACATCTGAAAGTTCCCAGAAAGACAGACATGATGATAGATGTCTGCAATACCAGCACGAGGGAGGCAGAAGCAAGATGATCATAAGTTTGAAGTTAGCCTGAGCTACATGGCAATACCTTGTCTCAGGGAAAAAAAAAACAAATAAAAGTTCCCAAATGAACCTGACTATGGCACATTATTGACTGTTCTTGGGTGCTCATTAGCGAGTACATTTAAACAGAGCAGCAAATAAGTAACAAGGATGGAAGGCACTGTCCAAACTGATGCTCCAGTCCTTCCCCAGACCAGGTGAACTTCTATCTCAGGCAGTGTGTTCCCAGTCTGTATATTTTAAAAAGTTTCCAGGACATACTGGTTAGCAACCACTGGGCCAATTATGGGAAATGTTCTTCCCGAGAAATCCTATTTCTCTAAACAGAGAAAACTTAACACCTCCTTACTATGAAGAAGGGAAAGAGAGGGACGTAATAGTAACTGCATCTTGGAAATGGCAAGCTGGGGTACTATATAGACTCAGGAGACTTGGGGAACAACTTCCCAAGAAATAGGAACACACACCGGTTCTCTCTCTCAGACTCTGTCTATCTCTGTCTCTCTGCCTCTCTGCCTCTCTGTCTCTCTCTGCCTCTCTGTCTCTTTCTCTCTCTTTCTGTCTCTCTCTGTTTCTCTCTCTCTGTCTCTGCCTCTCTGTCTCTGTTTCTCTGTCTCTGTTTCTCTCTCTCTCTCTCTCTCTCTCTCTCTCTCTCTCTCTCTGTCTCTCTCTGTCTCTCTCTCTCCCCTGCAGAGCAGCCTTAGCATAAATACAGCTATATCTCACATATTACGATACTGTCATCACGTTTCTCCCCGAGCCCCTCAGTTTGCATGATCTATAAGCTGGTATGGTTTCAGTGCTAGAAACCAGCATTTTGAAGGGTCTAAAATAATGTCCTATGAGGATCATGGTGCACACAGTTGGCTTTTGAGATATTTAACCTGCCCTAATGAACAAGAAGAGTTGAGCACCTATGCCACATGAAGGGCCAATAGTGGAAGCTGCAAACTGAAGACATTCAGCTTAATACATTTCTAACAATGGGAGCTATCTATCAATGAAATGAGTTTGCTTCTGAAAATAGTGAATTCCCATTGTTTGATTTATTAAGCCCTGAACACATATTAACCAATGGGGGAACTATTAGCTTTATTGTACCTTCTAATTACTAAACTCTGCACAGTCCATAACTTTCTTCCAGAAACTTCTTCCAGTTAAATTCGAGTTAGCCTCAAGAAAGGCAAATATTTATCACCCTGTAGCTTAACTTTTCCTATTTCTTTTGTACTGCCTTTGAAACTTCTCTTGGTGTCTATTTCTGGCTGTCCTTTGAAAGGACCCAAGTAGACACTTCTTACAAGAAAGCATGTGCTTATTTTGTTGACAGTGAGTAATCACATTGCCATCTGCCCCATCGATCATTGCTGATCATGATGAGTCAATACCTTGCATTTTCCTTGGCACACTGCAGTGGTCACTAGCTGAAGGGCTGTATATTAACTGTAGCCTTGTCTGGTGAGGTTATTGTAATTGATGGTAATCATTTGCTTTGTTTTATAAAACTGTGTGGATATAAGATGCCATTAGCAACTGCATTTTTTTGTAAAAATTATTAATGTCCTACATGAAGAATTCCTGGATGCCTTATTGGGGGTTGTGATAAATGAGCATATTCAAGGATTCAAATGTCTTAATTTTTTTAAAAGGTGAGGATTAACTGTTTTTAATAATCAAGCTCCTTAGCTTGCTAATCATTTTAAGTGCTTAGATTAATATCTAGTATAAAATAGGTTATTTGTAGGATGAAACAAAAGATAATATTGGGGAGTTGGGGATTTAGCTGAGTGGTAGAGTGCTTGCCTAGCAAGTGCAAGGCCCTGGGTTCGGTCCTCAGCTCCGGGAAAAAGAAAAAAAAAGATAATATTGGGAAAGAGTCATTTTTGTGGATTAAGTTCCAATACTGAGACTAGACAAGAAAAAAAAATCTTTCTTACTTGAGAGAAATTGGACAATTTCATCTTCAAAACCTCCTTTAAGTTCTTCGTTCCCAAGGGATAAAGTAGCTCACTGAAAGCTATACTAGCCACTTCACGGGCGTCTTTGGCCCAATCTCTGACTCATTTTCTCCTCTTTCCATGGCTATTGTACTCCTGCTATAGGCTGGGCTCTGAGCACACAGCACCCAATTTCCATTCAGAAAATCGACATATCTATTGAGTAATACATATATTGAGTACACATGTATACACATAACATACATACATATGTGTGTATGGATATTGTGCATGGTTATACATACTGACAACATGGACATAATTGAGGTTATTCCAAGAGAAAAGGATGAAATAGCTGTCTTGGATCATAATAAGAAAGAATGATGAACAGCATTTCAAATTGCCATGCTTGCTGCTCCCTCTGAAGGTGAAGTAGCAGCATTGACCTTCCCAGATCTCAGCCTCTAAAGTCTCCAGTTCTGCTCAAAAAGCAGGGAGGGGAACTCCATAGGTGTTGCTATGGTGATCAGTACATCATATTTTTAATTGAAAAGAGAGACTAAAAGTCACATGTGAGATATAGGATGGTTCCATTATTTATTTATTTATTTATTTATTTTGCATCTCTGAATCAGAAAAGAGACTATTTCAGAATCAATAACAGAAACAGACAATGCAGCCTCATTCTCTTCAAGGAACCAATTATCTGCATCCTTGACAGACCACTTCACACAAACAACATGAACTGGTAGGAATAAGAAAGTAACACCAAGCTGTCCTGACACATGCCAGAGTATGGTAAGTGCTGAGAACCAGGGCCCATTAGGCACAGACCACTGTAGGATTGGGGGAAGTAAAGGAAATATGTTTAGCATTTTGTTGCTTCACTGGGACCTCCTGATAGAGATTCTTTATTGGCCTGATTAGAGATTAAGGTGGAATAAGAATTGGTGTACTTAAATATAATTAGAATATGGATAGTAAACATGGAAGTGCTACTGTGTATAATTGTGCCACAGAAAGCTCTTCCTTCCACTATGAAAGCCAGATGTATCTCTCCAACCATCATCTACCTCAGTCTCCCTATTCTAGCTTCCCAAGATCCCTTCCCTCCTTCCATCCAGTAGGGTTCTGCCTCTTCTTCACTTCCAGAAAAAGTTGTATATCCCTGTACTCGAGGCCTTGCAAAGCATTTCCTTGTGAGTCAAGACAAGCCCAGGAGATAAGAATGGTTGACAGTTTTAAAAGTTTGTTTGCAAAAATAATGGAAGAGAATAACAGAAGTACTAAGCAACAGAGATCATATGTGACCTGAAAAAAATCAAAGTATTTGTCACCCTTTTTTGTATTAAAAATGTGCTCACTCCAACCAGTCTATGATGCTACCTATCACTGCGGGTCTTATACTTGTTTGTTCTTGTTTCTGGTGGAACAGACATTCTTTGCTGTGGGGAATTTTTGTTTGGTCAGTACTGTATTCCCAGCACTCTGTACATTGAGTACATGAGGACAGTCAACACGTGTTTGCTGCACAGAGGAATGAATTATCTGAGTAAACCCCTTAAGCAAAGAGCTATTTGTCCTTGGACACCATGTACCTAATGCAATGTCCAACGTACAGTTAGTGCTTAAGTAACGTTTGTGAAGTGAGTCATTCAACCACTGAATGAACAACTCAATCAACTGTTGATGTCCCAGGAGCAAAAACATTATAGTTTTTTCTTTGAAATTCTGAATTGTGTTACATTTGTTGACTATACATGAAATATACAACAGCATTTAAATTGAAGCTGGAGGGACTGGAAAGATGGCTTGGCAGTTAAGAGCACTGACTGCTCTTTCAGAGGGCCAAGGTTCTAGTCTCAGCACCCACATGGTGGTTCAGAACCATCTGTAACTACAGTTCCAGGGGATATGAAGCCCTCTTCTGGCCTCTGTGGGCATCTGGCATGCACATGGTACACACACATGCATGCAGGCCAAACATCCACATGCATGAAATAAAAATAAGTAAATAAAAATAAATTGAAGGTAGAATATGTAGATATTTTATAGGAAGAAAATACATTTCTTAAAAATTTTTAAATGTATTTAAATATTTTAAATGTATTTTAAAAATACCAATCTATTTCTATCCTTTATATGATGAAAATCATAGAAGGTTTGGACAATTAGTGTCACTATGAAGGGATTGCAGATCCATCAGAGGGACAAGGCACAGACTTGACTCACAAGTGGCTGTAGAATCTCTTTGCCAATACCTGGCCACTGTCAACCTACTATGTAAGGAACTTCCATTAGGAACAGATAGTAACTGTCTATCATATGCTACATTGAATAAGACAGCTACAGATCCCTATCTATGAGGTGTTTCTAGTCCGGTGGGGGAGACAGATAATAAGAAGAAGAAGAAGTGAGTAAATCTGTAGCATCAGAATTCGGGACAGATGATGAGGACTTAAACAGCAGAGAAAAGAGATCAAGAGTGAAGCATGGAGGCTTGAGTCACAAGTCTAAACAGGGTGGCCAGTGAGGGTCTCACTGAGAGAACAGAATTTGTTAGGGTGACAGGGAGATTGTCTAAGGATCTTCCAGGTGAGCACAGTACCTCGCACAGTAGCTCTGAAGTGAGAGAAAGCTGTGAGCATTTACACAACAGCAGAAGCAATGTGAGCAAGTATGTGAGGACTGGAGAGGATGGAGAGAGAGCATATGGGTCCTCCTGTAATTGACGTCGGATGGACTTCAGCTTTTATCCTGTCTATCCTAGGGCACGTTGACAAAAATCTCTCTTTTAATCAGCAAACACCAGTTCAGTGAGTTTGCCCTTAATGTGAGCTCCTCGTCTGGGATAATGAAGGTCCAAGATCACACAAGCAAGAATGTCAAGGTTGGGGTTAACCCAAGACTTGTGATCCACAACACTGGTTTCTCTGTAAACTCTACACTAATGGCTATTTGCCTACCTTCAGCTGTAGCTCAGCAGAGAAATTCAAGGACTGAAAAGCCAGGAGGGCTGTCTTTAAGGATCTATCAGAAGACCTTGTCTTCCAACCAGTCCCAGAGTGGGTTGTACTCCTTAAAAATATCCCCCCATATACATAATGAGCTGTGGGGTAAATACTGCTGAACAAAGAAATTGAATGAGTAAATGAAGATAATACAGACTAGAGCTTTCAAAGTGCCTAAATTATAGCCAGTATGTCTTAATCAAAATTCTATAGTCATAATGTCAACCCTAATGAAGTTAATGTCAATATTAACAGAAAATTTTGAATTTATATGTTAAATTATTCACAAATTCAAGGTAAGTGAATTCTTCAGGGCACCTGGGAAGAGCAGTGGAGTAGCTAGCTGAGAGCTAGTGTGTTAGAATAATTCATTTCGTTTCTTCATCTCAGCCCTGGAATCACTCCCAAGATCAAGATAGGGAGCTTGTCTTTGCCAGGGCCAGAAGCCAAATTTAGAGTTCTGGGAAGCAGTCCTATCCAGATTGAGCAAAGTGGCCTTTGAGAAGCTTAGCACATAGGGATTGAGATCCCAGATGCTGACCAGGCACGGGATAAACACAACGGCAGGAGGGTGGTGACCCAGGGGTTTTTCTTAGGACATTTTTATAATTATGTCTGGGAAAGGAGAACTCAGTCCATTGAGCAACTTCCAGGATTGTCAGTTGTAGATGCTGTCAGTGGGACAGTCTAAAACAGGACACTGCAGTTGAAGGCAGTCTGCTGAGTCATTATTTCACCCACTCCATCCTAACCTGCATGTAGTTCTGATTTGGCCTACAAGATGACATTATGATGCCCACCATCCTCTTCCTTGGGACTTATATATCCTTTTGTATTATTTCCCTAAAACAAGCAGGAGTTGCTGTATCACAAAGAAAATTTTAAAGACGAAACTTGAAAACTAGAATTTGATTGCTGTTCAGCTTCAGACCTGACTGTCACCATAGCAACCATCACTGTCATCATTTCACGAGTGTTTAATGTGGTCTTGGTTTATTTTGAAACCAGTGAAAGGGAACTAGAAAGATGGCTCAGCAACTGAGAGCACTCACTGCTCTTGCAGAGACTCCATGTTCAGTTTCCAGCATCAGGCGGCTCACAATTGCCTCTAACTCCAGCTCCAAGAGACTTGAAACCCTCTTCTGGCCTCTGTAGGCACCTGCACACATGTACTGTGCATAAATTCGAACAGGCACATACACATAAATAAATTAATTAAATTAATTAATCTTAAAACTGAAGCCAGTGATAGCACACCTAAAGGGATGAGTAATGCTCATAACACTTCTGTGAACTAGCCGGACTTTGAAAAAAAAATCTCATTTCCAAAGCCACAGGAATGAAAATCAACTGAGAAAAGATTTCTTAAATTGAATGGCTTATTCCTGGTTGTCCTGACCCATGTCAACAGTTCATAAAAACTTGAAGAGGTTCAAGAATATAGACTTGGACTTGAAACAAGTGATTGTATTCACAGTCTCCATCTCTGGTAGCTGTGCCAGGAGCATCTGTGAGGTCATCTCTTCCAACACACCTGCAGAGTCATCACCAAATGCCAGAAAAGGCAAGAGACCTGCCAGAGGTCACTAACCTTCAGTGGTCGAATTATGAACAGATCCTAATTTTCCTGACTCAAAGTTTCAGTTTTTAATGTGTCACATTAAATTTACGGTTCCACCAAATCCCAGAGTTCAACAGACATTTTAGGTAATTCAGTTGAGTCACCCAGTAGAGAGTAAGAATATCCCCAAAATCATATTTCCTGCATCACCAAGCAGAATGGCATTACACGGGCATTTTTAGACACGCCTCAAAACAGCAAAGACATGGGCCAATTATTTCACAAACATAAGCAATGACAAGCATCCACAAAAGATGTGACTAGAAGTCACCAAATTACCCCTCCAAAAAAAGTATCAGTAATGCCAAACCAAGCCATAAACAGGGTTGGGTTGCAAGAAATGTAGAAATAAAGCTCAGAAAACTCAAACCAGAAACTACGGTCCTTGAAGATGCTTCCCTAGGTTTCAGGAGGAAAAATCGATCACACTGTTGCATTAAGTGTAGCAGGCTTTCTTGGAATGCGAGCACCCAAACCGTGACATAGAGACTTATTATTAATTATGAATGTTTGGCCATAGCTTGGTCTTGTTTCTAGCTAGCTTTTTTAACTTAAATTAACCCATTTCTATTAATCGTGCTGCCCTGCCATTCACCTCATCTATGTACCGTCCATCCTGTTTTCCTGCTTCCTCTGTGTCTGGCTGGCTGGCCCCCAGCTAGCTGGCTCTCCTTTTCTCTCTGCCTGCCAGCCCCACCAATCCCTCCTCTGCCTAGCTATTGATCATTCAGCTTTTTATTAGACCAATCAGGTGCCTTAGGCAGGCAAGGTAGAACAGCAACACATCTTTATATGGTTAAACAAACACAGTATAAACAAATGCAACATCTTTACATAGTTAAACAGCTATTTTGCAGCATAAACAAATGCAACACATCTTTACATAGTTAAAGTATTTTATTCCACAACAATTAAGTACTTAGAGACAGGGCTGTGGAGATGGCTCACTGCATAAAGTCCTCACTCCAGAAGTTGAGGACCTGAGTTTGGATTCCCAGAATGCCTGTGAAAGAGTAGAGGATGTAGCGGCTGCCTGTAAATCTAGCACTTGAAAAGCAGAGGCAAGGGATCCCCAGGGAAAGCTGACTGGCTGACCTAGCTAGAATTGGTGAGGTCCAGGCTCAGGGAGAGTCCTAACTCAGTCAATAAAATAGGTAGTGATCAGAGAAGCTGTCTTATTGTCTTATTTTGGCTTTCTCTTGCTGTGATGAAACACCATGACCAAGAGCAACTTGAAGAGGAAAGGGTTTATTCAGCTTACACTCCCACATCATAGTCCATCATCAAAGGAAGTCAGGGCAGGAACCTGGAGGTAGAAACTGAAGCACAGGTCATAGAGGAACACTGCTTACTGGCTTTGCTCCTGTGGCTTGCTCTGACTGCTTTCTTATAGCACCCAGGACTGCCAGTCCAGGGGTTGCACAGCTGGCTGTGAGCTGGACTGTCCCACATCAATGGAGAAATTTAGTGGGGGTTTGTTCTCAGTTGAGATTTCCACATTTTTTTTCAAGACAGGGTTTCTCTGTGTAATCTTGGTGTCTGTCCTGGATCTCGCTCTGTAGACCAGGCTGGCCTCGAACTCCCAGAGATCCACCTGGCTCTGCCTCCTGAGTGCTGGGATTAAAGGCATGCGCCACCATTGCCAGGCTAGATTTCCTCTTTTTAAATGACGCTATCTTGTGTTAAGTTGACATAAAACCAGCTAGTATGGCATCCAATGTCAACCCCAGGCTGCCATGCATGCATGCACGCATGCACGCATGCACGCACATATCTCACACATGTGCCATACACATGTACATATATTATGCACACACTCACACTCAAGAAAATTAAAGAATCTGGAGCTATAAATAGTGTTTCTGTGCACTTTGAATCTTCCCACTCACATGCACCAATATCCTCCAGAATGGTTTGGTAGCAGTAAATAAAAATCACCTAGGTAACAATATTGTCTGTCCACCTGGTGAATGTACTGCTATGAAGTTCAAAATAAAGCCTTTTAAAACTCCTAGATTCATCTGCTCTGACATATCGATAAACCTCTTTTGAAACAAAGCTAATCATCTCCACGGCGCTGGCTTAATTGCTCACCAGTTGACAGATAATAAACAGACCTGAGGATTAAAATATGAACTAATTACTGTACTCAATTCCATTTACTTGATTTCATGTTCCATTAATTTTTTTTTTGCACCGTTTCTGGTTGGAAGCCTTAGATTTATGGTCACCTCAAATGAATTATGCCACTTAGTTGCCTATGGCATGCTCATGCTCTGAATCGGTTGGAAAAGGGCAGAATTCCGGGCAGTAAATACTGAGGCAAAGCAGCGTAGGATATAGTAAGTGAAGGTAATTATCCATTCCCAAATACCAGCCAGAGTCGGCATCTATAAATCTATCCCCATCTCAGCACTGAAAGGGCAACACTAGAATCACATTCATGATTATTCATCGGATCTGCTTGTTAAGGTGATCTCCAGGAACTGTAGCTATCTCTGCAGGAGCTGGGCTAGAGGGAAGCAGAGAAAGCGTGCGAAGGGGATTGACCTAAGAGTCGTGCACACCACACAGGGCACATTTTAACGCAGAATATATTATTTCAAGAGCCTGCTCTGTCACCTGGTGGCTATGAAGTCCTGGTAAAGGAAGGGCTGGGTAAATTGTCCCTGGCCTTTTTGAGCAATCATGATGGTCCTCTGTGTGTTACAGGGTATCTACAGAGCACCAATAAAAAGACAACAAAAGCCCTTCCTGTGGTGAGGGCCTTTAAGTCAGCAGTTCTCAACCTTCCTAATGCTGCCACTCTTTAATACAGTTCCTCATGTTGTGGTGACCCCCCAACCATAAGATTATTTTCGTTACTGCTTCATAACTGTAATTTTGCTACTGTTATGAATCATAATATAAATATCTGTGTTTTCCCATGGTCTTAGGTGTCCCCGGTATAAAGGTCCTTCAACCACTGCTTTAAGTGATCGAGAAAGTGCTGTTTGAGTCAGTTACTGGCCAGTTTAACAGCACTCAAATCTCTCGCAGATAAGATATAGTAGAATAATTACATGAATTAATGGGGCCACTCCTGTCAGCTATAATTTACTGAACATATAATATGGACTTCTCATATCTGATCCTCACAATAACTGAGTGAATGAGTGCTCATTAGCACCATTTTATGCATGAAGTTAAGAAACTTGGAGAGGGTTAAAGGACCTGCTTTCAGTCCATCCCATGGTGTATGCAGGAAGGAGCTAGGATTTGAACTCAGGTCTCTGACTCAAGGTTGACATCTCTGGTGTTGGCTCTAAGTAACTCCTTGATGCTGGTTAAGTCCACTGTCTCTAATACTGAATGTCCTACTCTGAGACCTGACATGATTTTTAATTCCTCTGAGTTCTGCTTTTTTTCCTAGCTATAAAGTAAGACAGGAGTCTAGCTCTCTAAACTGTACAATCTGATGTGAAATATGACCCACCTCATTCTGTGTGCTTGCCGAGGACTGTAGCTCCTTCATGTACCTCCCCACACAGAGGAATAGGAAAGCAACCAGGTAGGCATGCACAGATGTACAGCTGTAATTTTCTCTCTTCACTCAAATAAAATAAGCATGGTGTTGTATACCTGTAAATTTGTGTATAAACATATTTATTGCTTCTTGCAAAGCACAAGAAACTATATTCCTCTGTTTCTGTTTCTTGAACAGATACATTTTCTTGGTTTGCATAGTATTTGCTGAGCTAGAAATTTCTGAATTTGGCCTTGAAAGTGAATCTTGAAGGAGCGATTTGGTAAAATGAGCTTAGCCTGGAGGTTTTAAATCACAAAAAGGGAAAGTCCTCATGGATCACAGGTCTTCTCACCAGGGCTCAGTGCTCCTGTACGAGATCTTCAAAGCAAACCACTGAGTCTGCTTCAGTAAAGACTCATTGTGTATGGACCCAAATGGCCACTCCAGCACAGCTGTTGTTTCTGTAAGACCCACTATGAGGGGTCAAGCATTTCCTGTCCATTGCACCTGCCTCTTAAGGTTGACCTGCTCCCCTAGCCTAGATGATGAGCTGTGACTCGCTTGCATGAGCAGCCATTAACATTTTAGAGGTGACAATTGGTGGGCTTATTACTTCCTGGGTTTGACTCCTTCGTCACTTACTAGTTATGACACTGGGCAGGTTATTCAACTTCCTAGTGCCTCAATAATGAGTTTTCTCATTAATAAGAGGAAACAAATAGTGATGCTCCCTCTATAGGGAGACTTTGTCCCCTCCTCAGCTTTAATGAATTTAGTGTACAAACAAAATATTCAGTGATAACAGTATGACATCATTTCCCACTCACTAAGTACCACCACAACTATCTAGATACTTCCATCACTCTGAAAAGCTTCTTTGTGGCCCCTCACAGTCAATCTTCCAAGCCCTGACCCTGGTACCATCACTATACCTTTGACACTCTTGAACCTTTTGTTTTATTTTATCACACTGTTGTGGAATACTGTTATCCAGGCATGAGATGGCTGTTGCCTTCCTAAACTCTCTGTGACTGTGATTATTCACGAAAGACCGGCACAAGATAGGACCCATCAAGAAGATGAGAGAGGGCTCAGAAGGCAGCTCATTAGCCACGTAAGACCCCATCCCTTCATCAGGATGTATAATCCATTAGCAATTGCTGGGGCAAGGGGTGTTTTTCTTTGGTGGTTAGCCATACTCCTGCAGGTAACATCTATTAAGCTTAGCGGTTTGCCAAGCTGGACTTTGGTGGAATTGTTTCTTTGATCTGTCTGGGTGGACAGATGTTTGTTCACAGATTACTCCAGGAAAAATATCACACAGCTGTGGTGATGCTGTGTTCCCCAAAATATTGTGCACCCCAAATAAACTTATCTAGGGTCAGAGAACAGAACAGCCACTAGATATAGAGGCCAGAAAATGGTGGCACTCACGCCTTTAATCCTTTCACTTGGAGGGCAGAGATCCATCCGGATCTCTGTGAGTTTAAAGCCACACTAGAAACAGCCAGGCATGGTGACTCACACCTTTAATCCCAGGAAGTGAGCCTTTAATCCCAGGAAGTGATGGCAGAAAGGTATATAAGGCGTGAGAACCAGGAACTAGGCTGGTTAAGCTTTTAGGCTTTGAGCAGCACAGTTCACCCAAGAGGCATCCAGTCTGAGGAAACAGGATCACCTGAGGAATTGGCGAGGTGAGGAGGCTGTGACCTGTTCTGCTACTCTGATCTTCCAGCATTCACCCCAATACCTTGTTCCAGGTTTGTTTTTATTAATAAGATAATTTAAGATTCATGTTACACACAGCAAGGACAGTAAAGTTGATTTGTTTTTCTTTTGGAGAATGGTTCCCTAAATTCTAACAGATAATAGAGAAGTTGAATAGCCAGCACCATAATCAAGAGCCAAAATGGTCTTCCCAACAAGGTTGTCAGGATTAAGAAGCTAGATACAGGTAAAATGTCTTGCATTCAGCACCTGCTCCAAACACAATAGCTTTCTTTAGCAGTGACATGCTTCCTCAGGCTTCCTCATCCACCAGCATTTCAACCCTCCATTCACATCTAATAGAACCCGGAGTGGTACCCAGGCAGGAAGTGAAGAGTCTTACAAATCACATCAGTCATTGTGAGCCAGTTCAACACTCAGGGCACTTTGCTGGTTGGCATTTGCCTGGAGCTGTTGTCAACAGGGATGCCTGGAGGAAGATATCCCACAATCTTTGAAAAGATGTCATCTTCTACTAGGGTATGTGACCTCCTTAGGACTGTGACCTGTCCTAGTACTCACTGTGATGATTTACAGAATTCAGGTACTGCCTGTGATAGTGCAGCCTGGTGAAACCATGAAAACTCCTCCCTCTTGAGTGTGATTCAAAACCTTATAGAAGACGAGCCATGAAACACTTGGCCAGCCTGCCCCCTCCACCTTCTGCCATCGGAAAATGTAGCACCTGCCCCCTCTTTGGAAAATATAGCCCTCATCCAACAACAAAATTCACTAGAACCTTGTTCTTGGACTTCTTATCCTCCAAAACTGCCAAAGGAAATTTTTATATTAATTACTCAGCTTTGAGTATTCCATTATAGCAGCACTAAAATACTTCCTCAGGACTAAGTGATGGGAAGACTTGTAGTTGGAAGACCGTCAAGGTAGTGCTTTCCTATTCCAGACACTAGGAGGTGCCCTTCCAAGTCCTCGATGGTGATTCATTCTTGCAAATGGCAGAGGTGAACAGACTATGTCCCCTCTCCTTAGTCCAAATGTTGGAGTGGGATAATCACGTGACCTGGTTCATCTGGGGCACTCCAGGCTGACACAGTTGGACCTAGAATAATGCTAACAGCTCATGCATTCACTCTCAGAAGTACCCTGTTTTGAGAAACCTGTATACTAACCTCCATAGTGAACACATTTGTTTTCATTCCCAGCAGTGGTATGTAAGGGTTCCCCTTGCCCACATGTTCACTAGAGTTTGTTTTCTTAATGGTTGCCGAGGACAAGTCAACAGATCACAGAGACATTGGCGTATCAATGTTTATTGCAACACTGTTCACAATAGCTGAGTTATAGAACCAATCTTAGTGCCCAACAACGGAGGGATGGTTAAAGAAAATGTGATATAAATATGCACAATGAAAGTTTTTTTCAGTCCTAAAGAACAAACTTGTGTTGTTTGCAGGAAAACCGATGCAGCTGGAGATAATTATATCAAGTGACGTAAGCTGGTCTCAGAAACACAATTGTCATATGTTTTCTCTCATTCGTGGTTCCTAGATTTCATGGAGATACATATGGCCACATATGTATAATATGACATGAAGTGAACTGGTCTGGAGGTACAAATGGTACCAGCTGAGGGAGAGAAGAGAGGGTAGAAGGAAATGAGATATTCTCAAAATAAATAAATAAATATATATATATATATATATATATATATATATATGCTTTCTGTATGTTGAGAATGTACTAAATTTTTAAGTATAAAAACTTTAAAATTAAATAAAATAGAAAAAAAAGAATGGCCCCCTTTACTTGGTGGATGGGCACAGG
Source organism: Peromyscus eremicus (assembly GCF_949786415.1). NCBI lineage: Eukaryota > Metazoa > Chordata > Mammalia > Rodentia > Cricetidae > Peromyscus > Peromyscus eremicus. The sequence goes on from NC_081423.1 coordinate 76,321,000, forward strand.
CTCACTCTAGATCTAGATGACCTTAGGCAAACCACTTACCATCTCTGACTCATTTCCCTCATCCAGAAAAGTAAAAGATTAGAGTTGTCCCACCATGTCCTCCTAATCCCAAAAGGCATATAGAAGCAAAGTCTCACTTTGAAGCCCAGACTGGCCCTGAATTTACAATCCTTTTTGTGTAATCTCACCATATAAATATTGCTTGAGGATGATGATGTTACCACTGATGTTTAATAAAATCCCTGTGTTACCTTGGAGACATTCCCCTGAAGGCTGAGTATATACATCATGTGTGCCTCAAGACAAATCTTAGGTGTTATTTGAATCTTAGATGATCTTTCAATAAAAATCCTAGTATGAGATACTGGGGTGAAAGCTGAAAGATCAGAGAAGCAGAAGTCACAGCCAACCTCACCTCTACAACTCCTCAGACTGAAAGCCTCTGAGTCTTCACCTGAAAGGGTCTCAGCTGAACTGTCTTAGTTCCTGTTTCCTCATGCCTTATATAACTTTCTCTGACCTTGCCATCACTTCCTGGGATTAAAGGTGTGTGTGCTTTCCAATACTGGGATTAAAAGTATGTGCCACCACTGCCTGGCTCTGTTTCTGGTGTGGCCTTGAATTCACAGAGATCCAGACAGATCTCTGTCCACCCAACTCCCCAGTGATAGGATTAAGGGTGTGTGCCACCACTGCCTGACCTCTATGTCTAATCTAGTAACTGGCTCTGTCCTCTGATCCTCCAGCAAGCTTTATTGGGGTACACAATATATCACCACACTTAGAAGGTCAAGTCATTTCATGGGGAGCCAAAAATTAAAGCTCAGATCATTCTGCTCACTTGCACATGTGAACTTGTGCTACCATTGAAATACTAAATAACTTTGTCCTGTCCCTGTTGCCATCACCACACTATTAGCATGTACACATGTGCACAGACACGCACACAAACAGGCACACATTCTATCACACCTCAGTCACTCATTGCCTCCGAGGGAAAATGCCCTTGTGGTTGTTAAGGTACTTCATTAGGAAGTATGGACTCCCTGTGAGCCATTTTATTTTGTGTATTTTAATTACAATTTAACTGATTTCTCTGCCCCTAGGAAGGAACCCAGTGAATCACTGTCCTCACTCATTTAAGATGTTTCTGTTGTGGTCTACAGAGAGCCTGAACAGCAGATGGTGTCACCTTAAAAGTCTCTGTGACTCCCTCTGGGTGTCTAGCATCCTTCTCAGTCATGAGCTGCAGAAAGCAGTTACCAGCTCCTCTTTTTAAAACCTCTGGGGCATCCAAACACCGAATCCCACCAAGCTCTAGTGGCACTTCTAGAATATTCATTTAGCTTAATTTATATTATTTAAATTTTCTTAGGGGTATCTGTACTAGCTAGAGGGTGATTTTTTTCTCCCTTAATTAAAGAGCAAGTTGTTTCCAAAGCACTCAGAGCAAGACCAGCCCCTTCCGTCTTCATCTTTCTCATTATTTTCCCTGATGTGCTCTCTCTCTCTCTCTCCCCTAAGTAAGTTTTGATTTCTTGCAGCACCTAACTCCTCAGAGTGAAAAAGAGATTATCTTAGTTAGGGTTTCTATTGCTGTAACAAAACACCATGAACAAAAAAGCAAGCTGGGGAGGAAAAGGTTTATTTGGCTTGCATTTCCACAGCACTGTTTATCTTTGAAGGAAGTCAGGACAGGAACTCAAACAGTACAGAAACCTGCATCAGGAGCTGATGCAGAGGCCATGGAGGGGTGCTGCTTACTGGCTTGCTCCCCATGGGTTGCTCAGCCTGCTTTTTTATAGAATACAGGGCCACCAGCTCAGAAATGGCACCACCCACAATGGGCTGGGCCCTCCCCTATCAATCACGAATTAAGAAAATGCCCCATTGGTTTGCCTGCAGCCCGCTACTATGGAGGTATTATCTTAATTGAGGTTCCCTCCTCTCAGATGACTTTAAGTTGTGTCAAGTTGGCATAAAGCTATCCAACACAGAGATGAAATGACAAGATGAACTACACTTATCCCCTGCTAGCCTTGAGCTCACTAGATAGCCAAGGATGACCTGAGCTCCTGGCCCTTCTACCTCTCAAGTGCTGGGACTATGGGTGAGCACCACCGTAGCCAGTTTTTGTGATAGTGGGAATCAAATCCAGGGAATTACAATGCTAGGCAGGTCCTCTACCAGTAAGCTACGTCTCCAGTCCCAGAAACAGCCATCTTGGAGGTGACCATGAGGTGTTACTTCTGTCTCTTAGACAGGAGAAAGCTGTATCTGGTCAGTGAGATTTGACTAAGACTCTGAGCCACTGACTGTGCCAGCCTTGTGGTATATCCTGTCTGTCCTTTAAGAATGAAAATCACTAAGGGTATTTTTAGGAAAATGTATGGGGTGCAAATCAAAGAAAAGCTCTCAACTGAAGGTAAGCTACCAGAAGACCTTGATGAGAGGCCTTTAAAATCTGCTATGGGACTCAAGGGTGACTGGCTATCCTAGTTAGCTTTAATTAGACACAGCCCAGAAATCACCTGAGAGAAGAGCCTCACATGAGGTAGTCTCCAGTTCGAGACCATCTTGGATGAGCTGGCTAGCTACCTGGCTGCTCATCCTAATTCCAGATTCCTCAAAGAAGACATATGAATTTCCCAACCCATATCTAATAACCCTTTTGACCCAATCAGCCAGCAATGCTAGGCATGGTAATGAATCTATACAGGTCTTGGAGACCTGTCTGTCTGGTAGGAAGAATGGTTATCTGACAAAAAGAGTATGATAGAGAGGATGTATCTCTCATCCTATTCTGAATAGCCTGGCAAAATTCAAAGGTGAAGTAGGGCATGTCTTACCCAGATCTAAAAGTTGAAAAAAGCTTTCTGACGTGTGTGTGTGTGTGTGTGTGTGTGTGTGTGTGTGTGTACATGTGCACATATGAATGTCAGAGGTCAACATTAGGTATCTTTCTCTATTACTCTCCATCTTATTTTTTTGAGACAGGGTCTCTCATTGTACCTGGAGCTCACCATTTCAGTAGCCTAGCTGCCCACAAGTCCTGGGGATCCTCCCATCTGTTTCCTGACCCCAATGCTGGGATTACAGATGCACATCACCACACTGGGCTTTTACATGGGTGCTGGGGATCCAAACCCAGGTCTTCATGCTTATATAACAAGCACTTTACCCACTAAGCCATCACCCAGCTGCTAGGCAAGATCTTGAAAGAGAAGAATGAATATGGCTGAAATAGAGTGAGAGCATCCAAGACAAACAGAATCCTCCTCTGTTAGTACAGAAAGAGTAAGTACAGACAAGCCAAAACAGGCAAGCAGCGAACTTAGTGTCTTATGATTGTCACAACAATATTACTCAACACAGGGATATCAGTGGCACATCCCAGCCTCGTCCTATATCCTAATATTGTTCTAGCCACACTTCCTTCCTGCCAACACATACACCACAGGCTGGCCTCAAATAAGTTGCCCTGGAAGTTAGTGTCAATCAAACAAATATGTAGATACCAACTCTGCCATTTTCTATATGCCCTTTAACAAACTGCATAGGCTCTTATCAAATGAAAACAATGATAATTTGTAATAACATCAACTTCTGAGGACTCCTGAGTGAATAGAAGGAAATAATATGAGTTATGGAACACAAACATCGTGTCTAGCCAGAGTAGGTATCAAGTGTGACTCTCCCCCCTTGCCTCTTTCTTTGTTTTTTTTTTTTTCTCCTATAGTTGGCTAATTGATGTCTTTTCTTAATTTAAAAGAAGAAAAATAAAACTACAGGCTCAGAGATAGACAACTTGATTTAACAAAGGGGTGAAATTATTAAAATTAAAAAGGCCACCATCCCTCTGCCAAAAGAAAGATATTTCTACCATAATCAGTGCCCATCAGACATGTCTCCATTTTACATCCCACTGTCAGAGTTCAGAATTCAGAGCAAAAAGAATTGTTTTGTTGCCCTAGTGACTTGTGGACTGAAGTCTGTTTTTACATTCTTGGCCACCTTGTATAGACAATGTTCTCAGCTCTCTGTTGGTCACATTTGTCAGGGACTACAGTCTATGATAACTGTAACTAGGCAGTGGAAAGCTCAAGGAATTCCTCTATCCCTTGTGTTGACTTACCTTTTAGAAGTCCCAGCTAGAGGACACTTTCTAAAAGCCCTTGGGATAGTTAAGCCCAGGATAGCCTCCCTGGGATAGTTCCCTCATTATTAATACTTTGACAAATGCCAACAGGTTAAGAGCACGTGGCTTTCTTGGACTGCGACTGAACTTAATCAACACTAAAGGTGTTATTTAAGGTTACTTAATTTCAGTGTTCATTTTAATTAAAAGAAAAGTTCAATTGCAATGAATCTTTAATATTGTTGATGGGGGGGTTCCAATATAAACTTGTATTTTATTTGCTTCTGAAAAGCAGAAGAATCTTTGCTGGGTGAAAAGTTGGAGATCGGGGCTGAGTTCCTGAAAGCCCTGTTTCCTCAGCTGTGGTGTGACTGGCTTCATCTCAAGCACACATCAATCCCTTTAACCTCCGTTAAGCCCCTGCTGATTTTCTAGACAGGTTTACAAAACATGTCAAACGGGGAATAATGACCAACAAGTTCAGAAAAATAATCCAATTTAGGAAATGCATTTCTTCCTCCTAGGGTTTGACACAGGCTGAGCGGTGTGTTCAATACCATCTTTGTTGAAGAAAGGAAAGAATGACTAATCCAAAACAATTCCTAATTCCAACATCTGGCATAATGAATGATGTGTGCTCCCCCATAAACACATGGCTTGAGCTCCTACTGTGTGAATCTGCTCATCTTCAGGGTGTACACGAATAATGTTCAACCCATGTCCTGAGAAGAAACCGTTTAATTCCAGAGTCTCTCCTGCTGCGTGGTGTACTAGAAGGCATTGTCTGCAATGGGAGTGGACAGGAAATGCTAGTCTCTAGCCACAGACGCTACAAGGGGGTTATGAGGACACTTGGAGTGCTTGCCCTGATCTCTGGGTTCTGCTGTAGCACTACCCCCAGGCAAGTCATTTACTGTGGTCTGTCACAATTTCCTGATCTATAAAACAGGCCTGACAGTGGTGCCTATCTGTGCCTCACTGGCTTATCTTCTGTCCCAATTCTTTGGTTATTTGACAGAGATTTCTATCCCAGACTTATTTCATCTTACCTGACGGTGTGACTTGGCCTCCCTTTTATGTTTTCTACAAAGAATGTAGCCCCAATGTCCACAGCATTCTTTCTTTCCTTCTTTGTCACCAGAAAATGCAGAGAAAACAATAGAATTCGCTACTGCCCTAAACTATAATGAAAGGAATGAAGCCTGTGAGCTTAAAAGTGATAACATTCTTTTTAAATTCAGCATTAAGTTGATGGACACTAAAGAGTCACAGCTACCTATTTGCTTATCAAAGAACCAAGTTAGCTAAAGAAAGTTTCCAGAGAGTAATTATATACTCTGAAGGTCCCCCTGACCCAGGAGCTGGTATTCTAGTATCTAGAGAACCTGATACTGGAAACGGGGGTGTGTGCACATGTACATGCATGCGTGAACCTTTTTGTGTTTGCAGACTTAAAGCAGATATGGGGAAAAGAGCTGAACAAGTAGTTTGGGGACGTGAGAAGTGAGGATGTGCTGCTCTTTTGAGTAAACTGTCCAATGGACTATTTGGTCATAACATTAAAAGACATAGTACAGCTGAGCATGAGGGCTGGTTGGAGAATAGAATTTCCCTCATATGGAGAAGCCAATGCAAGGCTTAAATCTGGAGTTGAGTGCACCAGGTGTTCTCACAGTGCTCAGTAGATTGAAGATGAAATGGCAAGAGATCTAAGAGGTGGGGACAGTAGAATGGGAGGAGGAAGGACTGGGCGGGTTCCTGGGCCAATACTGGGAGTCTTGCTTTTCTTCCCTCTGGTAGGATGAGAAGGTTTAAGCAGGGGTGTGACATAGTCTGGCAATGCCATGCTTCTTCCTACACTGGAAGCTGGGCCCTCTCCCTGCAGTACTTGTCCCCTGGTCTTTTCATAACTGACTCCTCATTGTTGAGATCAGAGTGGAATTTGTCCCTACCCCCTAGTCATGCTCCATTGTGTCACCTTGCTTTAATGATCTGTTTACCCTTGATCATTCACTGATCACTGTTCTTGTCTATTTACCCATTTACTTATATATTTTTTTTTATTTTCCCTTCATGTAAAAACAAGTTCTATTAATTTCCATCGTTTTACATAAGGAAAGTACATAGTGATTCCTTTCCAAAGAAAAGAGTTTGGAAAAGAAAACAGAATTTATGAAAGATCTAGCAAACATCCCCTGCCCTAAATGACCAAGATGGAGGCCCCATAGACAGGCTGATTCTAAGATGTGGTGAGAAGGGAACTCTGACTCTCTGATATGCATCAAAAGTCTGCAGGCCCAGTGTGACTGGGAAGTAGCATCAGAAAAGCACACTTACTGAAGAACATTCTGTGTGACTGATAAAAAAAAAACCTCCAAAAGTCTTAAGATTATGAAAAAAGAGGGAAGACTGATGACCTCTCACAGACTGTTAGAGGAGAGATGGAAACTAAATAAATGTGAAAAACTGGAGTAGATCCTGAACCAGGGAAAGAATGGTGCTAGAAACACTGTCTGATTATGATGTCTAGTTAACAGGGTAGTGCTAATATTGATTTCTTAACCTCAACAAAAATATCACAAGGTAATTTAAGATATTAAACACTAGCCGGGCGGTGGTGGTGCACGCCTTTAATCCCAGCACTTGGGAGGCAGAGCCAGGCAGATCTCTGTGAGTTCAAGGTCAGCCTGGGCTACCAAGTGAGTTCCAGGAAAGCCGCAAAACTACACAGAGAAACCCTGTCTCGAAAAACCAAAGAAAAAAAAAAAAAGATATTTAACACTAGAAGACAATTAATCAATGATACACACAGCTCCCCATAATACCTTAACATCTATCAATCTAAAATTGTTTCAAAATAAAAAAATTGTTAGCTGGAGAGAAAATTAAGTGATTAAGAGCACTGGCTGCTCTTCTAGGGGACTGAGACTTGATTCTCAGCATCCACATGGCAGCTCACAACCATCTGTAACTCCAATTCCAGGGATCTGATACCCTCTTCTGGCTTCCTCCAACACGAGGCACACATGTGATACACAGACATGCAGGAAAAACATTCCTACATATAAAATAATAAATTATTTTTATTTTAAATGGGTTTTTTTTTTGGAGGGGGTGTTAGCACATTGTCTTATTTTCCCTTCTGATTCTCTAGTGTTCGGAATGGTAATAGTTGCTTAATAAATATTCAATAAATAAGTGGGGTGGATTCCCAGTTAACTCAATAATGGCATCTTAAAAACATAAATGAAGCAATTAAAGTGTTTTGCCAAGTGCGAAGTACTTTGCAAGTAGCTATTTACAAATACAAGGGAGTGTCATTATCATCCCATTTTTTCCATGAGAGAAGAACTGCCCACTTCCTGAGGCACAGAGCCAAGAAAAGGCACTGAATCTGAGCAAATCATTTCTGAATGTTACTGACCTGCACCCATCTATTTATAAAGATTTTATGAATGATAAAAGAAACTTCATTTAAATGTTTTTCATCATCATCATCATCATCATCATCATCTCCTTGGTGACATTTATTAATCTGGTTTCATTAAAAATGTGTAGAAAACTCTGAAAACAATTGCCAAAGCCAAGTAGTGACCTTTCTTCCAGAAGAACTGAAAGTGAAAACATGAAATTATATCCTTTCCCCGTCTTCTTCCCCGCCACTTAATTGCCAGCTGCTCTAGGAGAAGTGTTCATAGGAGGCTCTGGTGGGAAAGAATCCATTACAAGGAGAAGTGAAAAGGAGCAGCCAATGGCTGAAGAGGGATACATCATAAAACCTCACACAGCCCTCACACGCTGCCCAGCACTACCGCTTCCCTTTCCAGGCAGGGTTAATGACTCCTTAGGGCTACCATGTAGCGTGTGCATGTATTGTTATTGAGCATCATATATTTATTTTTACATATTAAGGTATTTTCCATCCTTGAGATTGTTCCAGATTTCTATCTCTAGTAAAGAACACTGTGTCTAGCAGAAAACAGAGACTATATAATTAGTGATTTAGTTAATAAATGCACTAGTAAATAAGCACAGTAATAATGACTGGGAGCAGAGCAAGCTCTAACCAAAAGAGGACTATGTCTACCTTCTACTCAGCCTTGAGGAAGAGGTGTGCAGGATCGATGGGTAGATAAACAGCACGTAGAAACTGCAAGGAAAACCAATTCTGGCTCAGAAAGTAAATTTATTCTCTTTGAGGAGAGGAATAAAAACCCAAAATCATCTTTCACCTATCAGCCAGCAAGTGGTTACTGGGCACTCCCATGTGTCCAATTCACATCCTGAGGATGTGTGGAAGCGTCCAGGAGGGCTGTGTTGCTGGCCTCACTGGGCAGAGGTTACCAGGAAAGCTCTCACTGGCCTTGTTAATATGCTGGGCAGCCACCTACACTCCGCTCTCTGAAGAGTATGGCTCATGCCAACGAAACCTTGACATTTACTGAAAGCAGAAAGGAGGAAGACCTGTATTCTGTTAAAGCCTGAGCCAGAGCAATGGGGAAACCAAGAAATCAAATGGACTTACATATCCTTTCTTGTGTGGGTGGTTCAGAAACTATTTTCAAAGGAGATCTGATATGCTCGTGACTCTTTGGTCTGTCCAGGAGAGAGGAAAGAGGGTCACGCTGGCTGGTCGTACCAACATCTGTCCTGTCTCACTCTGAAGCCACTGATACCCCGAGATTTCTAACAGAGTGAGAGTGAAGGAACGTGGAATCGAGTCTAATTCTGCTGCTTGCTGTTCCTGTGGCCGTGGACTTCATCCCTTGGAGTCTCTGCCTGAGCATGTGTAGAATGGTGCATAATGTGCGTCGATCTACTTTGCAACTAAGACAAAGGTTAGAAGGCTTTTTAGAAGACTGATTGGCAACCCTACTTCTGGGCTTGTGGTGCAACTGCGCCTGAGTGTGGGAAAGTGTGGGAAGTGTCCTGAAAACTTCCATTAGGGTCTGCCTCTTCAAATCGCTAAGTGGGGACCAAGCCCTTAACCATTAGGCCTGTAGGGGGCACTCCAGATACAAACGGGAGCGAATTCCTTTCCTGCTTGTTTATCCTGAGGGCTAGAGATGATGACTATTCATGCTAACACAGCTCCCATAGGAGTGGTCATCTGATCAGCACTCAAGTGGAAACGAATAGCATCGTCATTGGCCATTCATTAGGATAGCCCAGGTATGAAAAATCTTGGACCAGTGGAATAAAGCCTCTGAATATGTTAGATAGGGCAAAAGAAAACAGCATTCAGATAGTATATATTGCTTCCTAATTGTTCTGGGTATGTTATACTACTTAGTTCTATCTTTGAAATCATGGCATGAAGGCATACTTTTATTAGTAGTATTGGGATTATTGAATGCGTTCCAACATCAACAAATTCTCCAAATATCTACAATTTAATTCAATTATGATAGTGTGTACCCGGAGCTGACATCGGAGCCTACTGCTAAGGACTGGATCCCATTATTGTCCATACTTCAGCTGCTAATCACAGTTCTGGGCTATCATTATTCATTGGGCCTGTCATCTTCATTGCATCTTTGCAGGGAAACTAGAAGGCTCAATCGCAATTCCCTGAGCCTTAGAGGCTTGGAAACAGCAGGAGCACGCAAGAGGCTGAAGACAGGAGTCTCCTAGAAGAGATAGAGTTCCCCATGGGTGTTCAGGGACAGGCACGGGTTACTTCTGGTCTCAAGTCAGTCCTTAGAAGTTGTATTTTCACTTGTAAAATTCTCATTGCTTTAGAGAGCAAGTAATTTGTTTGTTTGGCTTTGCGGGGGACATCATGATAATATTCCAAGAAAACAAAATGGAAAGAAAAATTTACCCTCGATCCTCCAACGCAACAAATCAAATTGCTTTTTATTTCCCAAGTTCGGCTAAAAGCTACTTTAGGCAAAGACAGAAATGAGTAACGACACTTCATTCAGAGGCATTTGGACTTCCTTTACCTCATCCAGAAAATGGAAATACTGACCCACTCTGTACCTTTGTTGGTGACTGGCCAATGTTTGCAGAGAAAAATGTATTCCAAACACTAACGCTATTTAATACTACATAGCCCAGCTAGACCCACCCCCTGTAGTGCATGTGTGGAAAACAACTTCCTTAAGTAGAAAATAAGTGTAGAGGGCTGCTTGATCTTAGCACAAGTCCTGGGCAAAGAATTCAATGATTAGGCAGTTCTTTTACATAGTCTGTTAATTCACCAGAATGGTTATGCCTGCCACCCTGTGAGGGCAGCCACATGGCCACTCAGCAAGGAGACTCTTTCAGCCTTAAGGGTGACTCTTTTCAAAATCTCTCACACTCTCCAATTCTATCATTCCTCGCCAGCCTCCTCCCAAATTCCCGCTGTCTCACCCTCCATCAGGCCTGCGTATTGTTGCCATTCTGCCCCAGGCCCGCACAGCCCCGCAGCACTACGGGGATCCAGGACTCGGGGCAAAAACGTCAGAGACATTGGCTTCTCTTACAGGTGCCCAGGGCGATGCCATGCATGCTGTGGACACCCAGTTAACACAAGCTGACTGGCTGCAGTGGTGCCCAGCTAATGAGTGCCAGGCTTTTTATCTGTGCTCAGAAATAGGAGGACAGATGGAGAAGAGGGCAGAGGGGAAAAACAGCTTCACAAGGAGGCCCAGCCAGCGCTGCACCAGCACGCTCGTCAAGCATAAAGGATTCTGATTTCAGAGAAGATAAAAGGGTCAGCAAGAACCCTATATGAATGGCAAGTACGTTATAAAAAGATTTCAGTCTGATCCTGTTTTCCTTGCATCAAAGGGAAGATGAACTGACTGGGTTTCAAAAAACTTCCCCAGTGACCCAGAAGAAAACACGCACATTCGTAATTCTTTGAAATTACAAGACATTACTTCCCTAAACTTTGTGTCTTTTCCATAGATAAATGTAAAATCACTCCACAGACAAAATGCCCAGTCCCTGCATGGTACCAAGTGGCATGCCTGCCCTACACCACATTTCAGGCACCAAGAGCACTCACGAGCTGTGGGCATCCTCATGTAGAATGCATCCTGCCCTTGAAGCTCTTGGCTTCAGTGTTATGAGTCACCCTCCAGATTCAGTCTCACCCTTTGGACTTAACATTTAGCACTCAGGCATCTGCTCCAACCTTGAGCCACCCTTCTAGAGCTCAGGTCTCACCATCTATGTGTGCTAAGCCAGCCTGAATACCTACGTGTCCAGGTTTAACTGGTCCCTGACATTGTTTACCTATGCAATTGGATCACTCTCTCATTTGTCCAAGTCCTATGAGTGGGGACCCTTCAAAGGCTCATTGATAAAACCGAATAAATGTTGGTATTCTAATTGCATCTTCCAAATCAATCAGGTACTCTCGTCTATCTGTACAGAAGAAGAAAGAACTTTAGGAGGAACTTTTGTTTCCTAGATGACAGTATTGAGTGGGGAAGAAGGGATGGGTATCAGATTTGTTAAGACAAAGATTCGTCTTTAAGAACTAAGTAGTGTAACCAAAGGAGAAAGGACCAAACAAAGAAGAAGGGCAAATAAATTCAAATCCCAGCTCTACCAATGACCATGAGGCCTTGGGCAAGTCACTTGCTGATCTAGGCTTCATTTTCCATTCATAAAATGAAAAGGTTGCACTACATGATCTTCAAAATGCCCTCCAGGTTTAATATACTTTGATTCTTTTATTACAAGTCTGGCTTTCTGAGATTCCATTTTCTCATTTGGAAAATAATGATAATATGTCTAGTCCAAATTTTCTCTCAGGGCTATTGTAAGTGTCAAATAAGAAAATGCATGAAAGTCCAGGGCACATTGTTAATTTGGGTGAGTGGGCAGGGAATAGGAAGGCCCTGAAGCCATCGTACAACCCACTGCTTAGTGGAGTTCCTTGGATGAGCTGTGACTATGAAAATGCACCCCTCTTCCTCATTTGTTCAATTAAAGAATATTTTCAGTGCATACAAAGTATTTCCAGAATCATAGGAAGCCGACATTTGTCCTGATGAAAAGATACTTATTAGAAGTAAAATGTGGGCGGGAGAGATAAGGGATGTCCGTAAAGTGCTTGCTTTGCAAACACAAGGACTGGAGTTCAATCCATACAAGCCGTGTGTGTGTGTGTGTGTGTGTGTGTGTGTGTGTGTGTGTGTGTGTATGTGTGTGTGTGTGTGTGTGTGTGTGTGTGTGTGTATGATGACCCCTTGTAATCTCAGCACTGGGAAGAGGGAAACAGAAGAACACTAGCCTACTAACCTACTTGGTAGGTTCCAAGGTTTTCCCCAGGTCTCCATACGCACATGTATAGACACTCATTCACCCATGAAAACACACACACACACACACACACACACACACACACACACACACACACACACAAGAAATGTCACATACTGTCCTAGCTTGTATTTTGTTGCTACGATAAAACACTAACCTAAAATAACTGAGGGGAGAAAAGAGTTTATTAGGCAGGAACTCAATGCAGGAGCTTGAAGCAATAACTATGAAGGAATGCTGCTTACTGGCTTTGCTTCCCCTGCTCGTGTTCAGCCAGCTTTCTTATGTAACCCAACATCAGCTCCCTAGGGGTAGCAGCATGTACAGTGGGATGGACCCTCCTCCCACATCAATCATCAATCAAGACAATGAATCTCATACATACCCACAAGTCAATATAATGGAGGCAATTCTTCAGTTGAGGCTCTTTCTTCCCACATGTGTCAAGTTGACAACTAAGATTAGCCATCACACATACCCACAAAATTTGGATGAATCTTGATGTTGGAGAAAAATCTTGGACAAGTGAAATAAAGCCACTGTATAGGTTAGACAGGGCAAGAGAAAACAGCATTCAGATAGTATCTATTGCTTCCTAATTGTTCTGGGTATATTATACTATTTAGTTCTGTCTTTGAGATCATGGCATGAAGGCATACTTTTGTTAGTAGTACTGGGATTATTGAATGTTTTCCAACATCAGCAAATTCTCCACACACTAGCTGAGTATCTACAATTTAATTCAATATGACACTACATACCTAGAGCTGACATGGGAGCCTAAAGTTAAGGGCTCAACCCCATTATTGTCCATACTTCAGCTGCCAATCACAATTCTGGGCTACTTCTTAATTATAAACAGTAAATTGAGGGCTTGTTATTCATGCTTCATCTGGTAGTTAGCTGAAATGGCTCACAGAATTCATAGAAATACTCAACTTATACTGGTCAGCTTAGTTGTGGCAAACAACTAAGGAACACCCAGGTAAAATGTATACATAGGACAAGTTATAGTAATGCTGAGGGATCCCATGCTCCCTGTGAGGAGACCACCTTCTTCGTACCTTGAAAAGTTCATCAACTCAGAAGGTCGTCAAATCTCATTGCTTAAGACTTTTTATAAGGTTTCTATCTTCAAGTCTCAGGTCAGAGAATGGGAATGCAACTTTCAACTCTCCCCTGAGTTGGTTTTTCAAGTGCCCTGTCCCATCCTGACACTACAAATCTCACTCTAACTAATCTCATTGGAATAAGCTCAGATGTGATCAAAAGAGCTCCTTGTGAATAACAACAGATACTTCCGTCACTCATGAGCAATCACTGCCTCCAGTTTCTCCACTATACTATGAAGAGAAGTGCATGAGACTGCCTTGCTGTGGTAGGTTTCCAAAGACGGAAGCAATCTATCACATATATTACTCAAGTAACATTATAATTTATTTTACCCTACCCTGTTGACTTGAGATATCCCTACCTATAGATAATAACAGCTAATAACACATGCTTATAATCTCAACCCTTAGGAGGTAGAGGTAGGAATATCATAAGATTGAGGCTAGCTTAAACTTGTATGTTTGAGGCTAGCCTGAAATACATAATCAGACTGTCTCCAAAACAAGTTAACTACCCATAAATTCTCAAGGTTTGATGGGGCCCTCATGATTGTATCTCCTTTCTATAACAGGATGTCTATGGGCCCTATTTTGTGCAGGTCTTATGTAGGTAGTCACAGCTGCTGTAAGATCAAGAGGTCCATGGCCATGATATTCCTGTAAAACAGAGTTCCATATCACTCAGCCCCATTCTCTTACTCTTAAATGCTCGACTCCTACCTAAGAGTCTATAGGTTAGGTAGTTCATGGTTGCTAAAGAAGGGAAGGCATTTTCTCCAGTGGGGTAGACACTGGTGAGGTGTCCACATTCCTGTAAATAGCCTCTCACCTGTGCTCTTGAGAGCAAGCCTAACGGAAGTCACTGGGTTGCCAAAAAATGTCATGAAAATAGGAAGGGAATAAATTGAAAAGAGGAAAGAGATCAGTACAAGTGGGAAAGGGACAAAAGGTGTGAATGTGATCAAAGTAAATTATATACATATATGAAAGTATCATATTATTGTGTATAATTAATACATTGTGGCAAAACATGTAAAAGTCATGTGTATATATATATATATATATATATATATATATATATATATATTCATATTCAAAACTAGAAATTCTACAAGTTTTAAGAGTTACACGTCAAGAAGCAGGGACATAGCTCAAGTGTATTTCCTATTAAGCTAAATTTAACATGTCTGTTACAGTCCAGATCTGAGAACCACATTCTGTCCTATCTGATCTCAAAGCCCACCACACTGTTTCCTTAAAAGGCTGGGAAGCCCAGGTTCATTGCTATCTGCACATACTTAACTCCTTACATCACTTAAACATAAGGTTGAGATGCTGTGAGTGAAAGTGGGTCTTGCTCCCTCTTGGACAGGGGTAGCTCTCCCTCCACACTTGGAAACATGCAAGAAATGTTCCTGAGACCGACTGTGTCCCACACCTACACTAGGTGTCAGAGATACAAGAGTAAAAACAGTGGACCTGGCCTTGCATTCTTGGTGATTCAGCTTTCTAGTCAAATTTGCAGTGACAGCCTCAGTTCATGTTGCCTGGGTTAGGTGGTGAGTGATAGTATTATTGCACAAGTCTTGTGAGGACTGATTCAAAAGAGCAGAGGGGGAGCCATCCAAGAGTTTAAAAATTTATGCTCACATACATCAATTTGCAAGTGATGGCATACATCATTTATGTAGGGGTTTTGGTGGCATTTGTTTTATTCAAAGCCCATTTATCCCGAACTTGTACCAGTGTTGTGTGAGCCTTTACAAGTCATCAAATCCATCTTCCTTGTAGTGTAATTTGATATACATGCTGATGTGTGGAATGCTGAGATGAGCACTCGGGGACTGAAGTGAGGTCAGAGGGGAAGGTCTGATGGTTGTCGAAACACCCACTGCTCCTGGTCTACAGTGCCATGCTACGATAGCTAATGAGATACAAAAGACTCCCTCCCCACCGCTGTGTGACATGTAGGAATTTTTTCCTTGCTATCTCATTCAACAATCAACAGTTTTGTGATCTCTGGTTGCCAAATTATAAGAGGCTTTCTCCTTACTGGCAACCAAGAAATCAGTTCTACAGCAGATATCAGCTGGGTATTGATTGTCTTGTTCACCTCTGTCATGATAATGCCAATGTGGATGCAGATCCAAAAATTGAGGGCTCAGTCTCACAACACTGTCTCTACACCATATGCCAGTCACAGACCACAGGTTGTCACCTGTGCTTGATCAGTGCTACAGTTTCCACAATTCCCTCCTTAATTTGTGAAAACAGCTTCCAGAAATTAAAGAAATACATTTACTCAATGATGATGAGGAGGAGGATGTTCACATTTTTGAGACAAGGTCTCCATAACCCAGGCTCAAACTCACTATGTAGCCTAAGCTGGCCTTGAACTCCTGACAATCCTCTAACTGCAGCCATGAAATTCTACTTATAGACATGAGCTGTCATGCCTGACTTAGTGATATACTATAAGAGCATTAAAAATGGTGCAAATGAACAGCTACTTGGCACAGAGGGAGAGGACCGGGTAGGAGAAGAGAAAAGGAACTTCCATGCCCTCTCCTGCTGCATAACTTGATGCCCTCTATGTGTTCAGTTACCCAACAGCTTCCCACATCCAGTTGTTTGGAGATTTATAATGAAGGCTTCACTACATAGGCATGATTCATTAACTCATTGACTGACAGTGATCAACTCAACCTTCCTTCCACCCCTCTCTCTTTTTTAAAGGTTGAAGGTAGAACTGAAATTACATGGTTTGTTCACCCAGTCATTCACTGGCCCCTTATCTGGGCTAGCCAGAGGCTATAAAAAGTACCCCCATTAGAACAAAAGATGCGTCTCATACCCAGGAAATTCCCATGGATCTAGAAGTTCTGTGTCAGGAACCAGAGGTCAAAGGCCCAATGTTAGAATGAAGACGGTATCATCTCCTAGCTCTGCCTTGTGAGTCAGGGCACAGGCTAACCATTGCAACAAAAGATTCTCTGAGTATCTTCATCACTCCAGAAATCACATGGGTTTGAGAGGTTCTGAAAGTTTCAGGGACTGAGGTGAGAGAGGAGTCTGTTGTATTTACTGCAAAGGTAGGTTTCTAAAGATAGCAGCAAACTATGGCACCATAATTCATTTTCTCTTGTCCTGGTCTACTTATAATCCCCTTGCTTGCAAATTCAAAGCTAAATATAAGCCTGATAAATAAATGTTAGACTCATTGTGACCTTGGTTAGCCCTGGGCTTTCTATTGCATGATAAAAAACAATTCCCTACCGAGTAGCAAGGATTAAGGGTGAAGAATGTATCAGGAAAATTTTCATATCAGTTTCAATAATTATTGGTGCCCATTTCATTCAATGGGAAGATAACATAGGCAGATATGCTCCCCTACAAGATAACATGGAGAAGCTGTGGCTAACTGAAACTCCCAGATTTGTACATTAGTAAGTGATGGCATCCTTTAAACTACATTGCTGAAGTCACATGAGGAGCAGCCAGAGCTCAAGGCTACTTGTGGGGAAGAAAGTTTTCTTTTTTTCCTTCTAAATAAATGTCACTTTCAGACCCAGAAGAAGGAACCATTAACACTGTAAGAATCCTTTTCACTGGGGTAGCTTCCTGACTCAGCTCCATGTCTTCTGTCCAGAATATACTAATCAAATCGTTTTCCTAGTCTAGTCCCTAATCTCCATGCTCCAGGGTTCTACCACTTCAACCAAATTCCTCTGAAATTATTCAAGGGCTGTAAATTGTCATGCAATCTCATTTTATGCATCAAATCTGGAGGAAGAAGCTCTGAGTGAGGTGAACCCTGTAGCCTGAGGGGGGCAGGCAAAGGAGAGAAAATGATGGCCATGCTTATGTTACTTTGTATATTTATTATATTGTTATATATAGTATTTTTTATGAAATACAAAATTCTAAGTGAAATGATTTAGAAACTGGCTTCTTCCACAAATTTTTTTAACTTCCCGTTACTACAATGAACATAGAATAAGAGAATAAGAAGACTAAAAAGCCAGAGCCCAGATAATATATAAATAATTTGAGAAAGGGCTCTTATATTGATGGGCTGTGCTTTGGTTTTGTTCTCTGAAAAAGGAGTACCTAACTAACTGGAATCTCAAATAAAGTCCATGAATTCTTTTCCTCCCTGCCCTGTGTCTTCTCAGACCAGCACCTGAAATAGTCCCACACAGATGGAGGCAACAGTTTGCTCCCTGAAGGTTTCCCTATTGGTAGACCCCCTCTGCTTCCTAGCTAAGTACATTCTTGCCTACATTTAACTCCACTTCTCCCATCAGCCCAGCACCATTTCACAGCATTTTCCTAGCAACAGCACCCCCTGCCTTCTCAACCATGTCTCCTATGTAGGAACCATAGGGGTCTCTACTAACCTACCTGCATGAGACCCTGTCAAATATCTGAAGAAAGTCCAACATTGTAAGATGACCCAAAGAGCCCCAGAAGGAGGAAGTAAATTATTTTCTTTGGTAAATCACCATGTGCAGCCCTTCTTATATGTTGCCCTATTTGAGTTTTATATACTCCTGTGAGAGAGTAGATATTGTCCCCATCCAAAGGGAGGGAAATGAGAGGATGCCTAAGTTACCAAAGGTTATGTAGATTGCCAATTGATAGAACCAGAGACCAAATTTCCTCTGATTACAAAATCTGCTTACCCCTTATGGAGCACTGTCTCTTTGAGACAAAGATGGTAACACAGAATATCATGCCCTGCCTCCCAAACTCACGAAATTCCAGAAATACATTTTGTGGAGGCCTCCGGCTGATGCCAGTGCTGGAATAAGCACAAGCGTGTGATGCCCCCTTTCTTCCTCCTGATCATGCCTGAATCCAGTCCTTTAACTGAGGATGACAACAACACTGTTCCTTGTCATTCCAAGAGTGTGAGAGAAAGTCTTCTTGGAAAACAGTACCCAATTCCCCAGGAACTCTTAAACAGGAAAACATCTCTTTAAGAAGTCATCCTACTTGAAAAGGGAAGTCTTTGTGTTCCCAAATAGTTAGTCTCTGAGATCTTGTTGGGCTATCTCAGTGATGATCTTCTATTCTGAGCCCACAAACAACCACCCAGCATGAGCAGAAAGAGCAAGTCCATGGTGATCACGACAGATCACCAGGCAGCTGGAACACTGACCCATGGAGGAACTCAGCTCTGAGTCCCATCCAGACAAATCCACCCTCTCTCCCTTTGCATTCATGGCAGGTTACTTTGTTTTAGCCAGCACAGTAGCAGGGAAGTTGCTCCACATGCTGTTGAGATGTCATGTAGTAAGCCCTGTGTACTGTACATATATTTTTATATACAGCTCACGATGTCCCTGGCTAAGAGTTCAGAACCTGACCTGCTCACTGTGTTGGGAGTAGAACACGGCTTAGTCTCACTAGGTCTCCTTGCTTTATGTAGCAGCCTCATTCCTGAAAGTATGTTCTACAGATCAATACCAATCCATGGTGCCTATCAGCAGCACAATCCCTGTCCAAGATCGCCTCCTCTTTACAAAGTAAACCTTCATTCTTACAGGCATTTAATCTTGTAGTTTTAAGTATCTATTTTTGCACTGCAGCCTCTCTGCAAAAGAAAAGTATTTCACACCCACAAAAAAAAGCCAAATTACTAAGCATTTTTATGTGCTATATTTCCTGATTCTCACAAGAACCCTATGAAGTTATGTTTTCTCTATTTTAAAGTTCAGGTGGATGAGATACAAAGCTTCATACTTAATGAGAAGCTACAGGAAGGTTTCAAGCCAGACCTTCTGCCAAAACTCAACCTCAGGTAAAAGTCTTCAAAAGGTGTTGGTAAAACATTTGAAAGGGACATGAAAAGTGCTCTGTACCCAGCTAACACAACATGGGATCTGCTTACTATCAATTAAAAACATGTTGTGTGCTAGTTAGTGTTTGTTGTTGTTGTTGTTGTTGTTGTTGTTGTTGTTTTATCAACTTGACAGAAGCTAAGGTTATCTGGAAAGAGGGAACCTCAATTGAGAAAATACCCTCATTAGATTGGCCTGTAGGCAACTCTGTAGGGGCATTTATTTGATTAATGATTGATATGGGAGGGGTAGTGGGTAGTTCCATCCCTGGACTGGTCCTAGGTTGTATTAGAAAGAAAGCCAAGGGCCTCGAGAGATGATTCAGTAGTTAAGAGCAGTGGTTGCTCTTTCAGAGGGCCTGGGTTTGACTCCCAGCATCCACATGGCAGCTCATCAACCATTTGTATGTAACTCCAGCTGCAGGGGATGGCCTCCATGGGCACTGCATATACATAATACACAGACATACATACAGGCAAAATATCCACACATATTAAAAAGATTTAAAACATAAAAACATTTTTCAAAAGAAAAAGAAAGGCTGAGCAAGTCATGGAGAGCAAGCCAGGAAGCAGTGTTCCTCTGTGGTCTCTGTTCTGGTGCCTGCCTCCAGGTTCCAACCTTCAGGTTCCTCCTTGAGTCCTTGCCCTGACTTACCTCGATGGACTGTGCCATGGAGGTATATGCCAACATACAGCTTTTCCTACCTTAATTTACTTTAGGTCATGGTATTTTATCACAGCACTGAAAGTCAAACTGGAACCCATGGCTTGACTTCCTTGTTAATACATAAACCAAACAGGGACTGGAGCCTGGAGATATGCAAACTACAAACCAACTTCATTCATCACAGGCAAAGGTGGCCCTTGATCTTGCCTAGGACCACTCAACAATCTCAACGAGACAAGAGTTCCTTAGTGCAGTGATAGAGAACTCCTACCCCTACCCAGAACCAGGTTGATCCCTGCTGTGATTTTGATCACAGCTCACAACCTTTATCTGCCCTTTTTCTGGAAGACTGCTGGATGATAAGTACCAAAAGGCCACCCCACACCCCAACTCTACCACCAGCACTGAAACTCAGAGCCAACAACTACGTGACACAGAACTGGAGCATACCAGGACTTCTTTTCCTGTCTGGGGTGGGACTAGTATCCATAATAATACCTCCTCCAAGGCTCAGAAATCTGCAGCTGAGTAGAGAGCCTTGCTTGTATGAAGACTCCTGCTCTGTCTTCACTCTGCCCTCCCTCCTCTGAGAAGGTATTCTCACTAGCTTGCTTGAGCTGGACAAATCTCAGGGTTTGTGTAAAGGGAACTCAACCGAAGACATCTGACCTGTCTTTAGTCTGTATCAGATACCCAAAAATCACCTATATCATGCTTTCATTCATTCAGAATGTATCTGCTAAAGTTAAAACCCTACAAGATCTTTTTGTGTTTGTACTGGTTATGTTGACATTAGGGGGTAAGGAAACTGATCTCCTAAAATATTCAGGACTGCTAAACACACATGGTCATTGCCAGTTTCCCAACTGTCCATCTCTGAGTTTAGGGAGAACATCCCATCTGCTAATAGGAGTCGAGAGCTTTTGCTTTTGAGTTATGGTGTTAACCTACGTGTGAGCTGCATTGAAAATCAACACACCGCCTGCCCAATCATTTTCACAGAGCCTTTGGTGAGGCTGATGTTGGGCTTCTCAGATAATTATCTGTTTTTTTTTTTTTTAAACTCCAAGCATCCTTTCATACGCCGAGATTTCTGTTTGTGAGTTTAGCTTCAAGTCTACCGAACCATTTAATTAACTTAAGTGTTTAAACTTCTAGAGGTGTTGATTGATTCTAATCAGTATTTTCGGCTCCTCTAATTGAAGGCTTCCTCTCTTGGACTATTGTCAGTGAAGCAAGAAATATTTGTTCAAATAAAAAGCAAAATATTGTTTAGTCTTTGGCATCATCTAACACAAATTTACTTGGGCCCATAATTGCATGAACTTGGGGGAGGCCAGAATGGAGCCAATTTCTCTGCTTCCTTTGAAGATGGAGAGGCAGCCCCAGGAAGAAAGTGATGCAGCAGGCCCGGGGGCGCGCAAGCCCCTGACAACCTCTCCCATGACTTGGGCTTCGAGCCAAGCTACGTTCAGGCCTGGTAGTTTTCATTCTTCTAGGGAAACTCGGCTTAGGGGCACGTTTTGCAGGGACATGGGCCACCTAGAGAAAATGATTTTTCTCTTTTAACAGCTCTTAGCTTAGAGAAATAAAACAGCCCCTCCACCTCCCACTTGGCTCCTTTGGCTACACCCTAGCTCAGCACATGCAAACCTCTAGAGTAAAGCCATCCATTGAGCAGGTCTGTCTGCTGGCGAGGAGGACAGAGGCGGGGCTTCCAAGGACCAGATGTTCAGGCTATCTAGGAGTTAGTTATTCTGTGTTTATTTACCCTTCAAAGTTTCGGGGAAGGGAACCCAGTGTCACAGCAGCTCAGGAAGCCTCTGGGCCCTGCAGGCACTTGAGAAGTGACTGTGAGCCCACTCCCTGCCTAGGCTTCTAAGGACTGGGTTTCCTATTGCCTTCAAAAAGGTTTCCTGGCAATCTGATCTTGGTCTCTCCTGAGACAATTCTGTTCTAGTTGACTTCATTGGGCACAAAATAATGTATTATGGATATTGCATTTTTCTGCTAAGAAAATGTCAGCTTCTAAACTAGATCAAACCGCCCTCCAGTTCCTTGGTGCTGGCTCATTTGAATTATTGAACTTCTCTCCCTGGAAAGCACGCTCTGTGCTGTTTGCTGAGACACTGGCAGTTTTAACACAGTTTGGAAACTTTTCGGAGATTGATCACCCCAGGAAAACAGGCAGCTGATCACCAAAAGAATTCTGCAATTGAGATTAGTTTGCCACGAGATGACATGGAAGAATCGGGATAGATTGGGAGAGGGGGTTCTCCATGCCACCCACTCAGCCTCCCCAGCTGCCCTGAGACAATGCCTCTGCATGCAGCTGTAAGCCTTTGCATATACTCATTCGATCTTACAGCTCACCACAGCCAGTACTATCTCTGCCTCCTCCAAATCTCCCTGTTTGCTTTAGCTATTCCCTTGTAGCCACATCCACTTTCTTTCTTCTTTGGGACCAGCCTGAGCTTTTCCCTACCATTGGTTCTCTGCAAACACTGCCTTATCTAGTAGCTTCTTCTAGGCTCTTGCACACTCGGTGGTTTGCAACCCTGAGTGCATATCAGAATATTCTTAGACTTTATCACTAGATGGAGTAGATTACAGCCTCAGGAGGTGGAGTCTGCCATCAGTATCGATTGAAAGCTCCCAGGTGGTATTGAGGCATTTTAAAAGTTGTGAGCCATCACCTTTATGCCGCTGAGCCCTCCTGCTGTTCAAGTCTCAAATCCCAACATCCTTTTCCAGAGGCAGTTCCTGGCGGGTCCATCCAAAGCAATCTGAACTTTGTCCTCTAAAATGTTGCATTACTTGCTGATCTCATTACCTCCATAAAACTCATCACTGTCTAAAATTATCTCCTCTAACCTTTATTTATTAGATTATTATCTGTCTTCCCCAGTATAATTCAAGCTTTATGAGATCAAGGATCTTGGTCATCCTGTTGACTTCTACAATCACGGCATGTGCATGATACATAGTAATTGCTTCAAAAGATAGTTGATAGATGAGAAAATGAGTAAGTGAATGTGTATATTGAATAAATAAACAAATGAGCACTTGAATGAATGGACTCTGTCCTTAGAGTTACTAAGTTACTATTTTTGGTAATGTACTCAACTTCCTGAGAGACTCCACTCTCATCACACCTAAGGACAACACACTCATTCTGCTGACAGCCATCAGTTTCTACCTTTTGTTTCTCAACAGAAAGACGAAAAAACAGCAGCGAATCTACATGATCACTCACTCTCACACATTGCTTACTGATATTGAGAATTTTATGTAATTCTAGATTTTTCTATGGTCTGTTCTTCCTGGGCCCCACCAGACACAAGCCCTCAGGCCAGCAAGCCAAGATTTTGCTGTCCTGTTCTTCTCTGCTTTATCGTGATGCTCAGTGTTCCTCCCTCCCCTCCCGTCTATTCTCCCACAGAGAAGTATTTTGTTTAAGAACCGATGTTTTCTATACTCTGGTGGGGAGAACTTAAAATAATATGGAAAGAGGGGCTGGAGAGATGGCCAAGTGGTTAAGAGGACTAGCTGCTCTTCCAGAAGACCTGGGTTTGATTCCCCGAACCCACATGGTGGCTCACAACCATCTGTAACTCTACTCCTAGGGGATCTGATGGCATCTTCTGACCCCTACAGACACTGGGCACAAACATGGGGCACAGAAATGCATGCAGTCAAAATACCCATACATATAAAATTTAAAGGGAAAAAGGAAATAAAACAGCACAGAGAGATGGAGTCATTGGGGATCCATCTTTACTGATGCCATCTTTTGCTCACCTCTACCCTCAGCTCTTTCCTGGGTCAATGTCTGCTCCGCATGCTTCCATGAGTATCTTATTCTAGAGAGTGTCTTCATCACACCAAGCAGTTCATCCTTTTTGACCAACATGTATCTCAACATGAAGAAGCCTGATGAGCTCTCCTGGTACCAGCACCACCCATGTCCTTTCCCCCAGTGCTCCTCTTCCAAAAGGCAGTGTATTTTTCCAGTTAAGGATAAGAGCATAAGAAACACATTGTCTTAGTTACTTTTCTATTGCTATGAGGAGACACCGTAACCAAGGTATCTTATACAAGGAAGATTTTATTGGGGCTTTCTGTAACAGAGAGTGAGTCCATGACCATCATGGCAGGCAGGCATGGCTTGGAGAAGTCGCTGAGAGCTCACATCTTGATCTACAGGCAGGAGGCAGAGAGAGAGAGAGAGAGAGAGAGAGAGAGAGAGAGAGAGAGAGAGAGAGAGACAGAGACAGAGAGAGAGACAGAGAGAGAGACAGAGAGAGAGAGAGAGAGAGACAGAGACAGAGACAGAGACAGAGAGAGAGAGAGAGAGAGAGAGAGAGAGAGAGACAGAGAGAGAGACAGAGAGAGAGAGAGAGAGAGAGAGAGAGAGAGAGAGAGAGAGAGAGAGAAACACCGGGAATAGTTTGAGTCTCTTGAAACCTCAAAGTCCACCCCCAGTGACACACCACCTCCAACAAGGCCACAGCTCCAATCCTTCACAAACAGTTCCACCAAGTAAGGACCAAGTATTTAGACATATGAGCCTATGGGGAGGGGGGGCATTCTCACTCAAACCACCATGCATATTTATCTACTTTTTGGTCCAGTACGCATAACACCTAGTGGCCAAGATGGACAGTAGCAACTTGCGCTGCTTTCTTAACAGTCTTGACTACTTATATTCATCAGCAAGTACATTTATTCTGTATGAAACCAAAACTAAGTCTGGTGACTTGGGGAGCTAATTCACCTTCAGGAAGTGGGAGACTGAATATTTTACCCCATGTTAGTGTCTGACTCATGTAGCATGAATCTTAAAAGTTCTTATTAATAAAAACAAACCTGGAGCCAGGTATTGGGGTGAATGCTGGAAGATCAGAGAAGCAGAACAAGCCACAGCCATCTCACCTTGCCAATTCCTCAGCTGATTCTGTTTCCTCAGACTGGAAGCTTCTGAGTCCTCATCCAAATGGATCTCAGCTGATCTGTGCTGCTCAAAGCCTAAAAGCTTAACCAGCTAAAAGCTTCTAGCTTCTGATCCTCACGCCTTATATATCTTTCTGCTTTCTGCCATCACTCCCTGGGATTAAAAGCTCACTTCTTGGGATTAAAAGCGTATGTCACCATGCCTGGCTGTTTCCAATGTGGCCTTGAACTCACAGAGATCCAGACAGATTTCTGCCTCTGGAATGCTAGGATTAAAGGCGTGAGTGCCACCATTTTCTAGCCTCTGTATCTAGTGGCTATCTGTTCTCTGACCCCAGATAAGTTTATTAGGGTGTACAATATCTTGGGGAACACAATACCACCACAGACTTATGCTCTACTATAATGCAAATATGTCACGATGCCTGAAACTTGAGCAGACATAAAGGATATCTAAGGTCACAGGTGGACTCTGCAGCCCAACAGATTCCCTTGTAAACAGAAAGCTTGGAGAGCCTGGATGATGCAAACCCCATAATCCAGACAATTCCAAAGTGCCTGTATGTATGAATATGGGATTACAATAAGATTTCATCCAGATAAGTTCATTATCAGTTGAAAATCTTGTGAGTTGAAAATGCCTTTGATTTCCTACCCTTAACCGACTGAACATCGTCACCTATATTGACCTACCTTAAACAGGCTCAGAACACTTATATTAGCCCATTTAGTCTAAATCAACCCAATAACTATAGGTCACAGAATATCTCAGGAAATTTGTTTGCACTGTATTGAAAGTGATAGGAAGAATGGTTGCTTGTGTATACATCTATGACATCATGAACTGAAAAAGTTGTGCCTTGAACCATCATAAGTGTGAGAACATTTGTACACAGAAGGTATTACTATCTGAGAAGTGTGATGCCCATTTACTCATTCATTTAAGTATTCAGTAACTAACTGGCATGTTAATTCTTTGAAGACACAGTCATTGAGTATGTTTACTGGGAATCACACCATTGAATAATGCAGCCAGGGAAGACCTTGCTGAGAATGCGGCAAGTGAATAAAGACCTGCTGACCTTTTTGCATTACACATTTTTGCCAGGAACAAGGAGACCAGTTTGCAGGTTTCTTGGTAAGGGGCATCAAGCCCTCAGGCAGAAGCAAGCCAGATGCCTGCAAGTTGCATCTGGATCTCATGTGTTTTGGGGGACATGAGTGTGATCAGAAAAGTTTGCTAGAACAGACTCTGAAGGTTTGAGCAGATGGGATCTGGATTTGAGCTTTGTTCTTAGTGTGATAAAAGCTGTAAGAGGTTCAATTCAGAGAGTGGTGCCATCCAATTTAGACTTTAGCTGGCTCAGACTAGTTTTTGTGCTGATAGGCCAGAGGGGAGAAAGGCTCAGGCAGGAAGGTCAGAGAGAAGACCGCTGCAGTCATCTGGGTAGCAGATCCAGGCAGCTTAGGCTAGGGCAGTAGCTGTGACAATGGACAGAAGCAGTTAGATTCTGGGTACATCCAGAAGAGAGAACCAACTATAATTGCTGATGGATTTGGTACACTGTGAGTGGCAAGAAAAGAGTCAAAGTTTGAGGGTGCAGAGAAGAAACAATCACACAAGGGACCATTTCTGACAAATGAATCCAGTCAGGAATCATACGATAACAGATGGATCCCTCTTAAGTGAGTACAGAACTATAGCAAAGTGTGTAATTCCCTCACTGGCAGCAGCTCCCATTTAGGGGCCATGGAATAGACGCCAGGCCCTGTGTTAGCCAGTGAGAGGGCTCACACAACTCCATCTTCTCTTCTAGCAGCTCCCTGGTAAAGATGCCATGATCCTCAGGGATGAAGAAATTGGGACCTGGGAAAAAGACACTGATGGAGCCATAATCTCAACCAGGACTGTCTGGCAGACTGGGGTGTTCTGCTCCCAGACTCTGTTCACCATACTTTTTACCGAGCTTTAACAAAAATTCCAGCTGCCTGTTTTCATCTTAACCCACTACCTCTCCAGCTAGGAAACATCCCCCACCTTGGGCAGTGGCAGAGAACCTGTTACATCCATTTTGGCTCATGGGAGTTTTCCCCTTAGCCACTTGAAGAGAGCTCATAGAGTCAGTGGTGGTACCATCTATGGGGAAGGTGTAGTCTTAAGGAATGCAATAGTTAATCAACTAGATAATTACTGTTCTGTGTATTTGGTAGGCTGATAGAGCAGTTGGTGTTAAACCAGAGACCTCTGTGTTAGGGTTTGGGAAAGAACATATGCTCTAAAGCAGTGGTTCTCAACCTATGGGTTGCAACCCCTTTGTGGGTCTGCTAACCCTTTCACAGGGGTCACCTAAGGCCATCAGAAAACACAGATCTTTGCATTACAATTCAGAGCCATAGTAACATCACAGCCATGGAATAGCAACAAAAATAACTTTGTGGTTGGGTCACCATACCACGAGCTACGGTATTAAAGAGTTGCAACATTAGGAAGGTTGAGAACTACTGGCCTAGAGGGAAGAAACATCGTTTGTGTATCTCTAAGCAAAGAACCAGGCCCCACCCTGAGAGGTAAAAGAAAATGTCACTGGAAAAAGGGAGTCAGCTGCCACTTGAAGTGTAAGTTACTCTTTCTGGGTAAAAGACATGGAAAGGCACAGTGGTCCAGATGGAAGCCGTGTAGCAACAGAGACTGTGACAGACTTAAGGAGCAGGGAAAGGAAGTCAAGGCTTGATGCAAAATGAGACAGAGTTGAGAAGAACATGAGACCCTCTTAAGAATGTTTGTCTTTATCCTAATGCAGACAATAGCCGTGAAAGGTATGAATGAAAAGAAATTTGACAAGCTTGCTTTGAGGAGGATAAATCTGCCCTCAAAGGTGAAAGATTGGTTTTTCAGGAAAAGACAGAGGAGACAACCAACAAGATTATTATATTACCTCTCAAATGAACTTATTTTACACAAAATGTACTAAGGCATGGAATCTTGGCATATTTGGAAGAAGTCTGAGAGTTTAATCTAGTCCAGTCATGTCTCATGAATAAACATTTTGGCTAAAGATGAGTAGTTTATCCAGGACCACAAAGTCAACATTCAAATTTGAGTCTTTTGACTTAATTCCTCGAACTCATAACCATTGATTATTTGCATTTGGATGAAACTTGGCTCCTTCAACATATTGATTCTGTTGTATTTAGTATTGAACCTCTGGTATTTGGTTGGAATACACACTCCATGTGTGTCAGATAGGTGAGTTGAAGGATGGATGGATGGATGGATGGACAGAGGGATGTTCTTGCTAGTATGCTCCGCAAACTTCCAGAAAACAGTTGAAACAGAGTTACTTTTACTCTAGCCTAGTGAAAACCATACTTCATGATCTGCCTTCCAAAAAAAGTATAACCTCTAGGCATTGAACCATTCTCTTCCCACAACATCAGTGAGGCCCTGAAAGACACACATCCTTGCCCATGTCAGTGTCCAGGCAGTCTCTGGTCCTGGAAGAAGCTGATACAACCACTTTACTTGTTTGGGATGGCAAGCTGCCCAGCATCAGTTAGGTCATGCACTGTCTCCTTATTCCTCCTGGAAAGGAGCCTAGCTTGCTGACTGTCCAAATTGAATTTTAAAAACTCTAATTAGGTCACTATAAAGATTTGCTTTTTTAATGGCAGAAAGCCTAGTTTCCTGAGCGTTTCCTTGAGAGCTCATACTTTGCCTCCCCACAACCCCTGTTCATCCACACCTCATTAAGGAGAGAGGGGCCTCAAAATAAAAAGCCGATGCAAGATTATCTCTAGAGAAACATATAGGGGTACTTAGAAAATGGCTCAGGAGTTTTTGCCAAAATGTATTCTTTCATCTAATCCTCACAACTCTATTGAGAAGGAGGCTTGTCCCAATTTTATGAGCAAAGAGACAGACCATAGTATCTAAGTGGCTTGCTCACTTCAGTACTAGAGATTAGATCTACAAGGGGTCTGTCCACTTTTCTTTCAATGACAATGATATTCCAAGTGACATCCCTTCCTGGTTATAGTTACTTAAGATGCAATATGGAAACTAATGAACAAAGAAGAGTTGCCTGTCATCATCTAAATCTCTTGTGTACAGAGTGTCTAGAAAATGCTTAGTTCGGAACAATTGGACATTCCTTTTTTTAACCATAAACACTATGGTATTTCATCTTGTCAACTAGATTGGATGGAGAAACACCTAGATTAGTGAAACACACCTCTGACTGTGCTTTCGAGAACAGGTCCAGGGATGATTAAAGCATGGGAGCTCTGACCTAATCCACAGTTTAAGCCATTGGTGCGTTCAACATTTGAATAGACGGTTAGAAGATGGTGGGACTGCAGAAGGTGTGACCATGTTGAAGGAAGTGAGTCTCTGGCAGGGTGGGGAGCTGTTGAAGAATATAATGTATCTTGGCTCTGTCCCCCTTTGAGTTATTCTGGAGAAGGGCTGGGGACATCTTGGCAAAATAACAAGAGGAAAGTGAGACACAGGATAGGATGAGTGGTCACAGACAATGGGGACAATGACTTGGAGGACCACAGAGAAAAGGGATTCTAGTGGAGATGACATAGCTAAGTGACATAAGCTTCTGTAGGCTGCTGCAGCCCCTATGGAAATGGAAATTGTATGTAAGTTGGATAGACTGCCTAATTTGTCACAGTAGGGTCCTTCTGGTGAGACAGTAGAAAAATGACTGACCAAAAAAATATGGTTTTTTTAGCCAGTTCCCAAATATGGGGACTAGTTTAAATTAAATTATAATTAGCTATCCTTTTGGAATATAAATAATACTTAATGTATGGATAATTTGAGGGAAGGAAACAGTTGAGTATCCTAGGATTCAACTAGTCCATATAGCCAAAGCCCCAGTCTTCACAGAGCTTATTTAACAAAGGGTCTCAAACAAGAAAAGGAAATATAATAAATATATAATGCTGTGAGTTAAACTGTATCCTCTAAAAAGACGTATCAATTCCTGAACCCAGTACATGTGAGTGTGCCCTTACTTGGAAGCAAAGTATGTACAGATATGTTCTATCAAGTTACAGTGAGTTAGAGTGGGCCCATCTAATACCTGTTTATTTTTAAGATAAAGGAAATTGGAAGAGAGAGAGGGGAGAGAGACAGACAAAGAGGGAGGGGGGAATATAGGGCAAGGGCTAGCAGTAGCCAATAGAAACTAGGACCAGACGTGGGACTGTTATTCTCTGGAAGGGACCAGTCTTGCCCACACTTCCATTTTTTTATTTAACATATTTTTGGGAAGACCTCCAGAACTATGAGAGTAATTTCCAATGTGTTGGGTCATCAAAACAGCTTATGGTAATTTGGTAATGGCAGCCCTAAGAATCTAATGCATATAGTATACATGTAGAGGCAAGAAGTATTGACCAAAGTGTATGCAAAGAGTGAGAAAGATAAGGAAGGGAGAGATAGGGAGATTCTGAGTAACTGAGACAGGCTTCGTTGAGAAGGTGAGAAGTCAGCAAAGGAGGGAAGCAAGTGGAAACTGGGGTGGGAACCAGACAAATGGAGGAAGCAGATGGCCTAAGTGGGGGATGTGAGGTGTTCATGGAACACCAAGGAGGCCATTGTGGCCAGAGAGTGAACCAGCAGAAGCAGGAAGCAGAGCTGGAGAGGACCAGTCCATGGGAGGCCTTGCACATGGTTCTTTCACCCTGAGTAGGATGAAGAGCTTAAAGAAGGTTGTAGATGTTGCAAGGATTCAATCAGAAATGCTTTAGACTGTCGCCCCTGACTGCTGCATTGAGGACAAATGGAAAGAAGGCAAGGACAGAAGCAGAAAGAGCTACCGGGGAGCCACTACTGCAGTCCAACTAAGAGTGCTGCCTTCACAAGGACACTCTCTGGTTAGCAGAGTTGGTTCCCCCCATAGCATCAAGTAGCCTCCAAGCACACCACCCAAAGTCCAGAGCCTTTAACCCCAGCACTCGGGAGGCAGAGGCGGGTGGATCTCTGTGAGTTTGAGGCCAGCCTGGTCTACAGAGCGAGATCCAGGACAGGCACCAAAACTACACAGAGAAACCCTGTCTCAAAAAAAAAAAACCAAAAAAAAACCAACAGCTGCACTCCCCATAGCATCAAGTAGCCTCCAAGCACACCACCCAAAGACCAGACCCTGTCCATAGCTTTGATGAATATTTATGTTGAGGCATTGGAAAGAAGGGAAGAAACCACCTTGCATGCTTTCCTGGGGTCTTTGCCTTAACTCTGATGACTGCCTCACGGGGATGCTGCAAAAATCAAATGAGGGAACATCTGTGAAAGCGTTATTGAAAAGCATAAAGCACTAGATAAATGCAAGTGATTGTAATTAATACTAATAACTGTCACCTTCTCTTCACCCGACAACTGTTAACCTATAAATACAAACAGACGCAATGTCTCATAAAGGGACTGATCCCCATGTGGGGAGGAAACTGGTGTATACATCTGCTGTGGGGAGTTTTTCATTGAATCGATTTCACTGTGACAAGATTAGCGATGCTCTGTCGCCATGGGCCATCTGTTGGGTGGTGCAAGTAGCCTTGTCATGCAGAACTGGACCTTCCGAAAGAACAGGAGTCAGCCAGTGTGCAATAAATTAAGTCATCGCTCCTTCTCTAATGCTTTTTCTAAATGATGAATGGCTTTGTTTTCCTACATTCAAGCAAGATGTCTTGGCTGAAGCTAAGCGAAAATTGTTGTAGGGAACCAGAAAACACCTGCTGGTACACAAGCATTTACATAACTTGCTAGGGTCAGGACTACACATGCCACTGGCTGCAAGAAGAGGGAGGAAATTGGAAAATAATATGGAGGTTCCTAAGACATTCTAAGACATTCTAAATAGAACTGCCTTATGATAAGAAAATTCTCTTCCAGGAATATACTCAAAGGAATGAAATTTCCATCGTACCTTTACTCACTGCAGAAATATTCACAATACTAAAGACATTTAAGCAGCCTAAATTTCTATCAATGCATGAGTGGAGTGTGTGTGTGTGTGTGTGTGTGTGTGTGTGTGTGTGTATGTGTATAAAATGAGAAGAGGGATATTATTTAGCCTTTAAAAATTAGGGCCAGGGAGACATGAAGCAGCTCCTAGGTGACCCTCCTTCTGCCAGGCCCACGGCTTGGGGTGCCCACCTTCCCCATGGCTGGACACCTGGCTTCACTTCACCTTCTCACCCCTACCAGGTGGGGGTTATGGGTCAGGAGGGCTGGAGCTGAGCTGGGTGAACTTTTGGATCTGGCTAAGCTTCCAAGAGCCTCCAGGTGGGCCTGGAATCGGACCAGGGATTGGACCAGGCCCAAGGTGTCAGGGATCTCTCCTTATCCCCGCCACATGAGTTCTGCGCAAGGATGGTATTCAGTGAACCTTGAATTGAACTGGGCCTAGTGCCTCAAGTTGACCTGGAGACTTTGCAGCCTGAGGGCCAGGCAGAAGCAAGAATGGAGAGCAACTCAGAGGGGACCTCCCCTGGACCCTGCGCTGTCCAGCCCAATGCCGTGAAGAAGGTGGAGAAGGTAGAACCAAGTTCCGAAGAGTCTCAGAACATAAAAGCCCTGCAGAAGGAACTAGAGCAGTTTGCCAAGCTGCTGAAGCTTGGGGTACACCCAGGTCGATGTGGGGCTCACCCTGGGCGTTCTCTGTGTAAAGGTGTTCAGCCAGACGACCATCTACCGCTTTGAGGCTCTGCAGCTCAGCTTCAAGAACATGTGTAAACTGCTGTGGCCCCTACTGGAGAAGTGGGTGGAGGAAGCCGACAACACTGAGAACCTTCAGGAAATAGGCAAAGCGGAGACCCTGGTGCAGGCCTGCAAGAGAAAACAGACGAGCATTGAAAGCTGTGTGTTTCTGCAGTACCGAAGCCCACCCTGCAGCACATCAGCATCATTGCCAAGCAGCTTGGGCTGGAGGAGGTTGTGGTCCAGGAGTGGTTCTGTAACCGGTTCCAGAGGGGCAAGCGATCAAGCATTGACTATTCCTAAAGAGAAGAGTATGGGGCTGCAGGGTCTCCTTTCCCGGGATCCCTGTATCTTTTCCTCTGCTCCAGGGCCCCCTTCCAGAGCCCCAAGCTATGGGAGCCCCCATTTCACCACGCTCTACTTTTCAGTCCCTTTTCCTGAGGGTGAGGCTTTCCCCATTGTTCTTCTCATTGTTCTGGGCTCTCCCGTGCGTTCAAACTGAGGCGCCAGCCCTGCCTGGGGAATCAAGTGAGCTGAAGCCAGAGAAAAGAGGTAGACAAAGAGAACCTATAGCCACCACGGCTTTGGGGTTAAGTTCCTTTAACTGAGGAGGGATCCGGAGCACAAAAGGGGGGAGGTGAGATGATGTTCAGTGGTGCTGATTATCATAAGCCCATCACTCATCATTTTGTTCTTAAATAAAAAGCTTGAGATACATTAAAAAAAAAAAAATAGGACCAGATGTGATGGCACATGCCTTCAATTCAGCAGCACTGGGGAAGCAGAGGCAGGCAGATGGCCATAATTTGAGACTACCCTGTTCTATACAGTAAGTTCTAGACCAGTCAGGGCTGCATAGTGAGATCCAATCTCAAAACAAAACAAAGGGAAATCTCAAGACAGAAGAAATGACTCAGCAGGTAAGAGCACACACTGCTCCTTGAGAGGACCCAAGTTCAACACCCATGGCAGGTAACTCACCGCTGGGAGCTATGATGCCCTCTAGCTCCAGGAGCTATGATGCCCTCTTCTGGCCTCCCCAGACACTGCACTCAAATGCACAACCCCACACACAGGCACCCACATATAAAATAATGAAATTTTTTAATGTTAAAAATCGTCCTTGAGCTTCAAAAGCTAAAATTAAAATGTATTTAAAAACTAAGAAAACCTTGCCACTTGCAACAGTACATATGAATTTGCAGGGTGTTGTGCTAAGTAAAATAAGCCAAGTGCAGAAGGACAAATATTGCTCAATCTTACTTTCATGTAGAAAAGTTTAGGAAATTTAATGTACATCAATGTGGCTCTAATGATCAATTCCGAACTGTGTCTTTAAAATTTGTGGAGTGACTATGATCAACATACACTGCAGGAAATTATCAAACAATTAATAAAATCCAGAATAGATATTAAATTTTCTCATCCCCCAAAATGCCCACCAGCACCAAAAGAAAAGAAAGGATCAAGGACAATGTGAAGTGAAGATTATGTTCAACGGCTCAGTTATGGTGATTATTCCAACGCCTATACAAATACCAAAGCATCAAGTTGAGCATCTTACATATATGCAACTCCAACCTACTGAATATAGCTAAATAAAGCTGAAAGAAAAAATAGAGAGCAGGACAGCATCCCTTTGTCAGGTACTGGTGCTAAGTGATTTGAGAGGCTGAGTGCAGGCTCTTTCACTACAAGGTACAGGAGAAAAATGGAGGACAAGGGAGGGGGGATGTTTTCTGTGTGCCTGGGGAGAGCATCAGGAGAAGAATGACAACGGCAGGGGACTGCCCTGGCTCTGTCATGGTGGTAAAAAGCAACCTGCTTGATGTAAAGACATCAGCTGCTGAGACACAGCAGAGGACACCTCCATGTGACTTCAAGTACTTGATACCACTGCAGATCTGAGCTGGAGAACAGAAGTGACTGGTCAGATGGTCCTTTGGGTAGGGGGAATTCTCACACATGACAAAAAAAACATGGTAATGGTGGGGAGGGAGATGGCATCCTGCAGGTGATCAGGATTGAAAACAATGAAACTGAAGGGTTTATACTATTTATTACTCCAGGATGAAGTAGCTCCAGGGATAGCCAACTTCCTGTAATAATAGTTGGGTTTAATTGTATGCTTACAATATGCAAAACACTGAATTGGATGATTTTATTCATGCATGCATGCATTGACTTATTTATGGATTTATTCATCCAGCAGATATTTATGACATGCCTTCTGTGTGTTATTCTCTACCTGAGATACCTCAGTGTAATCAATCAAGTAGCTTGGCCCTCCTGTAGCTTACATTCTAGCAGTAGAAAACTACATAAATAATAAATAAAAGCAATATCTGGCATTCAAGGAGATGGTAGTTACTGTGTAAATTTAAAAAAGCAAAGTGAGGGGTAACACTAACAGCAAAAGTAAAGGTGTCAGGAAAGCACTCATGAAACTCAAAGAGCTGAGCCATGAGTATATGAGGGTTAGGTATTTGAAAGCACAGAAGAGCTGGTGCAAAAGTCCCTGAGGCAATACTTGCTAAGAAATGGCCAATGAGCCATGCCACTGAAGAAGAATATACACTGGTTAGGGAATCACAGAATATATCATCAAAGAACAGGCATCCGGACAAAGTAGAACTACAGGGGTTTGTTCTGTACAATAGACTGAAATATATACATGTATATATCCCAACTTTACAACTAAGAAGACAGGTGCAGAGTGTGTCATTTGCCTGTGTGGATGTCACACGTAAGTGATGGAAAGTCCAGCTCTAATGTGATACATCCATTAGATACTTACCCACACACAATGAAATCAAGGTCATAGGGTTTGCTAAACTATTCCTCGTGGCTAAAAGGAACAGACGTACACATGCTTTTAGATCATGCTTTTAAAGTCACATTTTTTTGCTACACATTACTCTTGGTTGGGACCTCTTCCCTTAGCAACATCTCAAAGAGGCTAAGGCCAAAAGGAAAAGAATGGTGCTGAAAGTACCAAGAACTTACCCTAAAGGAAGATAGTTTCTTCCATAGATGGTCCTAGGTCAACTTGATATCCACATGCAGAAGAATGAAAGAATTGTTCACATCCCACTCAAAAATCAACACCAAATATACTAAAGATTCAAACAGAAAGCCTGGAACTGTAAAACTACTAGGAGAAAACAAAGAGGAAAAGCTTCAAGCTATTGGTATGGACAATGCTTTTTTAGACACAAATCTAAAGGTATAGTCAGTAAAAGCAAGGATAGAAGAAAAGGGATTGTTATCATCAAAGCCCTCTACAAAGCCACAGAAGCAACCAACGGGAAAATTGATCATTGACAATCTAGTGTTATCTATGAAAAGAAGTTGTGCCAGCTAGTTTGTATGTCAACTTCACCCAAGCTAGAGTCAGTCATCTGAGAAGAAGGAACCTCAATTGAGAAAATGCCCCCATAAGATTAGGCCATCTGTAAGCCTGTAAAGCATTTTCTTAATTTGTGATTGATGTGGGAGGGCCCATTCCATTGTAGGCAGTAGCACTTCTGGGCTGGGGTTCCTGGGTGCTATAAGAAAGCAAGCTGAGTAAGCCATGAGGAGCAAGCCAGTAATCAGTGCTCCTCCATGGCCTCTGCAACAGCTCTTGTCTCCAATTTTCCACTCCATTTGAGTTCCTGGGCTTCCCTCAATGCACTGAGATTAAAGATATAAAAGCCAAATAAACCCTTTCCTCCCCAAGATTCTTTTGGTCATGATGTTTCATCACAACAATATTAGCCATACTAAGGCAGAGGTTGATACTCAAAGTACATAAGGAACTTAATACTAGGAAAAGAAGTAATCCATTTAAAAGTGATCAAAGCACCTGAATAGATGTTTCTCAAAAGAAAACATAAATGGCCAAGAGATATATGAGAAAAAACTGAGCATCACCAATCATCAAAGAGATGCAAATTAAAACCAACCTATTAGAATGGCTATCCTCAAACAATGAAAGGTAAAAAGTATTGCTTAAGATATGGAGAAAAGGGAAGCATGAAATACTATTGGGGAGAATGCAGATTAATGTAGTCATTGTGGAAAATAGTATAGAAATTCCTTAGAAAATTGAAATGAAACTGTCATGTTCAATTAATGTATCAAAGAGACATCTGTATCCTCACATTAATTGAAGCAGTATTTATAATAACCAAGACATCTAATTAATCCAAGTGTCTATCAACAAAAGAATTTATAAACTATGAGCATACACACAAAAAAGAGAGACAAATACAACACACACACACACACACACACACACACACACACACACACCAGCTCAAAAATAAGGAAATTCTTTCATTTGTAACAATATGGATGATCCTGGAAGACGCTGTACTGGTTCGTCAACTTGACATGACCTAAAGCCATCTTGGAAAGGGGTCCCTCTGTTGAACAACTAACTACCTTGAGCAGATTGGCCTGTGGCTATGTCTATGAGGGATTATCTTGACTGATGATTGCTGTGAAAGGTCCCAACTCACTATGGGTAGCACTATCCCTAGGCAGGTAGTCCTGGGATGTATAAGAGAGATAGCAGAGAACAGGACAGAGAGGACCTGAGAGCAAGTCATTAAGCAACATTCATCCATGGCTTCTGCTCCAGTTCCTGCTTAAGCTCCTAGCCTGGCTTCCTCAATGATGAACTATGACCTGGAAGTATAATCTGAAACAAAACCTTTTCTCCCATAAGTTTAGGTCATAAATGTTTTGTTTGATTGGTTGGTTGGTTGTTTGGTTGTTTGGTTGTTTGTTTGGTTGGTTGGTTGGTTGGTTTTTCCAGACAGGGTTCCTTTGTGTAGTACTGGCTATCCTGGAACCAGTACCAAGCTGTTTTTTATTACTATAGCTCTATAGTAGAGCTTGAGGTAAGGGATCATGATGCCTCCAGAGGTTGCTTTATTATACAGGATTCTTTTAGCTATCCTAGGTTTTTTGTTTTTCCATATAAAGTTAAGTATTGTTCTTTCAAAGTCTGTGAAGAATTGTGTTGGGATTTTGATGGGGATTGCATTGACTCTGTATATTGCTTTTGGTAAGATTGTCATTTTTACTATGTTGATTCTACCTATCCATGAGCATGGGAGATCTTTCCATTTTCTGATATCTTCTTCAATTTCTTTCTTCAGAGACTTAAAGTTCTTATCATACAGGTCTTTCACTTGCTTAGTTAGAGTTACCTCAAGGTATTTTATATTATTTGTGGCTATTGTAAAGGGCGATGTTTCTCTGATTTCTTTCTCAGTCCCTTTTTCCCCTCTGGATACGGAAGATGTTTGTTTGGCTCGA
This sequence comes from Peromyscus eremicus, assembly GCF_949786415.1. NCBI lineage: Eukaryota > Metazoa > Chordata > Mammalia > Rodentia > Cricetidae > Peromyscus > Peromyscus eremicus. The sequence continues at coordinate 76,359,004 of NC_081423.1, forward strand.
ACTGTTTGGGGGGCACCCAGGCAGAGGGATCGGGATCTGTCCCTGGTCTATGGGCAGGCTTCTGGAATCCGGTACCTGTAGTGTGACACCTTGCACAGCCTTGGTGCAGTGGGAAGGGGCTTGGACCTGCCTAGGCTCAGTGTGCTGGGCTCTGCTGACTCCCCATGGGAGACCTCGATTTGGGGGATGTGGGGATGCGGGGTGGCTTGGGAAAGAGGGCTGGGGCGGGAGGAGGGAGGTGGGGGGATCTGTGGATAGTATGTGGAGTGAGTAGAAAATGTCTTAATAAAGAAAAATCAAAAAAAAGAAGAAGGAAGGAAAGAAGAGAGAATTGGAAGAGCAGAAAAGGAGAGAAAAGTGCTTCAGAGAGGCAGGAAGGCAGGAAAAAATGAGAGGCAGGAAGGTGGGCATACTCCCTGGGCACCAAGAAGTATGCAAAAGGTGAGAGCAGCTCAGGGTGCACCCATTGAATGTACCTGCCCATGTGCTGAACACTGTTTCTGGCACTCATTGGGCCACATGTGATGGAGAGCTGTCCAGCACAGAGCCCATATTCTCCTTCCCATGACATCATTTCCTCGTGTGTCATTGACTTCATTACTACTTCAAAGTGTAATTCTCTCAAAGTAGAAACAAGGGCATGTGGATCGCCCACTTCATACCTATGCTATTTCCAAACATGGCATTCTATGATATAGTCATTCATTCAATCAAAGATGCCTGGGGATACGGGGATGCCATGGAAAGAGAATGGCCCTTGGAATCAGATGACCCTGGACTGGACTGTGGTCTCTCTGTTATCACTCCATGCTTTGTAAAGAGTTCAGCACAGTGGTTTTCTACAGCAGGTGGTAAATGGATGCTATTGTTTTGACTGCAAGTTTCCGTGCTTCAAAAACTCTACCAGATCTTGAGAGGGCTGGAGTAAGTGAAATAGTGTCCTGTCCACTAAGGGCTCACTATACATTCAAAGGATGTGATACTCTGATTAAGAGCACAGTTTTAAGCTGAGATACCTGGGCTCAAGTCCCAGCTTTGCCACACTTAATCTTTCTGTGTCTTCTTTTTTTTTTATTTCATAAAATTAAAATGAGATTGGCACCTGTTTTGTAGACCTGGTATGAGAATTGTGATTCAACACAAGTGTTAGAATAGCACCAGACCTAGTAAAGGCCGAATAAGTATGCAACATGACTTTATATGATAGAAGAGTAGAGTGTAAGTAACTAATAATGTACAGTGGAGTGTGCTTTAACATAAGGAATAAATGAACCAAAGAGGAAAAGATCACCTCCCTGGGGGTGCTCGAGAAAGCGTCACAGAAAAGTAGTTTTGCAAGCATGTGAGGAAGGGTTGCAATTAAGATGACAATAAAATGATTCTTCAAAGTCATGAAGGCCTGAAACCATCCATAACAATAGTGTAAAACAAAATGTTAACGGTGATGTGCTACAACTCATGGTAGTCCCAAACATGGGCATCATCCCATTTATTCCCAGTAACAGCCTAAGAGATAGGAATGAACATTGTTCCCACTGTACAGACAAGAAAGACAGAGCTCAGATTCCATTGTGTGAGATGGGGCCACTGAGGATTTTAAGCAGAAGTATGACATCATCCTTTTCACTTTAAGATCCCTTTGGAAACCAGGAAAAAGGACGTACGAGAAGTCAATATAATTGAAGAGGGATTAAGATGTGCGGTGATCGGTGTTGGACTTGGTGGTAGGGTGATGCTCAGCTGTTTTATAGCTAGGGCTGGAGATCTGCTATTAGATGATGAGAGAAAATGAGAAAACTGGAATCAGGCTTGGATTGGGGACTTAAGCACTCGAAGTGAGAAGACTGTGAGGACCAGGTGTGGAGTGGAGTCGGTAATCAAGTCTGCTTGGTCTTATTAAATTTGAGACAAATCGTACTCCTGACTGGAGCAGGCAGGAGGTATGCTAGTTATTTTTTCTTGCCGCTGTGAAATGCCTGGTGGAGACAACTCAAGGGAAGAAAGAGAGACTTACTTTGGCTCACAGTTATAGGGTACTCGGTCCACCATGGTATAGGTGATACGGTGGCTGGAGGGTTCTGTCCACTGGGTGGTGAGGAGGGGGTGACACCCACAGAGTAGCCTTTTCAATCTTGATGAGCCAGGAAGTAGAGAGCTCAAGTGGAACTAAGGAGGATATGACCCCAGCAGGCTTGACCCCAGAAATCCACTTCTGTTAATTAAGCCACAGATCATAAAGGTTCAACAACCTCCCAAAACTATACCACCAAGGAGAGCCAGGTGTTCAAACATGTGAGCCTGTGGGAAACATTTCACGTTCAAAGACTAACAAGAGGCCAGGAACATAGACACATCCAGCAACTAGTCTCAGACTTCGTGACACATTGGAATGGCCTGTAGAGGTAGAACTAATGCCTGGGACATACACATGCAAATATGTGCATTCACACACACACACAGCACTCCTGACCTAACTGACCTAAGGTATGGACATTGGGACTCTAAAAAAAATCCAGGTGCTACTAAAATGTAGAAAACTTTGAGACCCACTGTAGTAGTTTGTTTTCAATTGCTGTTATAAAAGACCATGACCAAAAACAACTCAGAGACAAAAGGGGTTTATTTCTGCTTTACAACTCTGAGGTCACAGTACATGGTTGAGAGAAGTCAGGACAGGAACCTGGAGGCAGGAACTGAAGCAGAGGCCATGGAGGAATGCTGCTTATGGGCTTGCTCACCATGGCTTGCTCAGCCTGCTTTTCTACACTACCCAGAGCCATCTGCCCAGGGATGGTACCACCCCCACTGAGCTGGGCCCTTTCACCCAATCATTAATCAAGAAGGCATTCTATCTTCCCAGATAACTATAGCTTGTATCAAGTTGATAAAAAAAAAAAAAAAAAAAAAAAAAAAAAAAAAAACCTAACCGGGACATCCACTGCCCTGTTTCTAGGGAGGAGATAAGCTAGTATCTCATTGAGGATACCATCAAAGTATAAATACTACTTATAGACAAAGGAGTGAGGCAAGGACATAGCTCAGTTGGCAAAGTGTGTATAGTGTGGGCAGGAGGATCTGAGTTCAATCTCCAGTACACACATTAAAAAAAAAAAAAAGATATGGTAGCATAAGTTTGTAACCCCAGTATGACAGAAAACAAGACAGACAGATCTCTGAGGCTTGTTAGCCAGTCTATCTAGCCCAATCAGCAAGTCCAGGTTTACATAAGAGACCTGTTACTTAAAAAAAATATTATTTTAAGGTGGACAGTAAGGAGAGATACCCAAAGTTGACCTCAGGCCTTCATCCTTACATGCACCCACTCATACATGAGCATACACACACACACACACACACACACACACACACACACACACACACCACAAGACACAAAGGACTAATTGAGATTCTCTGTCAAGAGCATGAGGCTAGGGAAGAGAAAAGTCAAAGCTTTGGGTACCTCTGAGTACAGAACACTCTCAAGCCCGGGGCCTGAACATCTGGAGGCTCAATAAAGAATCTTCTAGCAAAAGGGACTGAGACATGGTGGCCAAAGCCATTTCATTCCTCTCTGTGAAATACTTGGCACTGCAAGGCCAGGACTCACCTGAAATTCTCTCCTCTGGATATCCTCTGGATATCCTCTGGATATCTCTGTCTCTGTCTCTGTCTCTCTCTCTCACACACACTCTCACTCTCTTTCTCTCTCCTCTCCTTCCCTCTCTCTCCCTCTCTCCTCTTCCCTCTCATTCCCTCCTTCCCTCCCTCCCTTCCTCCCTCCTCTCCCTCCCTCCCTCCCTCCTCCCTCCCTCTTGCTGTCTCTCAGCTGCTTGGCTACTGCTCAGGCCCATTTCTATTCCCTGGTCAGTGGAATGCAAATCAATTCATTTAGCAGCTGTTCCTCCTCCTGATGGTTTGTTCCAATACCTATTATTCCACATTTGTCCATATTAAACTGCATTTTATCATCCATTATCCCAACTCTTTCAATGATCTGGGCCCCTTTGTATTTGATTGCAAGGCTCAATGATTTGTGGTGCCTGCAAAAGCTGTCATGTGCAGATTTGAAATCCTTGTTGCAAGACTATTACGTGGGTCATTAGCATCCATAACACAGAGTGGGTGTACCTGGTAGCTCTGCAGAGGGAGGAAGAGGCAGTGTGAGAAAGGCAGGACTTGCAGTGTGTTATCATTCCCAGGAAGAGACCCCAGCACTCCCCACCCCCATCCTGACATCAAGATTTCCCCTCTTGTCACTGACACTAAGAGGTTGTCTCAGATGATCCTCAGGCTCCACCCTAGAGTGTTCACTCTGCCCTCCCAGCGGTCCTGGTCCACAGCAATCTCAATAATTTAATAAAGTACTCACAGCAGCATGCCTCTGCTGTCTCTCATCAAGCTGCATGTGTTTCTCCAATCATCTGTGACCTAAATGTAAGGGACATTTCTCGAGATCCAACATAATCTTGACATTTTTTTTTACATGTGAGTCTCCAGGGAGCCATATCTGGTAAACAATTTACTCCAACCAGTGCCTTTTGAGTTTTACCTTCAACTCATATGTGAGACATAAAGTCATGTTTATAAGGATATTGTATGACTTTTTCATGGGGAATTCAAGACTAGAAGCATGAAGAACCCCACCCCTACCCCTCTAAATCTCCAGCCCCAGGTGCCTAGATGGTCCCTGCTCTGCTCCTGTGTGTGTGTGTGTGTGTGTGTGTGTGTGTGTGTGTGTGTGTGTGTGTACATTCTTATGTGTATAGGTATATATGCGTACATATATGTGAAGGCCAGAGGAGAACCTCATGTGTTGCTCCTCAGGCACTGTCTTTTTTTTTTTTTTTTTTTAAGACAGGCTACTCCCAACAACCTGGAGCTCACCAAGTAGGCTACACTGGTTGGGCACAGAGCAGTAGGGATCCACCTGTCTCCACTTCCATAACTCAGGGATTACAAGTACAAACCACCCCCTCCCCCATTTTTGTTTTTAATTGTGGCTTGTGGGGATCACCCTCAAGACTTCATGCTTGTACAGCAAACACATTACTGATGCGACCATTTCTCCAGACCCTGCTCCTTTTGATGAGATTTCATTGCATTATTTTCAGCTCACACTTTTAAATATTTTAAGGCATCATAAACCCTTCTGGGAATCCTGAAAAATAATTAACATTAACCAAAGAATCCTTATTTTCTTTACAAACAGGGAATACCTTCTCTAGTCAGGGGCAGGGATGTGCACCCTCAGCACTGAGGTCTAGGGATATACAAATATAAATAAGCATTCTGATTCTCACAGTGAACAAATTAATACTAAGGGTGAGATCTAAAGATATTTGTTAAATTCTACCATTTTGAAGCCTGTCCCCCAAATTCTCTCTTATTCCCCAGATGTCCCAGCCAGTCTCTTCAGCCTAGACAATGTCAGGCTCCACAGAGCCTTTGGGAATATGTGAGCATCCTGCAGGAATGACTTGAGACAGAGACTAGTAGTTAGATGCCAGTAAGGCACCACACATCCTGCAGCACACCACACTGTCCTTTCATTTGATAAACATGGAATGAGGGGGTGCACTGTTTTTACATGATTGCTCCGCTCTAACACATCACCTGTGGCTTAAAACACACACTTCTTAGCCTATGATGCCAGGGGCTAGAAAGCCAAGGAGGACTTCATGAATCTAATGTTAGAGGTTGGGAGGGACCCCTGCTTTTGTAGGTGGGGTCCAGGGTGAAGACGCCATCAAATATAACAATGGAAAGCTAGACTTCGCGACACTACAACTTCTCTTTTTTTTTAATTTTTATTTTTATTTTGCAATACAATTCAGTTCTACATATCAGCCACGGATTCCCTTGTTCTCCCCCCTATGGCCCCCCTCACCTTCCCCCCAGCCCACCCCCCATTCCCACCTCCTCCAGGGCAAAGCCTCCCCCGTGGACTGAGATCAACCTGGTAGACTCAGTCCAGGTAGGTCCAGTCCCCTCCTTTCAGACCAAGCCAAGCGATTCTGCATAGGCCCCAGGTTTCAAACAGTCAATTCATGCAATGAGCACAGGACCCGGTCCCACTGCCTGGATGCCTCCCAAACAGATCAAGCCAATCGACTGTCTCACCCATTCAGAGGGCCTGATCCAGTTGGTGACCCCTCAGCCATTGGTTCATAGTTCATGTGTTTCCATTTGTTTGGCTATTTGTCCCTGTGCTTTATCCAACCTTGGTCTCAACAATTCTCGCTCATATAAACCCTCCTCTTTCTCGGGATTATCTGGTTGAGCTCAATGTAATCACAAGGATCTTTATAGGCGAGGAAGGGAGGTTGGAAGACCCTAATTGTCGTGCTGGACACTACAACTTCTACCTATGCCATCCTGCCCCTGTCTTCCAATCTCCCTTCCTCGCCTATAAAGATACTTGTGATTACACTGAGCTCAACCAGATAATCCCAGATCATCTTCCCAGCTCAACATCTTTAATCACATCTTCAAAATTATTTCTCCCCAGGTAAGACAACACATTTTGGTTCTAGGCATTAAGAGGTAGACTTCATTAAGGATCCATTATTCTGAATACCAGTGGGTATTCAGGGGTCTGAATGGTGTACTGACTGTATCAGGCACTAGAGGGTGCCATCATGTGCTATAGATTATAGTTACCCAAATTAATCCCATGGAACACTGGCTGTCCCACAGGAGAGTCTGAGAACTCCTGCACAAACATCTTTGGATGGCGGCCTGCCATTGTAAGAAATGAGTTTGGGGGTCTCAAGAAAATGATCACACAATTCAAAGTATTTCACAGAACAGAAATCCTGCTTCTGTAGAATGCAGAACCTCACTTGGCAAGCAAGCAAGCCAGCACACTTACCAAGGCTCTGCTGGGCTGTCAGCCCTAACGCAAAGGAGACCTGCACCTCACTCTGAGTGTCAGAGCTCAGGCTTACATTCTTCTGCCATTGGAAACAGAGCGGTGCAGCTTCTAGGGAGAAGTGAAACTTGGGCATGTATTTTAATTTCAAGAAGTCCTGACCCTGGCAGACTTTGAATTTCAGACACGTGACTTTTTTACAGGTCCTCCCCTGCCTGATGGAGTTTCTTTTATCTACTCCTTTGATAGAAAAGAGTATAGATTTTGTTTGCATGTCCAGCACTCTCAAGTTTCTTACATCAACGGAGAGGAAGCACTTTTCCTACTTAGTTAATCTGTCGATAGACACAATGTCTTCACATCAGGCACTCAGTGAGGAGCTATCCAAAAGTGAAGAAAAAAAAGTGAGAGCTTACATATTGGGGGAGGAGTTACACAGATAATTGAGCATTAGCTTCATCGGGACTTGATACTATGAAGACCTCGCCAGCAATCTCCCCATTTGCAAACAAACCTCTTTCACATTCATTATCTCATTCCATCCACACAAGGAGTGGGGAGGAGCTGAAATATCACTTTTATTACCATTTTACAGATGAAAACACTGCAACCTGTAGGGCTTTGTCAGCCTAGCCAAGGTTGCAGAATTGATGAACTTCAGAGCTCTAGCTTGGGTCCTTGGACACCAGGACTGGCAGTTCCATTTTCTCTGGTGTACTGATTCTGGATTCTCTGAGGAACCCATGTGCAAAGCAGAGAGCAGCTTCCAGCCCATCTCATGGAGCCTCAATTGGACCTGTCATTTCTACAGAGACAGTGGGAAGCCATCTAGATGCAGAGGTCAGAGAAGTGCAGCCTCCACATCTATAACTTGGGGCTGCTGAATTATGGTTTAATGAAGTGTTTTCCAAACTAAACTGGTCATTAGAAACCCCTCATGTAATGGTTAAACAAAAAAATTACAAATTTACATGTTTTCCCACCATGGGTCCAGTAGTTTTGAGGGTGAAGCAAAGATACCCGGATTTGTGGCTAACACACCTGGTGGTTTGTATAAACAGACAAGCTTAGGAAATAACTGGTCACAAAAGTTGTGCATGACTCGCATGGGGTGTACCTGTCAACCTGGCCCTGCTCTGCCCTTTTTCATGCTGGCTTTCTGTTCTCCCCACTTTTATGGGAAGGTGTTGTCTTTCATTCATTTATTCCCAATTGTTGTTCCTCTTCCACAGAGTTGCAAAACTTTCTCAAAGAGAATATGGTCTTGGCTGGGATGGGGCTAGCCTTTGGGTGGTGTCAGTAAATGATGGCTTAAGGAAGAATCCAGTGAGTTTCTTGCTCCATTGAGCAGCTGTATTGCACTGTACCCTTTCACCTTTATCCGGAAGCAGAACTATCCAGTCTGATGCATTTATTTGACGTATCAGCTGACTTATAAAATGTGCCTCCTGTCTAGAGCTCTGTATTCATTACACTCATATAAACAACACACTCTGACATGATCAGCCTCATCAACCAAACAGTGTCCCCTGAGACGTCCCCTAGCCTCCCCATGGTGGCAAGGGGGACTTTTATGTAGGTGATGGGTTCAGCTGTGCCATGGCCCCGCTTTCAAAATAAACACCACATAAATCCACCTGGCTTCTCACCTTATCAGTTGAGCTGCCCAGTCACATAGTTCCGGGGATCCTATAGCACCCCATTCAGAAAGTTGGGGCTATCTGACTGCTGGATGACTAGAATCTTGAAAACTTTCTCCTCTTTACAACTATTCAAAATGTAGGCTGTGGGTCTGACAAGATGGTTCAAAGTGGGGGGGGGATGCTAAGAGTGCTCAGTGGGTAAAATGCTGGGAAGAGGGCTCAGTAGGTAAAATGCTGGGAAGAGGGCTCAGTAGATAAGATGCCAGGAAGAGGGCTCAGTAGGTAAAATGCTTGTCATATGAGCCTGAGGACTTCAGTTTGAATCCCCAGAGACCATGTAAGTCTGGGTGCAGTAGCATGTACCTATAACTCTAGGGCTTCTATAGCAAGATGGGCAATGGAGGCAGCAGAGTCCCCAGAAGCTCATAGGCCCCTAACCTTGTGAATGTAGTGATGGACAATGAGAGTGTGTCTCAGACAAGATGGAAGATGAAGACAGTACCCAAGCTTGTATTCTGACACCCACATGCAGGTGTACTCACGAACATACACAAGAACATGCATGCACAAGCACACACATAGTATACACACATGGGAAGGAAGGAAGGGAGGGAGGGAGGGAGGGAGGGAGGGAGGGAGGAAAGAGGGAGAAAGATAGAGAATAAAAGAAAGCAGGCTGTCTACCCCTGAATAACAGGAGCTATGTGTCATTTCAATCTGTCCCCAGGACCCAGTGTCATCCCTGGCACTGAAGTGAAAACTTGGTGTGCTGTGCTACTTACAGGTCACAAAATTGGGAAGTTTATGGTTTAAGATTTTTGCTTAGACAAAACACAAAGCAATTTTACATTTTGCCCTTCATCCAAAGAAGCCCCTGCTTATTTTTCTCTCACTGTAAGAGCAGAGTTTCTCAGTCAAGGGTAATAACATTGCCCTAACTGACAGTTAGCAACAGCTAGAGACAGTCTGAGTTGCAGTGTTAGGGATGGTGGAGAGTGCCGCTGGCATTTACTGAGTAGGTACCAACGATGCCATCCAAGGTCCTGCAGCACACAAGACAGCAGCCACCACTAAGATCTCACCCACCCCCAAATGTCAACAGGCCCAAGGATGAGAAGACCCACCTAGCTAAACCATTGCCACACTTGGCTAAAATTTGTTCCTTTATAATGTCTGAGCTGGTCTATGAATGCAGCACTCTGACATCAGAAATCGCCTTGTGTTCACTGATGCAAAGAGAAAATGACACACTCCTTGACATCACTATGGGTATCACACACACGATCACGATCCGTCCTAACAGCTGTCCTTTATTACAATCATTTTTGCAAGCTAGACATCAAAAGTTAAGAATGTATCAATAACTTGTTCATTTTACTCAGTGAGGAAGAGATATGGCTGAAGTCATACCTAGCTCTTCCTGACTCCAAAACTGGCCAGAAAGTGTTCAAAAGTAAATGTACATAATACATAGCTTTCTTGAGGTGTGGAAGAAAAACAAGTCTTTGTATTTAAGCCAACCATTCATGCCAATATACTGTCTTGCTTGGTCTCCACTCATCGGTATCAAAGTGGCTTATATTCTTCAGATCTTTGAATACTTCAATTCCTGGTAATTGTATATCACCAAAGAGTCCCCAGCATAAGCTCATTAATGGGGTTAGTGTTGACTTCTAAGAGAGGCCATTCAGCCTTAAGAAGTACTACACAGCCTTCAGTATCTCACAGCAAATCTCACAGCTTCCCTGACCCCTGACCTGCAGTCATCATGAGACATTCCTCTACTACTGTGACAACACAAAAATACCCTGACACATACCCAGATATGTCCTCAGAGAATAGTGTCACTCCCCAACTTTAGGAACCACTAGGCACCAAACTGTCATCAACGTCACACCTTTCAATGTCATCCCTAGGCTTCTTCATTACTCATGGTACACCGCTGATCCATCCTTTTCCAGTTGGGACTGAGGTTTGTTTGTGCTGGGACATTTCTCCTTTTCATTCATAGGGAAGCTCTAAGGATATTTCCAGGCAGCCCGTGGAGAGGGATGGCTGCCTAAGGGCCTTAACACTGAGATCTGAGATCACACTACCTACTTTACTGATGCCCAGCCTGTGCATCTACTGAGTTTCTTTCCTTCCCAAAGGCTACCTTTCAGATCCCACCCCAGCTGTGACACTGAGATGCTCTTCATCCTTAAGCAGTCCAGCAGGAAGTGGTCTTTCCCTGTCTCTTGAAATCCCACATAACTTTATACCAGACATAGTCAAACTTTGACCTGCCTGTGAAGAGCTATACAGTACGTGTTTCAGAATTTATCAACAACACGGTTCCAGTCGCAACTAGTCCTCCCCGACTTGGTAATAGCAAAGCCGCCATAGACAGCATGGAAATGGATGGTGTGAACTGATCCACAGAAATGTATTTAAGGATGCTGACATCTGAATCATCTATATTTTTTAGATGTTATACAAATGCATTCTCTTGTTCAATATTGAAAGGTTTTCCCCAGCCTTTTAGAAATGTAGTTTTAGGACTGGGCATGTAGCTCAGGTGGGAGAAGGCCTGTCTTATATGCACAGAGCTCTGGGTTTGATCCCCAGCACCTCATAATCCAGGCATGGTATACGTCTCTAATCTCAGCACTTAGAGAGTAGAGACAAGAGGATCAGAAATTCAAAACCATTATCAGCTACATAGTGAGTTTGAAGCCAGCAGGGATTAAAGACCCTGTCTCAAATAAATAAACAAAAATGTAGCCTTAGTTTATGATCTGCACAAAAACTAGATGTTGTAGGCTTCACCTAAGTTCTTTTAGAAATACAGACTCAGGTGCCTTATTAGCGTAGTAGGGAGCACATCAGTGTCATAGAAATACAGACTCTTTTTTTTTTTTTTTTTTTTGGTTTTGGTTTTTCGAGACAGGGTTTCTCTGTGTAGCTTTGCACCTTTCCTGGAACTCACTTGGTAGCCCAGGCTGGCCTCGAACTCACAGAGATCCGCCTGGCTCTGCCTCGCGAGTGCTGGGATTAAAGGCGTGCGCCACCACCGCCCGGCGAAATACAGACTCTTAGCCCTGCTCAGGCATGATGGATCTGAATCTGCTCTTTAAGATTACCTGCCATAGGATCGTGTGCATCATGTGGTCTGACATTGCTCTCATTTGCCTGATAATTTTCTGAGAATAACAGTGATGCATGCACCTTTGATTCCTTGGCATGTGTTAAAAATAAAAGGAACACAATGGCTCTTGGAGGAAGGAATAAATGAATGAAGTAATGGTCTGGCCAAGCTTATAGGTTTTTTTTTTTTTAAATACAAATTCTTTTACTCAATCCTGGTCTCTGCCCCCAAACTCCTAATTTCTGGCCAATACATTATGGAGGGTGGGGTTTACTGTAATTGTTCATTAAGATGGAGAGAGAAATAAGAACCCTAGAGAAGGTAAGATTATCCCAGATTGTCTAATATGAAAGAATCATCCATTTTTTGTCTCTGGAGCAGCCTCTCAGGAGAGCATGCTTGTATTTTTTCCTTTATTTCTCTTCTTGTCACATTCAGCCATTCCTGTGGCCCATCTCATATGCTCACCTGTCTCAGAACCTTCATAGTTCCTGAAATCCCTGGCCGGCCAGGCTAAGTTTATAAGCATGTACACACCTTTGCTTTAACTTCCCCATGTGGACTGAGGAGTTCTCAGTTATGATCAAAAAAACCTTTTGAAATGATTGTGCTCTTCAAGGATACTGCGTCAGTCACGAGGTTCGACCTCTCACCCTCTGTGCTCTTTAAGTATATATATGTAATTTTACCAAAAAAGTTAATTAAAAAAATGAAGCATTTTAAAGTGAATAACTTCATGGTGCATAGTCCATTCACAAGGTTGTACAGTTTCCATCTTTATCTAGTTCCAAAACTTTCGCTACCTATAAGAAAACCCCATATCTATTAAACAGTGACTCAGCACCTCTCCATTTCCCAACCACTGTCACCACCAACCTGCTTTCTGTCTTTGTGGTTTTTAGCTTTGGTGAGTGTCTTACAGAAGTAGAATTACAAGATTTTTACCTTTTGTGTCTGGCTGCTTTCACCTAGCATGTTGCTCCCGTGGTTCACCCAATTTTAGCATGTTTTAGTGCTTCATTCCTCTTATAGTTTAATCATTTTCTATTAACGGTATTGTGCTGATTAGGAATGTTTTGGTTTTGGTTTGGTTTGGTTTTTTATTTGTCAACTTGAAATAAGATAAGGTTATCTGGGAAGAGGGAACCTAAGTTGAGAAAATGCCTCCATCAGATTGGCTTGTGGGTTAGTTTTGTGGGGCATTTTCTTGATTGATGATCGATGTGAGCAATGCTATGCCTGGGCAGGTGGTCCTGGATTGTATAGAAAGCAGGTTGGGCAAACCCTGAAGAGTCAGCTAGGAAGTGTAGCTTTCCTCCATGGCTCTTGCTCTGCTCCTGCTGGAGTTCCTGCCCTGAATTCCCTCCATGATGGACTGTGATTGGGATGAGTAATCCAAATAAATCCAATTTTTCCACATGCCATTTTTGGTCACAGCATTCGTCACAGCAATATAGATATCTAACTAGTACACATACAGTCTGTCTACTCATTCACTCAGTGCTGGACATTTGGGTTGTTTCTACTTTGGGGTGCCAAGAACAATGCTGCCCTGAGCATGGCTGGACAAGCTTTGGTTGGATTAACCACTCTTGTTCTTTGGCATGCATACATTCGAGCTGAGGAGTCGCTGAGTTGTATGTGAGTTCTGTTTACCATTTTGAAGAACTGCCAAATGGTTTTCCTTCATTTTTAATTGAGCTCTTACCTTCACCAGATACTGTACTAAAGCATTCACAGCATAATGCAGTAGCTGCATGATACATGTTTAGAGACAGGAGAGACCAGAGGACCTGAAGGCAATTAAGGAGATTTTAGGAATTTGTGACATTTCCTGCCCCTACAGACTCTCCCAGTTTCTCTTGGTCTCTATATCCCACCTTAACTGTTTGCCTCTTTTTGTGTACTTCTTTTTATTGGGGGTGAGGGACAAGAGGGGAGCAGAGAAGGACCATGGAGAGTTCCCCATGCAGCTCTAGCAATGACTAACAGCAACTGCTATTGATAGTTGCAAGTACTATTCTATATAGTAGATATTATTACTTATTTTGCAGGCTCAGTATAGAAAATTTGCAAAATTAATGGTCATATTCAGGTTCAAGTGGCAGAATCAGGATGTAATTCCCAGGCTATTCGATGTTGTCTTTCAGCACACCAATACATTGCTGTTTCTTGACCAGCAATGATGCGAAAGGCTTAAAACAAACATGATATACCCACTGCCATGGCTTCTCTTGGCCTTTGGAGAACACAGAGGGCTTGTCAGTGATAGAGAATCCTATCGTAGACCTACCCCTGCAGGTTGACTTGGGTACTAAGCCCATATCTGGAAATTACTGGAAAAAAAAATCCTAGATTATTCATCAATAATGACCTGAGAGCCTATGGCATGATATTGGATAGAGGCTACTCTCTGTGGGATACTGCCTAGACTTGTAAATGTCACCTCCGTAAGCAAAGTAGAGTGCACACATATTCCTAAAGAAAAGGCTTGATGTACAAGATGCACTTTCTACAAGTTACAGCAGATTCGAGTCTGTCCTCTGAACATAGTACCTCTCACTCACTCTGTGGTTGGTGGGTTTTCTGAAATGAACAGAGAGTAGGAGGCTGCACTCAGAACCAGCCTAGAGCTCTGCAAGATTTAGTGAGCCTCAGAAACACTGGGAGATCATAAAACCAAGCCCCTAGAGGAGCTGATGCAGACATCCAAGGCCCTGGAATCTCCAGTTCTACTCAGCTCCCAGGTGACATATGAGCTGACATCCCCAGTCATGGTGAGGTGGAGAGTGACGGCCAGGGAGTGGCCCAGAAAGACAACTGTGCAGACTCCAAAGACTCCCTGCACCTCTTCTGTCCTCTGGCACTCTCCTACCTATGAAAGCGTGGTGTCCATGTACATTGCCTTATGAGTTTTAACACAGTGCCCACTGTGGGTAAATGTTCAGTTTAAAAACACAGGAAACCATTGCATTGGTGTTCAAGAAATTTAAATATGAAATAAAAATTATCTAGAAAGTCTACTCACAGGCATTTCCCCCAAAATAACTGAAAGGAAGTACTCCAGCAAGAGCCTGTACATGAGTGCTCACACACTTCGAGCAGCCCCAGCCACCCTTGATTATGCTTAAACCCTCAATATCCATGACTAGATACTGACTGGCTTAACCGTTAAGAATTAGGACACTACCGATGATCTCAGTTTTGTGTCCCCATGAGAAATCGGTGGGTCTTTTGCAAAAGCAGAGTGTTCCCATATGAGTCTGTCCACCACACCTCAGCAGGTGTCCTGATGAGAAAAGTGTTTAGAACCACTGGCCCAGAAGATTGGGAGAGTCACTGACTCCATTCACATTGCTTAGGCCACACAGATGTCGTAGGGGGTATTCTAATTCCTCCTGCCAGCCCCCAGGGCAGGGCAGAGAACTGGGCTTACAATGTGGGCTTACCAAAGCCAAGCACTGCTCCTCCTCCTCACAGGTGCCTCCTGAAGGCCATGTGTTCTGCCAAGCTTTGCGTTTCGCTCTCTTGCCTCTTCAGAGCCCATCTTCTAGGAAGGAGCTCACAGCCTCCTGGAGACGGTGCTCTGTTTATTTAAGGCAACTGGGGGGGCAAAAGGCTATGTGCTGAAGACGAAATGGGAGCCGTGTTAATTCCGTGTTAATGACAGCAGAGCAATTTTCCTACAGGAAATAACTAGTTACCTTAATCATTTTAAGTAGTTATTAACATCAGCCTAAAAAGGATAGCTCTGCTTATCGCAATCCACGCACAAAGGAAATGAAGACATGAATAACCGGACCTTAAACACATTTCTGGCATCTTCCTTCTGGGTGGTATTAAACGGTATTAATCTTTTTAACCGACTTCAATCCTGAGACCACAGCCGTGTGATAAAACGTTAAGTGAAGCGCTGGAAATAGAGGTGGCCTCGCCAGATTTATGGTGCCAATTTACCAACAGCAAAAGCACGCTGCAATGCTGCGAGGAAGCCCATAGAAAAGGAAGACTGACAGGGAGATGTATGGGTTAATTAATAAAATGCAGATAATAGCATCGGCCTGATACTAATACTTCTTCAGAGGCTGCTCTGTATACATCTCTGGGAATAAACAAAGCTGCAATGTATTGTTGCTACTGTATCCTGTACCCACACACACACACCCCAGATAAGGATCGGAGGTGGGAAATGAAAGGAACGCAAGCAATTTCATCCAGGCTACAGTCGGACAATAAAGAAGAAAAAGGAACTGCCAAGCAAGAATAAGCAGCTCGTTGGAGGGTTTTACAGTTTTAAGACACAGGAAGTCATTTTTCCCCCTAAGTAAGGGACTGTTTTTCTCCCCAGGGGTAGCTGTGCTTTGTGGAAGAATCGGCATTATCATGCATGTCAACAAAGTGTATTTAGGACTTTGGGTGACGGTCCCAGGGAAAAGGTTTCCGAAAGCCATTCTCAAGAGGCTCTCCTGTTGGGGAGATGTTCTATAAGACAGAGCAGGAAAGGCCTTGAGAAAGGTGTGGGGTAGGCACGATGGTAGCACAGGAGTGTGTGTATCTCCTCCTGTGGGGTGAAGCTTGAGCCTGGTGGTGAAAGATAAGAGAGTTCACCAGATGGCCCGTGGATAAAGCACATTTCAAGTGATAGGAAAGACTGATGCAGAAGTGCAGGTGGACAGGTCTAGCCAGGAAGTCAGGGCACAGCTGACATGTGTCATTGGACACAGCAGCAAAGATATGATAAAAGTCATGAAGGGCCTTCAAGGCCAAGGGAAAGAGTCTAGACATTTTTCCTCAAGAGAGTGAGGTGTACCAAGAAGGGTCCCCAAGTTAGGGAGCGAAATGTTTGGACTTAACCATCCCAGTTAGTTGCTGTTGGGGGAAAAGCTTGAGGGGACATGGAGTTGGAAGCATTGAGGCAGGTGGAAAGCTGCAATAATACAGACGAGATTAACTGAACCAATGCAATAAAGAGGCCAGGGACAGGTGTGAGACTTGCTGGCTACTGCAGTAAAAGCCACAGGACATCATGACTAGTAGAATCACACAGAGTCTCCCCCAGTACCTATGTTTACAATTACACCTCTGGTGTGAGAGTGCACTGTTAGAGGGGAGGAGGAGGAGGAACAGATCAGGGCAGAGTTCTGGGTGGCAGAACTGGGAGTTTGGTCTAGCCTGGGGTAGGCGAAGACCTGGTGTATTAAATGTCATGGTTGTTCCTAAGTCTCCCTGCCTGAGACACAGTGATCTGCCCCCAGTGTTCAGCACAGCTATGTAAAGTTGCCTTGGACTGGCCTGGGCATCAGGGGTCCTTCTTCAATGACACAGGAAAAGGAACACTAAAGAGGCTCAGGGCTAGAACTAAGGTTGGGCTTTTGTTCTGTTTTCATACTTAATCCAATTACAAATCTAAGGACCCAGAAAGCAAAGAATGGCTTGTCCTTGTATCCATTCTATTCCACAGACCTTAAAGCCACAACACTGTTGACCTCAGAAAGGCTAAGAGAGGTGTGTGTTTTGTCTGAGACTAGGGGAGTTCTTAGTCTTTGTCTCCTGGACTTGTCTAAGGTTGTACCAGTGTAACATCCAATGTTGCAATTCTCCTTCCAGAGCTGAATTCCCCTTCCACACAACCTATCCTACAAAGGTCTCTGGAAGTTCCCACCACCAAGCATCTAGATCTTGGAGAATTAACTATTTGGGGAGAAATTAGGGAGGGTAAAGGATCTAGCCCAATGAAATTCTTTTCAGTTCAGATCTTCTGGGCAGGGTTGGGCAGATAGCTATGACATGGGAGTCATATGATGGATGGTCCTTTTTCTCCCTGTTTTTCTGGGAGTTTCTTCAGTCCTTCCTGTAACACTGAAGAGGACTCTGAAAGCCGGGAGTCTGGACTGCTCTTCCTTTGGGGCTTCTACTTAAAAGCTCAGCTCTGGAACCAGGCTCTCAGCTCTCAGATTCAGCCCTTTAACTTACTAGAAAAAAAATTAAATAGTGAGACAATGGGATGATGAAAAGGTTATTATGGGACACACTTGGGAAGCAGAAACAGGAGGCTTCCCTGAGCTCAGGAATTAGAGATGAGCCTGGGCAATGTAGTGAGACCCTCCCATGTCAAAACATTTGTTTGAGGTGTTAGTTACCCTGACTTGATCATTACACATTGTGTGCGTGTATTCTATTGTTATCATATCCTATAAATACATATGTCAGTATTTTAAATGTTATAACATAACCTTATAAAATATTCATTAGATGGGTAAAATAAGATAATATTTATAAAATACCAAATACAGTGGCTGGCAGGTAATACAGAACTCAGTGGGTGTTAGCAATCCCACTCCTTTGATTTAGGGTTGCCGTCCCCACCCAAGTGTTAGCTACCAATCTGTAAAATACTAACTAAAACAGAATGTAGCTAATGAACCTCATAGCTCCACTGTGATCCCATGTACTTTCCTCATTGAGCCGTCTGGGGAGAGGGATGGTGGTGGTGGTGGTGGTGGTGGTGGTGATGGTGAATGTGTATGCATGAGACATTTTAAAAGAATTTACTTGGAGAGACGGATAATAAGGAATGTAGGACAAAGAATAACTTCAGATCCTCGAGTAGCTGCTACACATCCAGTGTGTGTTTGGTGCTTCATGTATAATAATTTACATAATCCCTACAACTGCAATTTGAAAGGAAGAAAAGAATAAACTCAACAGAGCAACCCAGAAAGCCAGCCTGGAGGAGATGGCAATTTAGGAGGAGCTTTTGGTGAGCAGAGATCACTAGAAAAGAACAAGTGGTCATTCTAGGTAGAGACAAGCAGTGTATATGAAGCTATGTGGCAAACACAGAGAAGAAAAAGGAGCTCTACCCTCACCCCAGGCAATAGGCTGCCAGTCCAGGGCATCAAGACTTGTAGATGGGAGGGAGGTGGTATTCTCTGAAAAAAATCAAGAGACTGGCTCCTGGCCAGCACGTCAAGGCAGAGTTAGTACAAGTGTGCAGTAGCAACTACTCCAGACTAACAAAACGCAACACTCACCACTGACCCTTGTGCTGAGCCACTTCCTGTCTCAGAATGTTCATTGAACCCCGTGAGTTAAGTCTGGGCTAGGCAGCATGGTAAGACCCTGTCTCAAGAAAAAATAAAATAAAGTATATCCCTTTGACTCTGCTTAACAGGATCTCTGTCAGATGTTGCTGAGGAGAGGGAATTGTAGGTAGTGGGTCCAGTGCCTTTTTCCCCATAGCTGTTATGAACCAAAGCCCTCCAGCACAAGAGGCCTCATCCACAGGTATGAGTGTCTTTGGCCTCTGCCTCAAGTCTGTTGACAGTCCTGAATCTCAGAGCATATACAGTTATAAGAAGACTATATTGCTTATCAGTTTAACCCTTTGTCTCTGGCATCAAGCACATGATCTCTGTACTAATGACTCTGTCACTTAGATACCTTACTTGACATCTTCATGCCTCAGTTTCCCTATCTGTAAATTAAAAGTTGTGATAATAATTTCATACATGGGCCTTTGTGAGTATTAAGTGAGATCATGTATATAATGTGAACTGGCCCAGTCTTGGCTTACATCACCTGCTCAATAATACTGGGTAATGCTGCTGCTACTGATGTTGCTCACTGTGGATATGAGATCAGTTCTGGATAGATGTGGGTAAAATGGGCAGGACAGAGCCAGAGAAAAGTGCATCAGAGATGGAGCTGAGATCCTTCAACCTCTTCACAAGCACCTAGCAAGGACAAATGACTTCTCAAAGTTCACACATTTGAACTGATGTCCCAGAAATTCAGGAAGAAAGGGGAATATGATCTAGAATGAACTAGAGCTTCTCAGCAATCCCTGGTAAGCAGGAAGCGAAGTCATCTCCTCTCCCTGGCTCCAGTGTCCACACCTGTATCACGGGGATGATGATGTCTGACCACGTATCAGTTGGGAGAACTGGATGAGATGACATCTGGAGTGTTTTGGGGACCCCACTAGCATATGGGAAACTCCTAATACTTAGGGACCACTATGATTTCTCCAAGTGGAAGATAAGATGAGGTGATACAAGGAGGGAGGGCACAACAGATGAAAAAAAAAAAAAACTCAACAAAAGTCTCAAGAAAGACAAGGACTCTGCTTGAGAAGAAGAGACTTGGATTCAAGTCTAGAATCTGTTGCTTACCGGCTGAATCTGTGTGGGTCCTCTATTTCTCCAGTTTGGTAGGTTTCAACACTTTCTGACCGAATCTACAGCAGGGTTATTGTGAGGGCCCAAAGAAGAAGTTTCTGAAGAAGCCCCATAATTACAAAGCTCTCCCGTATGAGCTGGTTTCTCCATCCAGTACTGGAAACTGCTTGCGGCTGAGGCTGGTGCCCCATATTGGAACTGCCATTGCCTGACACAGTACTAGATGCAGAAAGGGTGTTTCACTGCGGATGAGAACCACACAGTCCCTTCCTACCTTAGGAATGCTCACTGTAGAAAAAAAGAGAGACCTTTGCTGCTGACCCTACCCATCCCCTGGCTGACCCTGTTCTGCCGAAAACAGCCTTCTTCTTGGAAAATGGCAGTAGTCCCAGACAGAGCCATGGCATTTGGGGAAAACCCTTGCTGAGTGCTTAGGTCTCCATCACGGGGTGAGGAAGACAAGGCATTGTGATCTGCCCCCAGAAAGATTAGGCCCAGTGGTTTCCAAGTAACACCACAGAGCTGTTTCATGCTCACAGACAGGCTTGGAAGGATGCTGAAGTCTTAATATAGACTGTCCACACGCCTCTTCCCAAATGCTGTCAGCAAAATGCTATCTCCACTCCTCTCCCAGGGAATATTTTGGGAGCCTGAGACAAGGGCACCATCTGGGCTTCCCTGAAGAGTGGTGAAAAGAATGTTGCTTTCTTGCCCTTCTGTCTTCCTTCACCACTGTCAACCCCTACTCACCTCTTAGAAGCAAACAAAACAAAATTCACCAGAACTAGCCACATCCCGTACTGAGCTGGCATCGATGATAATCAGAATACACGGGGGTGCAGCCGGAAGGATTTTCCCACCCAGGGTCATTTGGCTTGACTCTATGTGAGAATGCAGAACACAAATGTACATCCTGGGAGCTCTACAGTTCCTATAATTTACATATATAGAAACTGACTGGCTTTCCTAGCTGGATAGCAGCAATATGCTCACACACACACACACACACACACACACACACACACACACACACACACCTCCATTGTTAACTTCCCGTTGTTCTTAAAATTAAGGCAATATTATCATTGAGATCTTCAAGACTGAGTGTGATCTGTCCCTGCCTTTTTTTCTTGAGCCATCCTACCATGATGACCCTTAACTTCTGGTCTCTGACACTTCCTCTCACTCTATAGGGCCACAGGGGCTTTGCACCTCCTCCTGCTTTTCAGAGTTTTCCTCTCTCAGCTTTGTATGCCCAGCACTGTGCCTGGCACACAGGAAACATACCTAAGTATGTGCTGAGAGGGCAAATGAAAGGCTTGGGTAGCAGCCTTCAGGACTGGGGTATTTATTTTATTTGCTTTGGGTTTGATTTGAGCCAGTCAGTATCAAATAAAGAAGGCAGAGGTCACAAACTGGCAGTTAGGAGGACTGGTACTGCTCTTGACCTACATATACACATCACTGAATCACAGACACCCCCCCTAGTCTCCTTCTCTGTTGATAAGTCCAATCTGATGCTGCTGCAACCCATGTATAATCCCAGCATAAGTGTGCTGCCTACTGGGACTTTGACTTATACAGCCCAATTCCATCTTCTTTGAGGGATTCTCAGCAGACAACATCCTATACTTCCTCTGAGACATGTTTATTTTTTTTAAAGAATCATGAAAACTTGCTCCTAACACCTCTACATTTTCTACACAAAGACCTTAGTGTCTTAAAGGGCTTTGACTTACAAACATGACCCATTACCTCTCCTATCCAGGAAGCTAAGATGTGAGGCTCACTGAAGCCTGGGAGTTTAAGTCCAGGCTAAGCAGTATAATGAAACCCTGTCTCAAGAAAAAATAAATAAATGAAATAAAATATGCCTTTTTGACTTTTTGCTTAGCACTCTATTCTTCTTCAGAGCCAATCCACATGGCTAGATTGTGTGTCTTTTAATGGCTTTGGAACTGACTGGTGTGCATTGCTAGTTATTCAATATCACATTTCAGGCAATTAAAGTATATAGTCAAGCCTGCTTTGTGGGTGCTTTATCCAAATTGTTCTGCAGCTTGGCTTGGAAGAGGGATGATGTTCCCATTGCCCCACTGACAAGAAGTTAGGAGTCATCTAAAGTAACTGCAGAATGAACAAGTGAGGGGTGTGGTACACTGAAGGTTAGGATTTAATCCCTTCTTACATGATGGAGACTGATGGCCAGGCACAAGGAAGGCAGGTCATCTCAGTCTTGCCTTTGGTGTGCATCTGCTATGAGCATTGATAGTCCGTCTTGAGTGCTCAACAAGTCATGTCTCTTTCAAGTTCAGTTGCATCTAAAATAGCAAATCCATAAGCCCACATAAGTAACTGCAAGAGGCCAAAGTCTTGTGTCCAAGTCCCTGGGGTGGCTTCACAGTGACTCAGGGTGTCACATTGCTGAAAATTTCAAAGCCAGAGAAGTAGCAATAGTTTCAACTGTGTTTGGGGGGGGGGGGGCGGGGTGCAGAAACTACTCACAATGTAGTTTGTCAAAAGAGCAAACTCCTAAGATGAGTTCTTCCACAAGTGTGGAAATAATTCCACCAGAATGGGTGCAAATTGGTTATAGCTGTGTGCTGTGGGATGGTCTATATGTCAAATGTGTTGCTCTGATTGGTCAATAAATAAAACACTGATTGGCCAGTGGCCAGGCAGGAAGTATAGGCGGGACTAACAGAGAGGAGAATTGAGAGAACAGGAAGGCGGAAGGAGACACTGCCAGCTGCTGCCATGACAAGCAGCATGTGAAGATGCCGGTAAGCCACGAGCCAAGTGGCAAGGTATAGATTTATAGAAATGGATTAATTTAAGATGTAAGAACTAGATAGCTAGAAGCCTGAGCCATTAGGCCAAACAGTTTAAATAATATAAGCGTCTGTGTGTTTATTTTATAAGTGAGCTGTCGGACTGCCGGGGTGTGGCGGGACCTGGAGAGAAAACTCTCTAGCTACAGCTGTGACCAAAAATAAGCAGTCCCACTGCGGCATTCATGGCTCTCCTTTTGCTATTTCATTCAACCAACACAATAAATTTCATTGCCAGATTTCTCCAAAAGTGATGGGCTTTAATTCCTGGTATGAGCCCTGCTTAACTGCAATAGTTATTTTTAATATAATATTACTTACAATCAGCTAATATTAATATAAGCTTTTGCATATGTAATTATAAGAGACAGTGACCTGTCTGGCCTTCAAAAGTCTCCTGGAAACGTACTTGCAAAATTACCTTGCTCTTGACTTTTTGTGAGTAGAAGTAGGAAAATGATTCTTGACTTAATTCAAAGGACCTATATAACGTTGGACTCTACTTTAATTAAAACAAAGTGAGCCTTCATTAATGCTCTGAAATATCTATCAATATCTATCTGGCACAAACGATCTGGACATGTCAATAGGATGGTTTTCATCTGGAGACAATCTCTTCTGAGGCAATGATAATGACCTGAAGAGGGGCGGGGCCCTGAGGGCGATGTGTGCTGGTAAAACTGTTGTTTTTATAATACCAACTACAGAAAGAAGCTGCTAGCAAAATTATCTTGGCAGTCAGATGATAATAAGGCAAAATAAGATATAAAAATGAATACTCTATAGACACTTCTCAAAAAAAAAAAAATGCAATCCAAACATGTCGATGGCCTGACTTTTTTCTAAGTAACTTCGAAGTCGCTAAGCCCCTCGTTCTCCTTGTCTGTGCCTCGGCAGCCATGCATTTCTAATAAGAATCATCACAGCACCCGTTTAAGGAGTGTGTAGTCTGGGCCAGATGCTGCTTTGGAAGCCTGCTTTATCTCATTCGTGCATTTGATCTCATTTGCATGTGGTAGTTATTTAATCAGCACAGTCAGTCATTCCTTGAGCAGTCATGTTGCAATCACATTTTGCATGTGAAGAAACTGAAGCTCAAAGAGACTAAGTAACCTGGGACTTGAACCCGGGTTATTCAGCTCTAGAACAATGAGCTTTCTTTCCTCATACCCAGAGCTAGGATAGGTCTGAGGTCCTGTAAGTATGGGGGTGGAGGGGGAGGGGAAGAAGAATAAGTGAACACAGAGGAAAGCATGGGAATAAGAAGTCTCTAACTGCCGGAAGCTGCCACTCATGAGAACTCACAGTAACATCAGAGGAGGTTCAAAAAGTGCCCTCAGATCCCACCTTTTAATCCTACTTGGTACCAACCAGCCTCAGCCCAGAGGATGCTTCTGGAAGGATGTGGATGGACCTCTTTACAGGAAGCACATCCTGCCTTGGCTTTCAGCAGCTTCACTATTGTGAGGCAGAAGGACTACAGATGCTTTGGGGAAAGGACCACAAAAGGAAAATGTGGCTTCTAAAAGCAGCTATTTTAAATGTTTCATAGGGTGGACACCAGGGGAACATTCCAATTCTTCCATGGTGTCACCTCATCTGTTGTAACTGTTTGCTTAGACCCTGCCTGGATTCTGAAAGAGGATGTTGGTAATTTTCTTGCTTCTTTCTTATGACAGCATTCAGGTACATTTTAATTCTTCTAAGGAAGAAGCCATGGCACAGAGGGGCTGGGTAGCTGGCCTCGGATTGCTCAGACATAAGAGGTATCTGGGTAAGCCAAGCCTCAAATTTTCTTGCACCATCCTGCACCCACAGGTCACACCATGCATTTCTTCAAACCTCGGAACAACTCACTGGAAAAAAAAATCATGCCTTAAAATCCAAGTAGTGTTCTCTCCCAGAGGGGAAGATCCCTTTAGTCTAGTGTTTTACATTGCCATGATACATCTAGGGTCTCCAGTCAACGAAATGATGGATGCTTCATTTCATTTGCAGCTTTAATTGCATCTACATGTCTTAGGATACAGGAAACCATCATCACCAGGCAGATCCGTGATAATTGCCAAAGCTTAGGGTGAGAATGTGGTGGTTGGTAAATATCAAGCCGTGCTCTTCTCTGCAGAGTGTGTGCTCTTACACATAAAGACAAACTTGCTAATGACTTCTATAAATAAGTTCTCGCTTATAACTGTTGTTCCAGCAAAAGCTGCTGAAATGTAATCTTCCCTTCAAGTACAAAACACCTTCCTCTTCTCTTGACTGTTTTATGGGAAAGTGAAGTGGACCCGAATTGCTGTCACTGGCTGTGTGACCTCTCTGTGCCTTCTTTTTTATCCTTTGTCTATTTTGGGAACAAACATAAGCTGTGTGAGCTCCTCGGGGATATGGGACCTATAGATTTCATCTCTGAACTCGTGGGGTCCAGCACAGGGTGGGCACCTGGGACCTAAGTGCTGACCGAAGTAAACTCATTTGGATGGATGGTGCTTTGGAAAGTTTAAAGGACTATAGAAATGAAAGAATGGCCATTATATGAGGGGGAGGGATAGATTCATGCTTACTTTCTCCCAGCCTGAATTCTCTTCCCACTGTATACACTTACTAGAAAATGAATGCCTTGGAAGTACTTTGCCAAGCTTTCAACCTAAACAAGCCATGGTGGGCAAACTATAACCACAAACCAAATCCAGCCCACACAGCATGTTGCAAATAAAGTTTTCTTAGAATCTAGCTACACCCATTCTTTCCTATTTTCTCTTTGACTGCTTTAATACTAGGAAAGCAGAGTTAAGTCACTGTGACAGAAGCTCCACAAGCCCCAAGGATGGAAGATTCACTATCTTACTCATTGCATTAAATGCCTGTTGCCTGCTAAATTACCGTCTGATCCGCTTGGGAGCATGTTCCTCTTTAAAGCTCTCACTTCATCTAGTGCAGGGAACATACACTGAGTTCTCCCCAGTAGGTAGCACTTCCCTCGGGGTTCTCAGGAAGACAGACTCAAAGACAGAGTGCAGAAGAGCGAACTACACACACTTAACCCTGATTTCTGCAGGAGCCAAAGGTCTATTATCTACTGCAAAAGTAAGCATTAAGTACCAGCAAGCATGGTAACAGCTGACTACTGAGTGTCTAGTGCATGCCAGACCCTGGGCTAAATGCTGTTATTCAAGCCCATGAAACCATACAAGTGGTTCTAGGGAGTAGGTAGCATTGTAGTCCTATGTAAAGAAGATAACCTGAGTTACTCAGGTGCTCAGGGATAAAGCTAGGCTTGCACATGTATGTAGTCTGTACATGATACTAAGGGTCTTCACTACCTTTGGGGATGAACCTCTGGAATTCAGACTGCTTCTTGCCAGTTCAGCCAAGCAACCCTCTCTCCTTGCTTCTCATGACATCACATTTCATCATCTGATCATGGCCTGCCTTGCTTCCTCTGTCTATTTCAGTTATTTCTATCTTGCCATTGCAAGATATGGACAGATACAGTGCTGAGTCCTAGGATGCTGGACATGGTTCTTACCCAAATGAAGCTTAGAGTCTAGTAAAAGATGTGAAGAACTAATCATTCTCACAATAAATGTGGAAACAGAACTGCGATGTGTATTCCAAGTCAACAGGATTGTGATAATGACTTCTCGGGGATCCCTCTCAATGGGTGACCCCTGAGCTGAGTTCTAAGGGGTTCATAAATAAAAGTCAGCTGAAAAGGGAAGAGAAAGATATATTAAGCAGAAATAACAGAATATGCACAGGCTGTAAGGAAGGCCAAAGTATGGTGTATAAGGTAGACTAAAAGAAAGCTGCTAACACATGTTAACCACTGAGCCATTTAGGGAAGTTAAGGCCTGCCCAAGGGCTGGGCTCAGATGTGGGCCTTTACCTATGGGCAGTGGAAGCCATTGAGTTGTTACAGAGTTGAATAGCCTTGTCATGCTGAATGTCATCACAAGGTGACTCTCTCAGGTTTAATAAGGGGTAGAGTGTCACACAAAGAAAGGTAAACTAGAGCATGTATGTCGGGCCTGGGAGATGCATGGTCACTCTCCCAAGACACGAGTGAGAAGCACTTGTCATGTACTGGTCACATACTTGTCACACACTCCTGGAAAGGGAAAATCATGCTTCGTAACAGAAGCTGCTCCCAGCCAGACCAATGACAGAGACAGGAACAACTTGCTGTGGACTCAAAAGCCTGCTCACAGCAGGTGTTCATTCAGCAAGGACAAATACTTGGGAATTAACTCAAAAGCTAAATTTCAGTGTGGAGCTTGGAGAAAGTTTTGACTTTGGTCCCTAGAAAATTCTAGAATGTGAATGTAGTTCTGCATCTGATCTCCTGAGTCTCAGTCCAAGACCAAAGCCCTGAAAACCATGGGCCTGAGACCCTAGCAGCACCTGAACCTCTGAGGCTCTCCATGGTCTTCTACTATCCTACCCTGCTTCTCCTCTATCATGCTTCTGATGAATGAAGTATAAATTATCATATTGTGATAAGCAAGACCCTCCATGAGCCTAAGTTTCTTTGTGTTTAATAGAAATGAGCTAGTCTTTGTTTTATCTCAGGCTCTGAGAAGTAGAATGATTCCTTTAGCAAACATTTGCTAACCTCCACACTGGGCCCAATCCCATGGCAAACTTTAGGAGCAAGACGATGAATAGTATCCATCCCTTGAGATAATTACCTAAAGGTGGAAACAAATACAAAGCCAAAGGTTCAGAAGCAACATGGTGTTTGAGTGTGAACTCTATAACCATGAGAACAGTTTACCACTCTACACTTCCTTGACCAAGTGGTAAACCAGAATCCTAGTGTCCCCATAAATCTAAAGTAGATCATAAAATAGGGTTTTTGAGAATCAAATGAGATGATATTACAACTGACATTTCTCTGTGCCAACGTCCTATTTATAAATGCCATATTTATAAATCTCAGCTCAAGGTTAATCTCTGGAGAAGGATCTCCAAACCCATTCTCCAAGCACCCGGTATACCATCCCTTGCAATATGTACCACACTTTGATTCCTACATTTATTGTAGATGACTAGTGCTCAACCAATGTTAATAGTGATCATCAATAAAGATGATGATGATGATGAGGAGGAGGAGGAGGAGGAGGAGGAGGATGGTGATGACTAGCTCTGACAGTCATGTTCAGCTCCCACATGTCTGTACCAGGTATCTATGGTTTGTATTGATCCTGATCACCCAGTGCCTGTGCCATTTGGGCTGTAAGAAAGATACGTTGAATTTTCACTAGTCATGAGTTTCCCAAGGGCCAGAACCAACAGAATACATTGAGATATTTATAAAAGGAGATTTATTACAGCAACAGGTCCACCTGACTACAGCAGGTGAGAAGTTTCACCAGCATGGCATCTTCCAGCTGAAGAACCAGCTCCCTGCTCACCCCAAGAGTACCAGGAAGATTTACTCACTGCTTGTGGCAGCTGTTGGTGCTTAATAAGGAAAATTCTCTTAACAAACACTTAAGGGAAAATTTCCTGGGAGGAAGGAAGAACTAAGCTCCCTTGTTACCAGAACATGTTTGTAAATATGTGTAGGTAGTATGTTCATATGGTGCCTGTCCATGCATTGTACACACATAGATTCTGTTTATACCTCCCTCTGAAATTTCTTCTATTAAAAACTGTGTCCTTCTGATTGTCCTGTGGTATGTTTGCAGTTTACTCTTGTGTCAGAGCATACACTGTACCTCACCCCTTTTGATGCTGGATTGCTCTTCTCACTCTTGATTTTCCTTCATGCCAGGTACAACTCATCCACTATAACCACGAGCTATACACAAATGTCACAGAAGCTGCGAAGAGTCCGAATGGATTGGTGGTAGTTTCTATATTTATAAAAGTAAGTCTTGCATTCTTTTATTCTTCTTGCTATCCCCCATGCCAACCGGAATATCAGCCCACAGTCTCTGTTGGGATTAAAAACATTTAAAGAAGTAATGTTAATTAATGTCAATGCCTAAGAAAGCTTCAGGGTCTTATGATTTTTATAGCCATAGAATCCACGAAAGATTCAGGGCTATGCAAGTGAGACAAAGAAGTGATAGGTTCCATTTCAGAGCTTCAGGGCCTGAAGGTTTGGGCAGCCTCTGTCCTACAGAGAAAACTGGTGCTATTTGTAAGAACAGGCTTCAGGCCACACCTACTAGTGTGGAACAAGGGTACAGTAACAGAAGGAGAGGGGCTGGAGTGCTGATAGCCTCTAGGACTGAAAGACTATCCATCACATGCTGCGACCAGGAGAATAAGAGAAGTGTGAGATGTCCCTCCCCAGGAGGCCCTGCACGATAAACCTCCAAGCTTCCCCACAACTATGGAGTTCCATCTTCCTTTCTCACTCGAATACTGGTTTACAATCCTGGCAGGCAGAATTAAGACAAAGTCCCCATGTTGACGGCATGACCTTCAGCCATGCTCCCCCAGTATCCAATAAACAAGAACAGTGTGAAATGTCCAACTGAACACATTCTGATTTGGTCTTTTAATTATCTTTAATATTTTAGCAGATATAAAGTGATCCAGCTGTGCAATTCTTTAAATAAAAAAGTAAGATTTCCTTTTCGATAATAAAAAGTTTTTTTTTTTTTAAGCAAACTATGTTAGTTAAAAATGCTGCACTGAACTAGAGAGCTTTGTGGCCAAATTGTTAGAGAAAATTGGACCAACCAGAACTTGGAATGCAAGGAAGAGTTTCAGTAGAAATTTAGCATTCACCACCAAGGAGTTTTAACAGAGCTGTTGGGATAATGGGGTCCCCAGGGACCCCATAGGCAATAGTCCCCCAAAAAAGCAGACTGTGCAACAGGTACTGCTGTCTTCCCAGATGTCATGCCTCCTGCTGACTTCCTCACCTTCATCCAAGCCAGGCCAAGTTCACGGAGCTCACAACAGCCCAGCCAGGAAAGACACCCAAGTCTTGCCTCGCTGTAGCACTCATTAGTGGATTCCCATCATGTGCCTACTCAACAGATCTGGGAGAGGAACTAAGGATGAGAAGAGAGAAAACAACACTGAAATAACCACACACGCCAAGCCATATCCCACTGGTACCTGCAAGCCTGGAGCAAATTCTTCCTCCAGTCCCAGTTACAATACAGACAACCAATCCATGCAGTCAGCCTGGTCCACACGCATTGCTAAGCCTGGGGGTGTGTTACATATTGTTATGTGACCGGGAATCACCCCCTGCTATGGTTTTCCCCATGCCAAGCCTTCCATGAGTAATATCCATAGGCCAATCTGCCTTTCCCAATCCTTTTTGTCCCTTTAAGAGCATCTCAGTGTCAGTCCCTGACTTTGCCTCACTTGGCTCAAAGTTTCTAAGTCAGTGAATGCCACCCTGGAAGCTCAAGCATGTAACAGCTGACAGTGACGGATGGAATGACCGGCAGCCAACTTCCTCCGCAGCGAACTGCCGGTGCTTC
This sequence comes from Peromyscus eremicus, assembly GCF_949786415.1. NCBI lineage: Eukaryota > Metazoa > Chordata > Mammalia > Rodentia > Cricetidae > Peromyscus > Peromyscus eremicus. Next base: position 76,389,113 of record NC_081423.1, read on the forward strand.
GCAAGCTCATGCAGAAACTTGCAATACACTGAAGTCCTGACAAACAGTCAGGCTTGCAGGTCCTGGTTGCTCCCCTGAAGGTTGGGAGGACCTACGCTAAAGCCTTAGGCCAGTAAAGGACAGTGGCCAGCTCCTGAATCTTCTCAGACCAGTTTGGGCCCTGGGGAATTTACCATTCCTTGAGAAAACCTGAACTTTTCTGGCTCAGTCTCAAAATAAACAATAGCATTCCCTCTTTCTTCCACAAAATCAGCTCCCAGATTTCCGGCTCCATGGTGAGCTAGCTGAGCTCTGACTTGTCATCCACTCATCTCAAAACTCCAACTGAGCATGGGACAGAGGCCCATCCTCTGCTAGACATTAGCACCCAGAAATGAGATGGACTGAATCCTTAGTCTCTACGGATGTGCAGCCTCTGACAGTCAGTCATCAGCCCTCTTTCTGATGCTACTGCCTCCCACTTCCAGTTCCCTGTAGGTACAGCAAGAATGCAAGATGTGAAGTCCCCACATATGAGTGGTTCATCTGAAGAAATGTCACCCTGACCAAATCCTGAGCCAGGGATGGCTGACGGTTTGGTGGTAAAAGGAGATGGCTCAGCAGTTAAGGGTACATGTTGACAAGGCTGACGACCTGAGTTCAATTCCTGAGACCTTGGTGGAAAGAGAGAACTAACTGATTCCCATGAGTTGGCCTCTGAGATCTATCTACACATTCTTTGAGGCACAAGTGTGTGCACACACACAATCAATCAGTCACTCAATCAATAAGAGAGACTTGTTTCCCCCTCCCTCCCGTGACCACAGGGAGCTGAGATTTGGCTATAATTGCTGTTCGAACACACACCATTAACTTCCCACTTAGCTCACTTATATCAAGTACATATTTTATCCTCTCACCCACACTGCCAACACACTTGTGCCCACAAATCATCTGTGTGCACTTTGGAAATATTTCAATAATTTTTAATCAGCCCCAAAGGGGACTGATCTCAACAGCAGCATTGTCCAGCTTGTCAGGTACCAGGGACCCAAGGCACTCAGCAATTGAGACCCCTTGCAGATTCCTACTCCACCAGACACCTTCATGGCCCCCCTGCTGTCACGGAGTATATCAGTACAAAGAGGAGGAGGCTCTGAGCTGTCCTTTCAATGCTAAAAAGTATGTCACAATAGAAGCTGAATTGCACAGACTGTCTCCAGGGAGCAGCAGTGTTCAGCTTGGGACTTTTCCCCTGTTGGAAGGTAGATTTTTGCCTCCATTGAGCATCGTCGTTCCCCAAGCACTGGTTAGCTGTGTGTCTCACTCCAACACACCCAGAAATCCGTGTGAAAAGACAGATGGAGACAAAATAAACAGCCTGTGCTTTCTCCCAACTAAAGTTACCTGTTGCTTATCTAATAACGATGATCATCTGCCGTGATTTTTCCAAACCTCGGAATAAATCAGATTTAAAACGTGGATGTGTCACAACACCCGATTAGCAGCTGAGATGTAAATTGCAGAGCTGCGCTGAGCAAGGTAGGAGAGAAATGACTAAGATGAACAGCAGTACTGAGAAAAGACTGAGTAAAAGGGGTGTTGTTAAGGAAACTATACAGCTCCACGAGGCTGTCTCATGATGAAGGGTGATTCTCTGACCCCAATCTGTTGCTGAGCTTCTTCCCCCAGAGGAAGAATCTGGATATGTAAGAGCAAAAGTACAAAATGGAAACTCATCTCTAGTACAATGTTTAGCCTGTTTAAGGTACTTGGTAAATCTTTCTAGGATAGATGGATGGGTGAGTGGATGGAAGATTGAATGTTGTGGTTTATAACATTATCATATTTTCATATGATAATGAGCTGTGGAATTACAAGCTTCACTTTTTCCTTGCTCTTCTGGTACCCTTATTCTAGATACTCTTTCTACTTAGACAAACGCCCCTTTCCTGACATTTCATTGCATATTCCCTGCTCAAAACCCTTTGATGGTTCCCCATTCCTGAGGAATAAAGTTTAAATGTATCCTCTTGTGACATTCAAAGCCTAACATGGGCTAGCCTCCCATCCTGTCCTTTCCAGTGCCTTTAGCTCCAACTACACTGGATATTTGTGTGAGTATCTGCCTTTTATGAACAGGTCCTCAGCATGGATGCTTTCCTGTGCTCCTTGCCGTTTTTCCTTTCCCATATTCTAGTATTAAAAAACTTCAGCTGCCATCCATTCTTCCAAACCAACTCAGACCCTAGCTCCCCTGATTCCCAGACAGTGGGTAGTCTCTCCCTAGTGACTCTGTCAGAGCAGTCCTTAATCCACACGAGGACCATTTGTTCACCTACCTCTCTTCCTTCTGGAGATGAGGTGTCCATATAGAGTAGAGTGTGTGTCTCTGATCTCTGAATTTCCAACCATCATAGATTTGGACTCATAGTAAGCCATCAATATGAAGGAATGAAATAATGTGTGGAGATTTTTGCCCTAGAAGAGTGACTGAAACTTAGTCATTAATACTTTCTCTCGCCCTATAGGTTTCTGATTCATCAAACCCATTTCTTAATCGAATGCTCAACAGAGATACTATCACAAGAATAACATATAAAAGTAAGTTTGGTTCAATTTTCTTTACAGCAACTATTCTACAAAGGTTAGTCCTGTCGGAAGGCAGGAAGCCAGAACTGATGATCTCCATGGGCCCCTTTCTGCCTCACGATCCTTTAATTCTGTGGAAAGTCACTCCGGAGAGTCAGGGTTGGCTAAGAAGCAGCCCATTTCAAACACAAGTCCCCAGAGTGCCTTTGTCATCCACGCCTGTCTAAGGCAATAACGATTATGATGATGTGGTCATCGTTATCCTGTGGATTGGTAATGAGCTCGGGGATTCTACCGGCTGACTGACTCTACCATGTCAGCTGTCTGTGTAGTTGGGGCTTTGCCAAATATGTGATGAAAAAAAAAAAAAAAAAAAAAAAAAACCACCCACCAGGTACTTTGGACCCAATATGGACCTTTTCAGAACCACACCTGATCCAAGTCTGATCTCTTTCCAGAAGGGGGCTGGGTGGCACCTTCCTTCATTCTCCACACCTCATGAATCTGTAGGGTTCTGCCAGCTTCCCAGGCTTTCAGATTACTTCATCCTAAACTTCTTTTTTTTTTTTTTGTTTTTTTTTTTTTTGTTTTTTTTTTTCGAGACAGGGTTTCTCTGTGTAGCTTTGCGCCTTTCCTGGAACTCACTTGGTAGTCCAGGCTGGCCTCGAACTCACAGAGATCCGCCTGGCTCTGCCTCCCGAGTGCTGGGATTAAAGGCGTGCGCCACCACCGCCCGGCTCATCCTAAACTTCTTAATCAGAAAAGAAGAAAGTGTGCCGAGGTGAAGGGGGGAAGAACAGAGAAGGTAAACCTAGAAGTCGCAGGACCAGGGGAAAACGTGAGGCAGCACAGATCAGGAGATCAAAGTCGAGATGGGGAACAGCAGGGGCATCTCGCTAGGAATGGGCAGGAAACTGGAATTCAAGTCTCTGCCTTGACCTCTGTCAAGGAGCCCCCTCACTTTAATACTGCTTCTTCATTCACAAAGTGAAAAAGTTCAACCCCGGGTTTTTAAAATCTTAAAGGTCTAGATTTGTGAATCAAACAACAGGTAGATAATGATTTCCAACAATAGAAAAAAAAAAAACAAAACATGTGGACATTTGAATTCCCTCATCTCCCTGCAGAGTGCTTCCCCGAGCCCGTAGCTCAGCTGGGCCTGCTGCTTTCTGCCTCCAGTGTGGTGTGGAAGAGACAGTGGAAGGATGGTACAGAAATCATGACCCTCTATCACTCTATCACTGGCTGCTTCTCCCAGCCCACATCTTCAGCAGGAATGTAAAGATGGCTGAGACGCTGGTCCTCCCCACAAGGGGCTCACCATCAGGTCACTCCTGTCTGAAGAGGTTGGGGACTGATGGGGTGACACAATGAACCTCAACATACATCACCTACAAGGCTGACTTAAATCCTTTCCACACACAGCCATGCCCTTCCTCATCAGTATTCTTGAGGAGTTCTCTCTAAGCACACGCTTAGATTGCTCAGCTAAGGGAGATATTTCTGCCTTGTGTGTAAATAGCACATTTATAACTGCCTATAAAAGATTATTATTCTTTTAACTTTTTTGATTAAAAAGGCATGAAAATTAAATAAAATGTTTTCAAATAATCTTGAATTTGCAGTTTAGAGACCATGAAAAGCCATGAAATTGCACATTAAGCCCCAACATACAATCTGTCTGATTTCCACTAGCAGAGGGGATCATTAGGGGGTCTTTTGCTCCCCTCCCCTCCCCCTACACCAGTCTGATTAATATTAAGTGAAGTGGTTACTGACACAGAAGGAAAAGCAGAGGAAGGGAAGAGAGAGGAAGTGGGAGAAAAGATAGAAGAATGGAGGGAGGGAGGGATGGAAGGAGGGAGGGAGGGAGAGAAGGAAGGAAGGAAGAAGACAAGCAAGCTGGAAGGAGGGAGCCGAAGCATTCCAGAGTGGCAGCATTACAAAATTTGCTGAACATTGAAGGGACTGGGGAGAGTTCAGAGAGGGGATCTGTCCCTATCAACACTGCATCTCAGTTACTGGAGATATGAACATCCCCCTTCAGTCACAGTAACAGGTGCGGGGGTGGGGGGGCAGGAAAAGTGTTCCAGGGCCAAGTCTCTGTGCGGTCATAGGGAGCTTATGATGTTTCCACCACTGAAGCAGAAACACAGAAAGAGGAAATAGATGTATTCTCTCCTCCATCCATCCCTCATGCTCAACACCTGCCAGGGCCACAGAGAGAAAATGAGGAGGGGTGGGGTTAAGCAGGACACCATGGCCTACATGCTGAGACAAGATAATAGGTCCTCTAGTAGCAGATGTTCTAAGGGAGGTGTCCCCCATGGTGACCTTTGTCACACATCTGAAAGGAGTTTCACCCCAGGGATAATGATGGCTTGATACACAGAATTGGCCCAGACACCACCATGCCCAGGACATTGGCAGAAAGGGATTGATTTGCTCAGCAGGAAACCACAGCTCTCTTCCCTCCAGTTCAGTTTCCTACAGCCTCCAGCAGGGGAAGGTTGGCCCTGTGGCAGGTAGGGAGCCTGAAATGAATCATCCTCAAGCATGCAACCTAGGTATCTTCCCACCCCTGAGCCTCAGTAAGAGGTAGCAGGTTATACTGGCATCAGCCTACAAACTCAGGTCAAGGTGAGGATGATGCTACCTGCTTGGGACACCTATTATAGTATCCTGCTTCCACACTCTTAAATGAGACAAGGAGAAGTAACACACACACACACACACACACAAACACACACACACACCCATCTTAGTTAGGGTTACTACTGCTGTGACAAAACACCATGAGCAGAACAATGGTGTTTTCCCCCTTGAGGGGGAAAGGGTTTATTTGGCTTAGGCTTCCATATCACCATTCATCATCAAAGGAAGTCAGGACATGAACTCAAACAGGGCAGGAACCTGGAGGCAGGAGCTGATGCAGAGGCCATTGAGGTATGTTGCTTACTGACTTGCTCATAATGGCTTGCTTAGCCTGCTTTCTTATAGAACCCAGGACCACAGCTCAGGGATGGTCCCACCCACAGTGGGCTGGGTCCTCCCTCATCAAGCACTAATTAAGAAAACGCCTTACAGCTAGATCTTATGGAAGCATTTTCTCAACTGAGGTTCCCTCTTTGCAGACAACTCTAGCTTATGTCAAATAAAACTATCCAGCAAACTCTCATACTCTACGATTTCAACCACGCCACTCAGGAACACCCAAACACATCCCTCCCTGATCTCTCAACCGCCCATTCCACTGCAGAGTTCCAATTTGCCTTAATCACTTAGATGGAGTATTCACTCTGCAGTGTAGCGAGCATCAGAAATTTGGAGGTGATGTGGAATGGGTACTCTGCACATTCCAGGGCCAGTGCTGTACAGGTGGCACTCTATCTGTGTAGTGTTCACAGGAGCCTTCTAGATGGGTATGTTTGCTATCCCAGTTCATAGATGAAACCAAGGATACACATCTAGGAGGTGGCTGTCTAGTCAGTGACTTCTACACAATGAACAAGCACTTGGCAGTAAGTGTTGGCTTCTCACTGCTATGTGGACAGGTTAGTCAAGACATCTCAGCCTTCAGGCAGAGGTCCTCATGTCAGCTAAGGAAGAGGGATCCACATGGCACTCATCTTTCCATCATCAGAGGAACACCCAGTATCTTTGCCATCAGCCCGAGAATTCATGTGGCGCTACTAAGACTTAGTCTTTAAATATGCTCCCACTTACTACTGCTTACTTTCCACTCTCCAGCACCTGTCACATGACCAAAATGCTCAAGTCACAATCCTCCCACAGAGATGAGGATGGGGAAAGAAGGAACTTCCTGAAGCACAACCCATTCTTCTATACACATGGGTCCTCCTAGGCATGGTTCCAGTGTTATTTCCTTTCTCTCATGCTTTCTTCTTATGGGGCAAAGAAAGACAAACTCTAAGGTCTCAAGACTAATTATAATTCTGGGATTTTGACATAACACAAAACCTTTCAACATGCTTTTCTCCTCAGCTTGGGTTCGGGTTGATGAGCAATCACACTGCTCATCATGTTACTTCTTATACTTGCTTCCACTTAGAAGCAGCATCGACCAACCACAGAACTAGCACAGTGACACTTGGCCAGCTCAGGCTGATCCTGGCCCAAGCTATCTCCAACTCCCACATGCATGTTACTTTACATAGGGACCTCTTGTGGAAATCAGCATCCTTCAGGGGACACTATCACACTGTCATGATTGGCATACCCAGTCACCGGAGACAACACCACAGACTGGAAGCTAGTCCAAGCCTTCAAGCAGAGTGACATCATCTTCTGTCAAAAGGCATACTCTGGGCTAGGTAGATGGTCCATGGAATAGGAGCACTTGCTGAGCAAGCATGAGGACCTGAGTTTGAATCCTCAGCATCTACAAAAACAGCCAGCCATGTCTGCATTTCCAGCCATAACCCCATCACTGTGAGGGACAGAGACAAAAGACTGAAGTTTGCTGGCTGCCAGACTAGCTCCGTGTTTAGTGGCAGACCCTGTCTCAAGGGAATAAGGCAAAGAGAAATAAAGCAAGACACTCAATGTCCTCTTCTGGCCTCCTCATGCATGCTCACGTGCAAACACACCTGCATACACACACAGACACACACACACACACATACACACCACATGTATATATATACCATACATAGAGAAAAAAAAGTGTACTGTGATTACTTGACTAAAAATAGGCTAGAGAAAGGCTGGAGAGATGGTTCTGTGGCTAAGAGTACTTGGTCCTCATGCAGAAGACCCTGGTTCAATTCCCAGAGCTCACAGCTGTCGATAACTCCAGCTCCAAAGAGTCCAAAGCCCTCTTTAGACTTTTTTGCAGGCACCAGGTATGCACGTGGATTTTCATACATACATGCAGGCAAAACATTCATACATCTAAAATAAAATAAATGAGTCTAAAAATTTTTAAATATGCTACAGCGTGGCAAGGGTGAAAACAGAAAGTGATTACAACCATCCAAATAATGGGACAGTGGCATTGATGGTGACCAGGTCAATGAGGAGAGGTGGTGATAAGTGATTGGATATATTTTAAAGGGACAGAAGGAGATTTCTTAGTAAATCAGATATTTAATGTGTAAGAGAAGACAGAACCAAGGATTCCCATGAAATTTTTAGTGCAAGCTACTGGAAGGAAGATATTTCCATCCCCTGATATGGGGAAGACTCCGATGAAGCGTGTCTGTGGGTGGGGAAGGGATCACAGATCTTGAACATGTCGTGCTTGGGGTTTCTATTAAGCATTCAGAGGAGGGGTGGTGTAGGCAGTTGGATATATGAGTCTGGATTTCAGGAGCGAAAACCATAGTTGCAAATGTGGAAGACATCAGCATCCAGATGGCATTTAAACTTGGGTGAAGTCATAGGAGTAAGAATAAATACAGGAGAGAGGCGGGACAAGTCCTCACTTCTGAAAGGGCAGCTCAAATCTTCATGACTTGGAATTGAAAACCACTTCTAAATATATATATGTATGTATGTATGTATATCTTTGAGGCCGTATTATGGAAAAGGCTCCTATGTGGCCATCTCACCAGCCAGCTGAGGAGGTGCAGGGAGGAAGGAGCAGCACAGAAGCCACTTGGCACAAGATGGCAATTATAGAGATAGTCCACTCACTGTCTCTATACAGGCTTGGGGACAGAGAGAATAATTGAGAAAGGAGGAAACTGGGGGAAATCATTCTCTCAAGATGCAGTATATATTTTACATATATGTATATACATATGTATATATAATACCTACACATTTGTATTTTACAGTGTATATATGTATAAATATATATATATATACATACATACATGCATACATACATACATACATACACACATATACTATAAAAAGAAGTAAAGGTACTCTTGCCAAAGTATGGGAGAATTTTGGAATCCTTGTTGGTAAAGACCATCATTATCATGGGTGACCACGCTCTCCTGTGAAGAGATCAAAAGGAGCAGACCTGGTGTGTTGTAACTTTTCTCATTGTGGTGATAAAAATACCTGACAAAAGCCACCTAAGCCTGGAAGACTTTCTTTGGCTCTCAGGGTATGACTCACGGTGGGGGAGAAATCACGACAGCAGGAGCTTGAACCAGCATGTCACACCATCCCTAGTCAAGAATCAGAGAGATGAGTGCTTGTGCTAAGTTCTCTTTCATCTATTTTTCCAGGACCCCCGCCCATAGGGCAAAGCTACCTACATTGAGGGTGGCTCTTTCCACCTCAATAAACCCATTCTAGAACACACACCCCCCATTGGCATACCCAAATGTTTGTTTCCGTGATGATTTTACATCCCATTAAGTTGACAACCAAGATTAGCCCTCACACTGGGCTCCATCATAGCCTTTGCTGTTTGACTTCAGATGTGTTTAACAACCCTAAGGGACAATGGCCTCATCAGTAAACTGATGTTGAAAGGGCTGGGTGAGGATTAAATAAGACAATAGGTCGATTGCCTGGACAGTGATTGGTATTAACTCAGTGTACAGTATTTCTGTGTCCCTAAGTTTTGAGGCATATGCCTGTTGAATCCAGCTCCTGAATGTTGGGAGGCAAGTCACTGTGCCAACAACAGTTTACTCTGAAGGTGAGTGTAACACCAGGCCTGCAGGCAGTGGTGGAATATGCTCGCTTTCAGAGAAGCACACTTAACTATGGTTGGATCTAAGTAGTGCACACAAGGGCTTCGTGAGATGTCACTGCTATCCATGGGTACTTGAATTTCATTTTTTTAATTATTATTTTGTGTGGGGGGGCATTTTGCCTTCATTTATATCTGAGCACCATGTGAGTACAGTGCCCCAGAGGTCAGAACAGGGTGTCAGATCCTTTGGAAGTGGAGTTACAAAGCCACCAGGTCCTCTGGATGAGCAGCAAGTGCTCTTAACGGTTGAGCCATTGCCCCAGCCCCAGGAGCTTAAATTTCATACATCGGAGTAAAACTTGTAAAATATTCTCACTCACCAGGACCGACAATAGAAAAGACCAGCCTGAATTAATTTCAGGCTGAATTTAAAAAGTCTTCTAAAGAAAATCCATTTTATTAAAGTCACATTCCACTTCAACAGAGTGAGGGTCAAGACTGAAGGCATGACATTGAAAAATGGATTTTCAGAAAGGATTTTTCTTGAGGAGATATTGGTAATTTAGCCTGAAGTATTTTAATTTTTAATGCACTGTACTGGGATGATGTTTATAAGCCTCTGTTTTCCTTGTTAATTAATTAGCCGACACGGCACCTCAATTACATAAAAGGTAACATTTGTATCATTTTAATACCACTTGATTTCATTGAACCAGCACTTTTTTACAGTCTTTTCAATAGGCGAAACTAATGATTAATGGATTGCAAAGAGCCTTCTAGAATGGATAACAAGAAGTGGTGATCAGACGAACACTCTTCTCAAATCCTTGGGCAGTGTGTTATTCTGGCGGCTTTCTCTTCCCTCAGTTGCAGCCCACATTTGCTATGACTTAGATGTATGTCAACCGTCCCCACAGGCCTGAATGTTTGTGTGCTTTGTCCCACCTTGCAGTGTTGTTTTAGAAGGTGGTGGAATCTTTAGGAATGGAGCCTCACTGGAAGAATTAGGCCACTAGGGGTTACTGCCCAGCCCTTGTTCAACGCTGACCTGTTTCCTGACGGTTGAGGCAATGAACTCAGCTACATCACATGCCTGCTGTCACAACTGTGAGCCACTCCCACAACAATGCCTTTCCTCCCATGATGAGCCGTAGCCCCTCAAACTGTGAGCCAGAAGAAGTCCTTTTCTGCCTTGAGTTGTTCCTCCCAGGTATGGAGTCACAATGAGGGTAATTAACTGATACAACACTCAAGTCACGGACAGAAAGGACAAAAGAGAGCTTCGATGTAAAAAAGAATGCAGAGGAGCACCAAGTCCAAATAGGAAGACATCAGCTTTCTGTGTTAACATACGTCCTCCAAGGCAATAAAGACACACCAACTGGAGCATTTGGAGGAGAACTTATAAACAGGGCATTCAGCACACAGAACAAGCTCTTAAAAGGTGTTTTAATTAGCCTATTTGTAATTTCAAGTTAGTCACACCTCCCCCCAAATTCCCCAGTAAAATATGGATGTGTACACAAGCACAGACCAGCCTGTAACTGCCTTCTTCACAGCTCTCAGAGAGAGTTCTCTGCACAGCTCTCCTGAGGGGACACAGTATTAAGTGTGTTGAAGGATCACCAAAGAGCTTAAGCGTATTGCTCCAGGTGCCTTTCTCTATGCTTAATTGAACATGTACTCTCATTTCAGAGGAACAGACTTGGGAGTGTTTTCACATAATGGGAAATTCTGCACACTGCTTCTCATGTTGTTGTCTCAGTAGTTACTCATGGCAGTGAGGAACAGGTGAGGTGCAGCTTGCCTCCAAGAATACAGTTCTCAGAGGTCTTTTCCTCATTTGTTGTTTGTGTAAAACAAAAAACAAAATTGTATTACTTTATTCTATTGCCTTTTTTTGTTTCAGTTGAATTTGCCTCAGATTACAAGGGGGCATAATGTTATTCAATATACTAAAGTTGCCTAGTCGTTCCATATTGATCGAAGCCAGTATTGATCTTTGGAAGTATCAGGCACTTGACGAAGGCACCCAGTGGAAGCTCAGACTAAAGACAGAGTCCCCATCTGAGACATTTCATCGTAATGTGTTTTCTTGAACAAAAAATACTCAACTGGGGACTTCTTATTTGTACCTATGAGAACTCAGTATGAAATAAATCTTAGATTCAACATAGTACACCACAAAATCAAACTTCCACAGTCATTCAGAACAGTAGAATTCTATACATATTGATTATCCAAGGGTGATCTTCCTGTCCTTGTAAACCGATAGCTGACACGTTAACAATGCAATGCTTTCATGCCAAAACCTTGACCTACTGAAAATAAATTAGGCTGTATAAGCTTGTTGATGTTGAGAGATGTTTTTGGGATCTATGGAACGTTTTTACATGAAGATAGCCTTAGAAACTATCCACAAATGTCCATTGCTTCAAGTAAGAAGAGGTTTTGTAGGTTACCCATGAAGAAACAGTAAGCTACTGGCAAACATATAATTAGAACTTATGCTTGAATTATGACCCCTGACTTGAAGTCTGAGGCTTTGCCTGCTTATAAACCATAAGAGAAATTATGGAAAAACATCTCTGAAGGCTGGAGCTGAAACTTTCTGACTGACCTATAGGGTTGTACTACCTCTATCCTATTTGTCGTAGTTACTTTTCTTTTGCTGTGATAAAACACCATGTCCAAGGCAACTTAAAGAAGAAAGAGTTTATTTGGGGCTCACAGTTCCAGAGGGTCAGAGTCCATGACCCTCATGGCGGGGAGCTTGGCAGCGGGCAGGCAGGCCTAGCGCTGAAGCAGCAGCTAAGAGCTCACATCTTGAGACACGACTATAGGGCAGAGAAAGCTAACTGGAAATGGAGTGGGCTTTTGAATCCTCAGTGACACACCTCCTCCAACAAGGCTTCACCTCCTAATCCTTCTTTAACGGTTTCACAGACTGGGGGCCAAGTGTTCAAATACATGAGCCTGGGGGGCCCATTCTCACTCAAACCACCACACCTGTCAAATTCACCAAGCAACCTCCCGTGGAGAGAAGTATATGCAGAAACACAGCCTCTAGTTCTCAAATTCCAGTGCCTAAAAGAAGGGGAACTGCTCTAATTTCAGCTTTTGAGGTAGAGAGGCACCAGTCACGAGTGCAATATTAATGTAAGTCCATGCCAATTTCAGCAATGTAATTAAGAGAGTACATGCATGTTTGATGTGGAAACATGGCGTCACCATATGGAGCAGAAACAAGGCCAACAGCCTCATCCTGATATCTCGTGTATCATGTAGAAGGGATGGTAGGTGCAGTGCATTAAAGTTAATGGTACAAGCTGAAGCGATTCTTCCCCATCATCAGCTGTCCAGTGTGGACTAACTCCTTGCTTAGTTTCTGCTCAGCACCATCACCAGGGAGCTGCTGAGCAGAAACCATTATACTTGATCAATTAGTCTTGTGTTTACTGAACATTCTTTGATATGGTGGACCTCAAAAATGGTATCCACAATAAAAGAAGAAAACCCTTCCCTCTGAGACTCACAGTTTAGTGGGAAGAGTCAGATAGCTAAATAATTCCTGGCAAGCTAATTCAACTGGGAAAGTCAGAGTTCTTAGTATGACAAGTAGTTTACCAGAGAAGCTGAGCAAGGACTCTGTAGGTCTCAAAGGGGACACTAATACTATGTAGCATGTGGTGATATTATGTTCCCCAAAATATTGTGCACCCTAATAAACTTATCTGGGGTCAGAGAACAGAACAGCCACTAGATACACAAGTCAGAAAATGGTGGCACACACACCTTTAATCTTAGCATTCCTAAGGCAGAGATCCATCCGGATCTCTGTGAGTTCAAAACCACACTGGAAACAGCCAGGCATGGTGACTCACGCCTTTAATCCCAGGAAGTGATGGCAGAAAACAGAAAGGTATATAAGACATGAAAACCAGGAACTAGAGCTGGTTAATCTTTTAGGCTTTTGAGCAACAGTTCAGCTGAGATTCATTCTGGATGAGAACTCAGAGGCTTCCAGTCTGAGGAAATAGAATCAGCTGAGGAATTGGCAAGGTGAGGTGACTGTGACTTGTTCTGCTTCTCTGATCTTCCAGTATTCACCCCAATACCTTGCTCCAGGTTTATTTTCATTAATAAGACCTTTTAAGATTCATGCTACACTAGCATGGCTGAGTATTTACTTGGATTGAATCTTATTCTAGATAGTACTTGTAGAGCACAGTTCTATTTATTCATCTAATAGCCTGTGAGCCAAGTACTCCAGCTTTCTGTATGTTGTGGACATGGGAATGGAGGCTCTTCTCGCTTATGGGTCCAAAGTCATACAGAGGCATTCTGTATGATCATTCAAACTCAGGCCCCAAGCACCAGATTCTTCAGGCTATATGTTTTCAAGTTCTGTAGAGGAAAGTTAAAATAGTAAGCATACATACTAAAAAGATTGACAGAAAGAATGCAGTAGCAGCTGATGATCCCAGGAGGGTGGCCACTGAGTATGGTCATTGTGTCTGACAGAGGGATGACCAAAGAAGACTTTCCCACCAGGACCCCAGAGGTTGGAGTATCAACACTATGGTGTTTCGGAGACATGCTGGTACCCCATGAGGGGGATAAACATGTAAACATCACTTTTTTGTCTCTTGCTTCCAGCCTATACCCTCCCCCAACCCTTTCCTCAAATATGGCTGTGGCACAGGGGCTGGTCTACTTTCTGGGAAATATAAATGTTCTTTATCTTGGCCCCAGTTCTGCCTGGAATATCCCTCATCTCTACTGCATCCATCCTTCTCTCCCCCCCCCACACCCCACATGAAAATAAAATACAATAATAGCAGCATGCTAGGGTACCCAATATGCTCCTCGTACAAGCTTGATTAAACAAATCACTCTGACCTTTAGTAAAAATGTGCCAAATGCTTCCTTCTCTCATTCGATATGTTAATCTTCAGGCCAAACTGCCATCAGAGCAAGCCTCATTAAGTACAAATCTGATCAGGCCATCCCTGACTCCAAACTGCCTCCAGGCTGAAACCCAACTCTCAACAGTGCAGACAAGGGCCTCCTGCATGTGGTTTGTGTTGACCCTGCTAGCCTCACTTCCCACAATATCCCTCCACCTGCATCCTGCCCACACTCAAGCTGTCCCTAAGTCCATAGCCCTCTAAACTCTCTTAGCTCTATCTCCAGCATGCCTCACCCCATGCCAGTCACACACCGATTACTTCCTGTCATTCAAGATGTAGTTCAGGACAGCTCCTTCTTTCATCCTTTTCTGAGTCCCCCTCCCACCCACCCCTCAACTCCAGATAAAGCTGACAGCCCCTGCACATCACTGTCTGTGACTCCTACCTGCATTCACCTAATTATGCCCGGCTCATCTGCTCTGAGCTTGGTGCTGGCACATGTTCAGGGCCTAGAATAGTTGCACCCAAGATGAGATAGATACCCAGCATAAGTTTATTATGTTAGTAACTGATGAAACTCAGGAGGATCAGTATATGAGTGTGTGCTGTGGACTGTGGACATTTTGGCTTTGTGATAGGAACATCTGATATCTCAGGTCACAGTACAGACTCGGCCCAGGCAGATTCCAGTTGCTCCTTTCCTCTTTGGTTTGTCCTGGGGCCTTAGTGTTCCCATGGAAAGTGTTAGTTTCTATTTAAATGTAAAGTTTTTTAAAGTTGCCAAGCACGGTGGTATATGCACGTATGTATACCAACCAACACTTGACTGGAAATCAATTAAGAGTACTTGCTGCTCTTGTAGAGGGCCTAAGTTCATTTCCAGAAATCACATCATGTGGCTCACGACTGCCTATAATTCTAGCTCCAGGAGACCTGACACCCTCTTCTAGACTATATAAGCCACACATCTATGTATACACAGACACATCAGTGAAAATAAAATATTTTTAAGAAGGGAGGGAGAAAGAAGAATGGAAAAAAAAGTGAGAAAGAGGAAGAAGGGGAGGAAGAAATCCTTCATCTTAGGGTCAGTGAAATTTTTCTCCAAGCCCAGGTTGGCTAATCTCTCTTCGAGCATTGATGGAGCCCTGGATGGTTCCTTGTACCACAGTGGAGTGGGAAGGTTTTAGATGGAGCAGGTAAACTGTAGATTTGTTTACATTATTTCAAACTACTAACTTGGTTGGTCTTCAACATGTAACAGTCAAGGAGCACTAAAACTAAAAACCCTTGGCAAAGCTGGTTCTTTCTTATCAGAGAAAGTTTGAACAACTCCTAAAGGAAAAAATAGAGGAGTGTCTTCACCTGTAAAAGTTGATTGACAGCATGAATGCCTGTAGCAGTAGACAGTGCAACCATCACCCTGGCATAGTCATCTACATATGTGTATTGCCATGTGCCGTCTGGGTCTTCAACGGGAACGAGGCAGGCACTGCATCTCCCCTGTCCATTACTGTATCCTAAGGGCCTAACCCTGGGCCCAGCGCAATAGGTGCTTAGTGACTATCTGGTGAATTACTGAATGGCTTTGGCTTGCAGGTCAGGAAAACCTACTCTGCAAGCACCTTCTTCCTCTATGACTGTGGACTTTGTCTCTCCAATCCTTATTCTTCACATCACTGTGGATGCTTTCCTATATGTCTGACCCATCTTTCTGAGTATGAAGTTCCAGCTATACGTGACCATCTTTCCTTACACAATACGGCACTTGAAGGATGACATCAGCCACTGTAGCATTAGTCCTTTCCCACTGGGAGTTGGACGCATCCAGAGGGACTCCAGGAGTGAGCCAGTCTCATCCCTCTGCCAACCAGGCTTTGGTGCCCTACGGAGTCCTCTCCAGGCTCCTAGACTGGCCATATGGTGGGTGCTCTCAGCACATTGGGACATTTACCACCTCTGGAGACAGATCTACAATTCCCGGGGCATGAAAGCCGCAGTAAGATGGGATCAGGGACTGAGAAAGACAAGAGGCTTGGACAGATGGTCGGAAAACACAACATTGAGAGACAGAAGCAAATAAAAGGTAAGGGAACAAGAGAAGCTGCAGAACCTGAGAAGGAGAAGCCAGAAAAATAAGAAGATGAACTGCCACATCATGGAAGCTGAGAGAATAAAGCAATAGTCTTCAACAAAGAAAGAGAAGTTATTGAAAGAGAAAGAAAGGGTAGAATATATCAAAAATTGCAGACCCTAATACATTATCGTGTTCTAAAAAAAATTCAACCAATGCATTGAATAAAAAAATTGGAAAAAAAAAACACCAACATGCTAATAGTAATTATTTGGAAAGATTAGAATTATATCTTTTTTTCTCTTTTATCCCCATAGTCTTCCTACGTATGCATGTTATTTTTAAAAATTAAAAACTATTTACTAACAAAAGATGTGGTACGTATAAAAGATCAGACCATCTGTATGGGCCTACAGGGCGGATTGGGGGGGTTACAAAACAGAGGTCAGCTGTTGAACTTGAGCTTTGAATTTCATGGTAGGATTGGTCTGGTTAATTTCTTCCTAAAAGTACTTCCTTAATGTCCTTTTAATCAAGCAGTGTTCATAAATAAGAATGGCAACTGGACAACATTTCAACAGACCCTGAAGCCTTGACATAATTGTCATTGTGTATTGGTTGCATATTTTGGCTCATGACTTCAGAAGTTTAGTCTATCATCCTGGAGAAGGCGTGGCAGAGAGAGCAATCCATCCGTGATGGCAGGAGCTTGGGGTGGAGCTTGTAGCAGACAGGACACGGACAGAGCAAGCTAGAACTAGGGGCTGGTTTGACATCAAAGGCCCACCCTTAAGGACCTATTTCAGTGAGCTAGGCCCCAAACAAACCAGCCTTCAAAATAGCATGATAAGCTGCAGACCAAGCATTCAAACATGAGCTTGGATGTGCTGCTAATATAATGGTGTTCGGAGTTGCCTTCTAAAATGCGAGCCTGTAGGGGACATTTCAGGTTCAAACCATAATACTGTGCAGCCAGATGTTGGGGCACCCATGGCTCTGCAGACAGTCCTGTGGTAGGCTATGTTATTTCAACTCACCAGTATTCAAAGTCCCATCTTCCTTAAATCCCTGATATCAGTCTTAGTCACATGACTTCTTTGACCACCAAAATGTGAGCAGAAGTGAGTGACACTTACTGCATCTGGGATGAAACAATTTTAGAATCGCCATCTTTCACAAGGCTTGCTTTCCATTCTGTCAGTGTGACCTCCAAACCACAATGCAACAACCATCAGTGCCTGTTCTACGAGTCTGAGTCAGAGTGTGAACAACAATGACCTGGAGGGGAGACTTCAGCCACCTGGACTGTTTGTAAACAATAAATAAAATTCTGTGGTTTAAAAAAATGAATAAGACATCAGCTAGGTGAGGAGAATAACAACGGGACTGTTTGTTACTGAAGATACTGACGGATACAGTCTTCCGAAAGCACAGTAGATAGTTTAATACTATATAGAATAACGATGTATCAGCAATACTTCATCAAGATGCTAAGTTATGTTTTTAATTACCTTCCTTTCTAGATGATGCATATTTACTACAGGGACTTAATATAGAGGAACTGTATCCAGAGACCTCTAGCTTCATCACTTACGATGGGTCGATGACTATCCCGCCCTGCTATGAGACGGCGAGTTGGGTAATAATGAACAAGCCTGTATACATAACCAGGATGCAGGTGAGCTTCACTTGGGTTCTTTAGCTAATGGGAAGAAAGTGTGAGGACTGGATGAGTAGGTTCTGAGGCTGCGGTGCTGATTTAACTGGGATTTGTGCAGCTGTAAAGCACAAACTGGGTGGCATGACCAACAGAAACCTGTTTGCCTCAGTTCCAGGGACCAGAGACCCAGATGAAGGCCTCAGAAGGGTTGGTTCCTTCTGAGAATGTGAGAATCTGCTCCATGCCTGGTCCCTGACTTCTGTGGTTTGCCAGAAATCTTGGTGTTCCCTGGCTCGAGATGTGCCACCCCCAGTCTCTGCTCGCTGTTACCTGGTATCCTCTGTGTGGTTGCATCTCTGTCCCAATCCGCCTAAAGCGCTAACCCCAGTTACTTCATATTAACTTTGCTGATTGCATCAGAAGTAGCCCTACTTCCGGGTAAGGTCACATCCCAAGTACTACAGATTTCCAGTACCTTCAATTCACGAGTTTGGGCATACACAATTAAACCCGCAACACCTGTGTGGACAGAGTCAGCCTCTGAAGTGCACTAATCTGAACTGTGAAGACACTCCACCTGCCTGAGGGAAATAAGACTGCAGAGTCAGTGCCAAAATCACGCTCTAAGATAGAGTGTTCAGCAAACAGATAGAGGTGCAAATGGATACAAAGGCAATGGCTCACTCCTGCAACCCCGGCCCTTGAGAAGCTGAGACAGGAGGATGACCACAAGTTCTAGGCCAGCCCAGGTTACAGAGTGGGTACCTCTCTCAAAAACTTAACAATTTTTAAGCTAATTTTTTTAACCTATATAAGCTAAAGCAAACCTCGGCGGTAGAGTGCTTGCACTACATGGATGAGAGAGACCCTCGGTTCATTCTCTAGCACTAGAGACAGTAAAAAGAACCTATGTCGATTTCATGATGAAGGGACTTCTCAGATCTTTTAAAAAATAATGTGTGTGTCAGTCTCCAAGCAGAGGTAACATGGTACACAGCATTTCACAAACGTGCTTTGAATGTGGGAGTTTTTAAATATCACTCCAGACAGTCTATTCCTCAGCACGGCACGGGAACCAGCCTGTACCAGCTTTGCTCAGTGGCTTGTTATGCACTCCAGGCTTGCCACCCTCCTCCTCTTCCCCATGATGAGGGTAGATTGCATGCATCTGTTCCAGCTCTGATATCTAGAAAGCCTCAGAGGGAAGATGGGCAAGTGAGGCAGAACCCCATCTTCTTGGCAAGATCTATGTTTACAACCTGACAACATGAAGTTTCCAGTCCCTGATCCTGTCGGGACTTGTTGGATGGCAAACAGTAACAATTCCTTCCGATCACTCAAACTCAGAAGAGGGACATATTCAAAAGATACTAGAGTATCCCAGAGAGTTCAAGGCCAAAAACTGATTGGGGAAGGGGGGGGGGCTCTCCACTCTCCTCCTCCTTCCCTCTTTCTCTCTCTTTGTCTCCTCCCCTTCTTCATCCTCTCCTCCTTCTTCTCCCCCTCTTCTCCCACTCCTCTTCTTCCCCTCCTCCTCCTGCCCCTGCTCATCCTTCTCCTTCCCCTCTCTTCTCCGTCTCCTCTTTCTTCCAGTTATTTGCTTTATTCTTTTTTGCTCCACAATCTTATGGTCAAACAGCCCAGGCATTCACAAGAAAGAAATTGCACTGGTCCAGCTTAGTTCAGTGAACCAACCACTATGGCCTGGGTAGTAACCATGTAGGGTCAAGGTATCTGAGACAGCAGAAACCGCTTCCTGGGTACCTTTGAGGATGAGAAGCAATGACTTGTTTGAAGTCCATGAGCTAGCAAGTTAGATGCAAGTGCCCTCCATGTCTGAAGGCATCTGTGGACCTTCACCTCAGCTCCGCTGGGGGAAGGGGCTCTGAGGACCCGTGACCTTTCCCAGATAATCTGATGTTACCTGACCAGGCAACACCTCACTTGACCTTTCTTCCCCAGCACATTCACAGAGTGGCTGGATCTCACAGCTGTTTCTCTCCTCAGATGCATTCCCTACGCCTCCTCAGCCAGAATCAGCCATCGCAGATCTTTCTGAGCATGAGTGACAACTTCAGGCCTGTCCAGCCACTCAACAACCGCTGTATCCGCACCAACATCAACTTCAGCTTACAGGGGAAGGACTGTCCTAACAACAGGGCCCAGAAGCTGCAGTACAGAGGTGAGTACAGTGGCCCCTGGAGTAGCACCCAGGCCAGAGGGCCGTCTTCTAGCTTAGGCCTATCTCCCATTGTAGGAACTCTGGATGGTAAAGTCACTGCCACACCCATTTGCAAGGTGCTTCTCTATTAGCAAATTCTGTGTGTCATACATAGATGAAGGAGATGAAGCTTAGAGGCTTTATTTATGTGATGTAATGTAATGTGTACAGATGTTTACCATCACATGTATCAAACCTTTGCATCTCCTCTGGTTTGGGCAAAAACAGTCCTTTCTATTGACATTTTAGCAGAGAGCTCAGAAAACCTGATTTCCTCAAGGCCATTTTAGGACAGAGCAGTAAGAAGCATTGGAGGTTTTAGCTATGTGTCCCCTTAAAAGGGATGGAATGTTCTAAATGCCACATTGAGCTAGGGTCAAATGAGTGAGTAGTCATGTCTTTGTCCAGTGCCATGTTCCTATAAGCAATTATTATTCCTACTAAAGGAGGCACTTAAGATGACATCTGTCTCCTGTGCCTGGCTGGTCCACACTCAGGCTTCTGTCTTTTTTTCTACATACTGACTGGGCATCCTTCAGCCATCATGGCAAGCTCCCAGTGTGGAAAGGGAGGTCAAACAGGACAGAGTTCCAGCGATGTCCTGCACTAAGAGTCAAGACATTCAAGGATCTACCTTTAACAAGCCATGTGAAGCCAACCTGGGCTTTTCCCACTGTTTCTGCTCTCTTCCTAGTGATCTTGACAGTCACCATAGCTTGTGCCTGAATGGGGAGCCCTTTATAACAATGACATGGTCCCCAAATACAAGGGCTGTGGTCATTTCCAGAAAGCTTTGGAAAACAGCTACCACTGCTGCCCTTAACCTCAACAGCATTGGTCCTCTTTCCTCTGAATTCCTTCCATCCTTTTTCCTCTCTTAGACACTCAGGAGGATGACTAAAGTATAGAGTCCTTGCTCCCTTTCAGCCACAACTACTGAACAAATACCTGATTCTATCATTGACCCTTGTCTGTATTCCTCACTGATTTATTGGGCACCTACCATATATCAGGCACTTCGGTAGTGGTGGTGGTTCAGTGGTGATGAAGATAGATATGACCCTAACCACAGAGAGGTGGTGATCTAAACCAGGGTTTGGCACTTTTAGTATAAAGACGCAGCAATCAAACATATTAGGCAGTGTAGGTCAGATAGTCTCTGCCCCACTCCAGTGAAGTAGTATGAAGCCAGCCACAGGTAACATGCAAATGATGTGGCATGAAATCAGCTATAGCCAATATGCAAGTAAATTGGGGGCGGGGGAAGGTGTTCAATTGAGGCTGTTAACTAAAGTTTTCCTATCTCTGGTCTAAACCAGTGACCCCCACTAGAACTTTCTAAATGACAAAAACAGTCTACACCTGTCTCAGCTATTGAACATTTGAAGTGTGACTAGCTTGATGACACAAGGACATTTATTCTTTTCATTCACTTGGCTTCACAGTAGCCACCTGAAGATCTTGGCTGGCGTTCTGGAAAAACACAAGTCTAGAAAGCCACGGGGCAGGGACTAGTCATGACGCTAATCAACAAGCAGGCGTTTAGAAGACAGCCCCTTCCCCTTTTGAGTAGGTCGCTTGCACTGTACGCACATTAATTCAGCTGTGCCTTGTTTTGTGTCATGTGTATGTGTGTGTTCGGTGTTGTTTCTTTCTCTCTCTCCAGTAAACGAATGGCTCCTCAAGTAGGGAACTAAGCCAAGAAGAATCCCACCTCAGTGAAATTCTACAACTGTGAATTGACGTAACTCAGAATGCCCCCTCTTTCTTCCTTCTCCTTCCTCCCCTAAGCCTTTCACTCTTTGGATTGGCCCCTTCTTCATAAAAACTGTTTGCAAAAATGTATCAGAAGAGTGCATCTCTACACACACACACACACACACACACACACACACACACACACACACGTAAACACAAGTACACACACATCCATACCACCTCCAGGATGGGAAGTCAAGTCTCAGAAACAGAGGTTCCTTCATCAAAGGTCTTAGAAGAAAACAACCAGTTAACCTGATTACAATTTTGATACTGTTTTCTTGAACTAATAACTATCCAATGAGACTTCTCAGCCTTTGTACATACAAAAATTCTTCCGAAAGAGAGAGGGGAGAAAACACCGTTCCAAAAGAATCAAGTGGACTCTGTATCCCATCATCCCTGACGATGTCCTAGGATACCCTGAGGATGCTGGTGACAGGTGAACCAGGACAAAGCTGACCAAGGACACTTATTTCTAGATTACAATTCTTCTGTTTACTCAATGATTTAAAAAGAAAATATTCAAAAAAAAGGACATACATCAAAGAGCTATACGTTGTGTATATATATATCACCGCAGACTATAAGAATGGAATTATTTCCCTCTTTGTCACATAACCGTACTAGGATTTGCCCGAGATCAGAATCGATCCATTTGCTGTTTCTTGTTTTCTGAAGGTCATACATTGTGTTTGGTTATTGTTAACAGCCCAATAAATGTGTTTAATGCGTTGATTTCATTTTTCTGGCTTTGGTCTGTTCTCCTTCCTGCCAGGCTAAGCCCTAGCCCCATGCAGCTACCTTCTTGGATCTCCCGTGGTTCCTTCACCCTCCATGTTTTGTTCATTTGCAGCCAGTTTTACTGAGTTTGTGGCAAGCAGGAATGCACTTGCTAAGCAGGTATGCCTTTAGTCCCACTCCATGGCTCGGTCATTCATCCCAGGTGAGCTTCGGCCTGATATAGTAGGCGACAGATTCCTTGCGTTTCAAAACTGCCATTTCCCGCCCCCCAACCCCTGTGATGCTCCTGAAGGAATGCACTTTGCCTTGTAAATTCCTGGGAAATTGGGGTATCTTTTCTCTCCAGGTGCAGCCAGATCTCACAAAGTACAAACGAATGCCTTTCTTTTCTTGTTTATAATGGTCACTCACTGTGTTTGGTTACTGTCAAAAAACAAAATCAATAAATGTGTTTAACGAGTTGCCCAATGCCCATGTCTGAGTTTATTGAGAAGGAGGATGCTCCCTGCTGAAGGTCCCTGAAGAGTCCTGCTGAGACCACGGAGCAATTGCATCCAGCCAGCAGGGTAGTCAGAGCTGCCGGGACAGGCTGTCTAGCCAGTCCCAGAACCAGGTAATTAATACCCTGTTGAGAAAACATATAGGCTTAGCTGCTGAAAGGGATGACTTGGATGTTCGGTTGGTTGCCAAATTAAAAATAACTTTCATCTCTCCTTCCCGTCACAATGTCCAGCAGGAGGGGGCCACTGCTGGGGTGGGTTTGTACAAACAGCACTGACAGGGTAGGGGTATTGGAAACCCCACCTAGGGGCAAGGTATATCCGTAATAATCAGTACCTCATAATTAAAATACAGTGCTAAGCTGGATTTTTCTTCCCACTCTTTGCATTAACAGTAGTTAGAGGACAACCTGAGCCATGTGGGTATCTAAGTGTACTTCTAAGCGGGTACATTTTTTACAGAAAACAACTTATCTGCAAAAGGTTTTGGGTGAGCAGGAAGCAGCCTTGGGTTGTGTGGCTGGCTGGCTGGCTGCTCTGTGGTCACCATCTCCCCTCACCTGTGGTGGTAGCCGGCAAGCGAGAATGACATTGAACAGTATGCATGGAAACGGACTTCACTCTGCTCTCTGCCTACCGCACGACCCTGTGTAGGTTACGGTACCCTGGAGACAGGAATACCTATTCTGTGTGTCCTGTCAATGCAAAAAACAAAAACAAAAACAGCTATTACCACAGAAATAAGAGTTTATTCTGGAGCCAAATTTGTCACTACCACGGCCTGGGAAACAGATCTGGCTCATGACATGGAAGCAGTTCCATCACAACAAAGCAGAGATAGGCATAAATCAGGCAAATGTAAAATACATTGGTGGCTCTATCAGAATGGTGGTTACAAGCACTGGGCATTGGTGGTGCTCGCCTTTAACCCCAGCACTTGGGAGGCAGAGGCTGGCGAATCTCTAGAGTTCGAGGCCAGCCTGGTCTACAGAGTGAGTTCCAGGACAGCCAGGGCTGTTACACAGAGAAACCTTGTCTTGAAAAAAAAAAAAAAAAGAAAAAAGAAAGGTGGTTACAAGAAGGAATCTCTCCTATGGGCCCCGGATGTTAGCTGATGACATTCTTAGCTTTGGAGTTAGCTAGGGATCTACTAAGTTAAATTCAAAAAGGGGTTTTACCTACTTGTCACAACATGTCAGTTCTGACACAAAGGTGGGCAAAGAATGGCTTTCTAGAGGGCTAAAGCTAACCCAAGATAAGGTAATTAGGCTCTGGGCCTGCAACATTCCAACCTCTCCACATCACTGCAGTTCCAGTGTATCAGTATTTACAGACCCAGTTTCTAAATAACCATTTATGACAGTACAATATCTGTACTTGGCTGCTCTGGAAGTGATGATCAGGGAGCATTTGTGTGGCCTACTCACCAGAAGTTTATCCAAATCATACCATGCCTTCCTTCCCAGGAAGGGGTTTGTATTGATCACCTGGGGACACCAGACTAACATCAAGAGGTACAGGTGTTCTGCAGGCAGGATAAAGAGGTGTTAAGGAGGAAAAAGGACCACAGGACCTGAGCTCCCAGGCCCTTTTCTGTGTCCTCGGTGAATTCGAGCAAGTCAGCTCATCTCCCTGGGGCTAGGGCTAGGACCCAACAACCTACCATGACCTTCTCACAATGACATCCCCCAACTCAGGTCTCTCTCTCAATCTTTTAATCAAAGGTGGGGGCATATTAAGGAAAACCCAAGTGATCAGCTGCCCCTGATATCCCTGGGCCTTGGAAGAATTTCTCCTTAACTGACTGAACTTGAAATGGGATAAACTGGTCTCTATCTTCCATCTTTGAGACCGATTCAAAAAGGCCCTTCTTCATATCTGCTGGGGTTCCTAAAGTATAAGGCAGGAGAGCAGACATTCCACCTTCAAACCAAATAGGAGCAATGAAGATGAGCTAGACTGTGATGAGTTCACTTAGCAGGATGCTTATCTAAGCATGCACAAAGCCCTGTGTTCAATCTCCAGCACACTGTAAACTGGACATGGTGACTCATTCCTATAATACCAGCAATGGGGGGGGGGGGGGGGGGAGAATCAGATGTTTATGAGTTTGAGACCAGCTTGGGCTACATGAGACCTTGTATAAAAAAAAAAAAAAAAAAAAAAAAAAAAATGAAGAAGAGGTTGTCCTTTTCAGATCCAGTTGAGTTTGACACAGGGCCTCTCTAGGCAGCCCAGGCTCACAATTCTGCTGCCACAGCCTTCCCAGTGACTGGATTACAGGCCTGAGCCACCACACTGGTCCTCAAGAACAAAAGTGTTTGAAGTGTCAAAAATCCCCTAGAACTTGGCCTGGTGAGGACATCAAGGAGCAAAAGTACATGAACACATTTTGCCATCGAGGGAGCTGAGGATGGAGTGGGCACGGTGTGCCATGTTCTGGGGAATTTGCCTGACACCTGGCTTCAACTGTCAGAGCCCTGGCTGGTATGAATGTCCCTTTGTTCTGGGAGGGATCTGGGGGTGTGCTGACTCTCATTCTGTTCCTATCAGACCCGGGAAAAAGGGTAAACATGAATGTAGGAGCAGGAAGAGAAAACTGAATGATAACAAAGAGAAGTCTGAAAATTTGCAGTTGTCTCTGGGGAACACATTCTCTGTTTCTAAGGCCATTGGAGGCCTTGTTCCCATCTTTCTAGGTAACAGTTTGGTTTCCATGGTGGCAACAGGACAACCACAACTGGCTGCACTAAGTGTCCCTGTGTGATAGTGACCTGGAATCCAGGCAGGAGAGCTATGCATGGGCTGGAGTCTGATAGACCATGTGGTTAAAACACCACCAACACCCCTGGGGTGGGCCCTTCACGCTGAAGCCCAGAGTACTTGCATCTATACCAGTGTCCTAGTTTTCTTGCTCCAGAAAGCTTAAGAGTAGGATTCTGGGAGCCCAAACTCATTCTCATACCATCAACGACTAGCTGCTTGAACATAAGGAAAGATCTGCCAAACCTCCAGCCAAAGAAACGTTCATAAGTCACATCCAGAAAGCACATTACCTGTAACCCAGGCCCTGTGCTACGTGTTTCCATCCATCTCATTCCACCCACTCAGGGACCTGAGACATAATCCCCAATGTTGTTCCCATATCATAAATGCAGAATGACCAACTCAGGGATGCATGCTCCTCAGCAGGAAAGCCAGCCTCAGCTCTTTCAAAAGCCTGTCTCCAAACACCAGTGTCTCCTGGGACTGGTGAAAACTGCAGCTCATCACCTCACCGAAGAGCTCTTCACACTCTGAGGATGAGGCCCAGCAAGGCCAAGTGAGCCTGATGCCCACTCATGTGTGAGAACCACTGTCAATCAGATGTTCAATCCTGCTAACTCCTGCTCTAGAGGGGCTCAACTTGCTACGTGTTAGAATTACTTAGGCATAACACCCTCCAGCTTCATCCATGTTATAGAGGTGCTATGGGTCCCTTCCTTTTGTTGTATTTTAATTATTTTTGTTAGCATACAAAACAATGAATTTCATTATAGTACTTCCATGTGTAACATGAATCTTAAAGAGTCTTATTAATAAAATCAAACCTGAGACCAGTTATTGGAGTGAATGCTGGAAGATCAGAGAGACAGAACAGGCCACAGCTACCTCACCTCACCAGTTCCTCAGCTGATCCTGTTTCCTCAGACTGGAAGCTTCTGAGTCCTCATCTGAATGGCTCTCAGCTGAACTGCTGCTCCAAAGCCTAAAAGCTTAACCCGCCAAAAGCTTCTAGTTCCTGGTCTTCATGCCTTATATACCTTTCTGCTATCTGCCATCACTCCCTGGGATTAAAGGCTCACTTCTTGGGATTAAAGGAGTGAGTCACCATGCCTGGATGTTTCCAATGTGGCCTTGAACTCACAGAGATCGAGGGATTTCTGTCTCTGGAATGCTAGGATTAAAGGTGTGAGTGCCACCATTTTCTAGCCTCTGTATCTAGTGGCTGTCTGTTCTCTGACTCCAGATAAATTTATTAGGGTGCACAATATTTTGGGGAACACAATACCACCACATCCATGCATATGCCACTGTGCTTATTCTTATTCATCTTTCTCCCCCACAGTCCTCCCTTCCCCCTTCTTATTGGTCCCTCTCCTCTCCCCAATTAGTCCCTCCCTCTGCTTTCATATCATATGTGTTCCATAATCTTCTTATTCCTCACCCTCCCCCCACCTTATGATTGTTGTGGTCCTGAGGAGGTATGTCACTGGGGGTGAGCCTTGAGGTTTCAAAAGCCCACACCATTCCCAGTACTCTCTCTTTCTGCCTCATAGTTGTTGTCTCAAGATGTGAGCTCTAAGCTACTGCTCTAGTGCCATGCCTGCCTGCCTGCTGCCATGTTCCCCACCATGGTGGTTATAGACTCTAACCCTCTGCAATCATGAACCTCAGACTAAATGTTTTCATTCATAAGTTGCCTTGTTGATGGTGTTTTGTCACAGCAATAGAATAGTAAGATGCCTTTCCCTTTAGATCTCTTTCTTCCCTTTTATTTCCCCATTTCAACTATTATGCCATGTGTGTTTGTGTGTTTGTCTGTGTGTGTGTGTGTCTGTGTGTGTGTGTGTGTGTCTGTACCCAACACAGATCACCACTCCCAATTACTCAGCTTGCAGAGTTTCTCCAAACTGATTTGAACAAACAAAAACAAGCTGTGAGTCAGGTGTTTGGGAAGATGAGCTAGGCACATAATTAAAGGTGAGTTCCAGCCCTGTCAACTCTTACTTCATTGTGTTTTTCCCTGACATTGCTCCCTTCCCACACTACCGCAGCCCTGGGTCCAGCCTTGTCCTACCCCTCATCATCTCAGGCCCAAACTATGGCAATATCCATCCAACAGGTTGCTGCCTCTAGTTTCTAGGTAGGCGGAAGTCTCTGGATACCGAGAACCCAAAAATACCAACACTGCTTGAAACAAGAACCTGAATTCACTTGGAAGAGAGGTTGGGCTGGGGCCTGGTAGAGAACTGAACAAAACACTTTCTATGGGTATGGATGCAAAACTAAGCAGAAAATCTGATAGACTGTCCAAGTTGATTTGATAGTGAAACAGATTTCAGGTATAGCACACACTGGGCAGATTGTATCCAGAGCTTAAATAGAATGAGGAGTCACCAAGGAGCTTTCTGAGAGGATGGAGACCTAGACATTGCCAACCCACCCCAACCTCATATCTGGTGCCAATAAACCAAAACCTTCAACCTGAGTTCATCGTCCAAGACTAACAACTTCAGGGGTCCCCAGCGGTTTGGGGGCTAAAGGATCAAGTTCTTTAGCAAAGTCTTCATTAATGAGTTCTCAGCAGAGGTAAATAAATGCAAGTCTGGGTCCCCTTGTGCAAGAGGCCAACAATCCCAGATTCTTGGCTGTTATCCAGATACCTGCATTCTCCAGCCATCTGGCCACATGTCACCACCCAGCTTGGAATTTTCTTTCCAGTTCTTCATCTGTGAAAATGCCACACAACTTCGAAGAGACAACTCAAATGTCATTTAAGGTCTTCTTGATCTCCTGACATGCACTTGGAAGAATTCTTCCATCATCTGAACTTATAGTATATAAATTGAACTTCTAATATCTCAATATTAGAAATATACATAATACATAAATAAATACATGTGGTTCTATTTTTCTTCTGTTTCTATAGCAATTTGAAGTTTCCTGAAGGCAGAGGTGAGCTCTCTACTCATCTTTACAGCTCTCATTCCTATGCACAGAGAAAGAAATCAGTCATGGTGTTCTGCAAATAGTAGGTATTCCATAAATGGAATACACAGATTTTTCCTATAGATAGAGAATAATAGTACTTGATCTTTTTCAGCTGAGAACGATAAACTCCATCTTATATCAAGCATAGTGATGGCTTCTTTTACATAGTATTTAAATACATTATTTTATTTGATGCACCTAGAAAGCCTGCCAAACAGTTCTGGGTCTTATTTAACAAATAAAGAAGTTAATGATCAGAGAGCTAAAGATGCACACCCAAGTTCACAGAGCTAGAGGACTGGAAGCAGGAACTTACAGGAGAGGATAGCTTAGTAGTGTATCATATCTGCTGAAGCCAGAGAAACCTCAGATAACTATGTTCTTGGCTGATGCTAGAATGGAAGGATTCTTTCATGTAGGGCTGTAGCTGCACAGTACACCCTAGTAGACCTGCCATGATCTGAATGTTTGGACCCTGCACCTAAATTATATCCTGAAATTCTGAACTTCAAGATGGTGGTGTCCAGAGGTAGGACCTTTAGGAGGTGGTTAGATCATGAGTGTGGGTCTTCATGAATGGGAATTAGGGCCTTATGACACAGGACCAAGCCAGACTTCCCACCCCCTCCACCATGGAAGACATAGCAAGAAGAAACCATCTATAAGCCAGAAAGTTGGTCTTGCCAAAACTGAATCAAAACTTGGCCTTGAACTTCCCATCCTGCCTAACTATGAAAAATAAATTTCTACAGTTTGTGAAGCATCCAGTGAATGATGTTACAGTAATCCAAATAGTCAGCAGTGAGAATAAATAGGAACTGTGCCCATGGTTCGCAGCCCTAGACCAATTAAATTGAAGTCTCTGAATCCAGGCCATCTGTGGAGTCTTTAAAGCCACTGGTGATTCCCTTCTACCATCTGCAATGTTGGCCACCCATCTCAGTCACCTGGGATGATTATCATAGTAGCACCTGGAAAGGTGTTGCTAGATCTAAACATTCTCTAAGTAAATCTGATATCAGCCAGGGGTGAAACCCACTGTTCTATACCATGATATTTGCTAGTCAGATCCCAGTATGTATAAGCCACCTGACTCTTGAACAGTCACTCCATGATAGTGACAGAATGGTGAATTGAGAAGGGAAAAAGAAGCAGTCCCCTCACTGCTGGGTGCTGGGAGCTGGTGAGGACCCAGAACCCACACCACAAACCCTGCCTCTTCACCTCAGGGTTCTGACTCATCAGGAGTCTAAGGATAATGAATAGTCAATTTTAGGCAAGAGTTAAGAGGATTAAAGAATAGCCAAGCTGTCACTATGTCCAAGCCGTCACCCGAGTGAGTGGCAACCTTACCCCATCACCAGACAACAAGACAAGATGCTCCAGCCTCCTGGTCTTTAGGTACCTCACGAGTGAAATGGATATCATCATTGCTTTTCATATCCTAACAGGTTGTGAAAACAAAACCAGAGACAAGGTGAGAAAATGCTTAGGGAAAGTGTTAAACAAATGTCAGGAAGAGCTAAGAGAACGAAGCCGGATGATTCTGCTGCCGTGGATGGAGATGCAATGCTGGAGACTGTGCACAGCTAGAGCCATGGACTGCACAGACATCCCGTGAGCACCCTGTGTGTTAGGCACAAGCCCTGTCCTTTAAGGACCAGGAAGAAAAGGAGAAATGCAGCCGCAGTCTATTTTAGGACATAGCTCACTGGTACAAATATTAGAGATGAAAACCAGAGCTCTTAAGACACGCTTTTGAGAGCTAGGGTCTGGGGATTAGAGAGCACAGACCAGGTAGGGAATTGTGGAAGGGAAAAACTGATTCCAACAAAGGCTTCTGGGAGAGAAGGCTTCCCTGACAGGCTACCCTGATGCACCCCTAACAAACTCATTTGAGCTGATAAAGCTCAAAGTGTGGTCAGGTGAATAAGGAAGAAACTGGCATCTTAGAGAGTAAGCAGCCTAAAGGAACAGCAGAGGTGATGTGTCCCAAAAAGCTACAGGGGCCAGTGTGGCTCTGGTTGCCTGTAATGTCAGCCACCTCTCCCCTGTTCCGTCCCTTCAGAGCTGAGGACCAACACAACACTTCCCCTAATTTACTTCATTTGCCAGATGCTGGAGACTCAGCGCTGGACCCTGGACTAGGTACAATGGAGGAAAGTGAAGAGTAAGCCACAGACCCTAACATTAAAAAGTTTAAGGTCCATTTGGGAGAGGCTGTGAATGAGCATGGAACTCCTGCCATCCATGTGTCTGAGGGGTGTTTTAATCAGAACTGTTTAGGAACTGCCAGGCCAGCCGGCTGCCTGTGATTGTATCAACCTGCACATTGCACAGAAGTGCCCAGCTGAGAGGATGACTGAGGACAGTGTTTTGCAATTCATCAGCCTACAGGGAATGAACACCTTCTTGTAACTCACCACAAGATGCCACTTGTGCTAGGTAAGGCCCTAAGCAGAGACTGTAAGAATGATAGGAAATTCAGGAATGAAGAACAAGGTCTTGATTGAAAAGCTCGGTGGGGAGCTTTAGTACAGGAAACTGGGTTTCAATGAGATCTGCAGGTAGCAGGATTGGAGTGGGTGGGAGGAAGAATGGTGAACCAGAGGAGCAGAGGGGCTCAGCCCTGAGGCTGCAGCACTGCAGGTGCTCTGGGGATGATGAGCACTCTCTTGTCTTGATACAGATCAGACAAAAGTAGGTGGTTTCAGGACAGGGGAAGGTGGCAGTGTGCACACAAGCAGGGTGGCAGTGTGCACACAAGCAGGGTGGCAGTGTGCACACAAGCAGGGTGGCAGTGTGCACACAAGCAGGGTGGCAGTGTGCACACAAGCAGGGTGGCAGTGTGCACACAAGGAAGGTGGCAGTGTGCACACAAGCAGGGTGGCAGTGTGCACACAAGGAAGGTGGCAGTGTGCACACAAGCAGGGTGGCAGTGTGCACACAAGGAAGGTGGCAGTGTGCACACAAGCAGGGTGGCAGTGTGCACAGTAGAGCGAGTGTCAGTGTGCACAGTAGAGCGAGTGTCAGTGTGCACAGTAGAGAGAGTGTCAATGTGCACAGTAGGGAGAATGGCAGTGTGTACAGTAGAGAGAGTGTTAGTGTGCACAGTAGAGAGAGTGTTAGTGTGCACAGTAGAGAGAGTGTTAGTGTGCACAGTAGAGAAAGTGTTAGTGTGCACAGTAGAGAGAGTGTCAGTGTGCACAATAGAGAGAGTGTTAGTGTGCACAGTAGAGAGAGTGTCAGTGTGCACAGTAGAGAGAGTGTCAGTGTGCACAGTAGAGAGAGTGTCAGTGTGCACAGTAGAGAGAGTGTCAGTGTGCACAGTAGAGAGAGTGTCAGTGTGCACAGTAGAGAGAGTGTTAGTGTGCACAGTAGAGAGAGTGTCAGTGTGCACAGTAGAGAGAGTGTCAGTGTGCACAGTAGAGAGAGTGTTAGTGTGCACAGTAGAGAGAGTGTTAGTGTGCACAGTAGAGAGAGTGTTAGTGTGCACAGTAGAGAGAGTGTCAGTGTGCACAGTAGAGAGAGTGTCAGTGTGCACAGTAGAGAGAGTGTTAGTGTGCACAGTAGAGAGAGTGTTAGTGTGCACAGTAGAGAGAGTGTTAGTGTGCACAGTAGAGAGAGTATAAGTGTGCACAGTAGGGAGAGTGTAAGTGTGCACAGTAGGGAGAGTGTTAGTGTGCACAGTAGAGAGAGTGTTAGTGTGCACAGTAGGGAGAGTGTCAGTGTGCACAGTAGAGAGTGTTAGTGTACACAGTAGAGAGAATGTCAGTGTGCACAGTAGGGAGAGTGTTAGTGTGCACAGTAGGAAGAGTGTTAGTGTGCACAGTAGGGAGAGTATTAGTGTGCATCACAGAAGAGGCAAGTGTTCCTAGACCTGACCATCCCGATAAATTCTGGGCTCCACAATTCGTGTGTGTGTGTGTGTGTGTGTGTGTGTGTGTGTGTGTGTGTGTGACACTTATCAGCTATCCTCTGCCTCTTAGTCTGAGATTTCTCATTTATTAAAAAATAAAAGTTGTACATGAAAGCCACTGCTCCAGATACCATAGGAATCATACAGTAGAAACAACCCAAATGGCCTTCAACAGACAAATGGTTAGCCACATTATGGTGTATATGTATAATGGAATATTATTAATCATAAATAGGAATGAGAGCCGGGCGGTGGTGGTGCACGCCTTTAATCCCAGCACTCGGGAGGCAGAGGCAAGCGGATCTCTTTGAGTTTGAGGCCAGCCTGGGCTACAGAGTGAGTTCCAGGAAAGGCGCAAAGCTACACAGAGAAACCTTGTCACAAAAAAAAAAAAAAAAAAAAAAAATAGAAATGAAGTACCAATGCACACTTCAAATCTGATAAACCTCTGTGAAAACTGTCAGAATCAAAAGGAAGTCCCTTTTGTCAAGCCTTAATGGGTGACAGAGGAGACAGACAGACAGAGACAGAGATTGAGACAGAGAAAACAGAGAAGCTGTGGATAAGGGAATTCCACAGCTGGCAACAAAAGCTGTTTTAAAAGACTAACTGGAACCACAACCTTGCAAGAAGGTCACCATAACCTTACACACACACACACACACACACACACACACACACACACACGGACACACACACACGGACACACACACACGGACACGCAAACTTCTCCAAGGACATCTACTCAACAGCAGCCTGTTTAATCTTGAAGTGATAGGCCCTTGTTATTAATCCCTGTAGCCAAAGATTATTGCTTTTTGGTTTCAAAATATCTTATGTGATTCTCCCATGATAGCCTTTAAAAACTTTCTTTTGTTTCAGCCTCCTTGAATCTGCTTATAGTTTATGATGCCTGTAGATTTCCATTGCAATCTCCTGCTGCTCCCAAATAAAGATTATTATGGGGGGGGGAAAGGAAACTCCCTAACCCCTCTGCAAGCAAATATCAGAAATACAGCAGTGAAAGAGACCTGTCTATAGGGTTTTAGCAGGACAGACAACAGGGAGCTATTGTGAGTCTTGAGCAGGAAGAGGCGCACACAGCGCCTAGAGTCTGGGAATGAACGTGCATGTCATAGGTGTGGAGGTCTATGGAAGGAGGAAGAAGGAAGCTTTAGTTCTTACTGGTTCAGAAGGAAGAAATTCAAATCCAAGGACTCTACAGTAGGTTGGTGTGTGTCATCTTCGTGTTTTCAAGACCCTGTCCTCCAGACTCCTAAGACCTCCTGTGTTAAAGCAATAGCCCAGTTTCTCAATGCTCAGGCCTAGAAAGAAACTGTAGCTGCTCGCTGCTCCAGGAGATAGACCAGAGACTCGAAAACAATGGAGTTCAAAGGGAGACTACAGGAAGGAAGTACTGTGAGGGATGGGTAATGAAGATTGCTAATGGTCATCACACACAGACTGTGTTTCTTAGGGATTAACTCCTTTAACTATCATGATCTTCCTACAAGGTGGGAACTGTTGTTCTAGGCTCCATTTACCAAGACCAATACTATTCAACTACTAAGTAATGAAGAAGGGAGTCTATGCGAGCTGGAGCTCTTGTACCTCACCAGTCCATCGTGGGGCCTGTCGGAAACAAAAATGTGCTGGGAAAAAAAAAAAAAAAAAAAAACAGGACAGAGATTAGTTAAAATAATATGAGTAACAACTATATTCAAAAAGAACTAAAAGCAGATGTTCAAACAAGTACATGTATAAAATGTCCAGAACAGCAGTAGTCACAATGTCCAAAAGGTAAACACAGCCAAGATGCTCAGCAAAGGGATAAACTGTGGCACATTCATGCAATGAGTCACTATGCATCCATAAACAGCAACGGACTGCTGGCATATGATACCACACGGATGAACCCGAAACACTAAATGGAAGGGACTAGACCCAAAAGGCCACAAATTCTATTTTTCCATTAATGTGACATTACAGCATGGAAATCCATAGTGCTAGAATTCATGGTTGCCAGAAACAGAAAGAGAAGGGAACCAGGACACTACCTTTGTGTTTTAGTTGGTGTAAAAGAAATAAGTTTCATTCTGCCCCTCTCATACATAATTTTTTGTTGGTTCGTCTCCATTTCTCGACCCCCTACTTGTACCCTTTCAATTTCATGCCACATGTACCCTGCTAACTTCTCCTCCCTCTCCCTTAAAAACATCCTTCCCCATGCTTATGGCCCCCTAGTTCTAGGACCTATAACCACACTCTCCCACATAAATACATACATATAAAAATTAATGTGGCCAGGTGGTGGTGGCGCATGCCTTTAATCCCAGCACTCGGGAGGCAGAGCCAGGCGGATCTCTGTGAGTTCAAGGCCAGCCTGGGCTACCAAGTGAGTTCCAGGACAGGCGCAAAGCTACACAGAGAAACCCTGTCTCTAAAAACAAAAACAGAAACAAAAAAAAAATTAATGTGAGTGGCTGGAAAGACAGCCGAGTGATTAAAGCACTGCCTACACAAGTATGAGGAGCAGAGTTTGGATCCCCAAGACCCTCATAAATGCCCCGTGGGCATGGCTGCTCACCTGTAATGCCAGCCTCAGAAGACAGAGTAAGGAGATCCTCAGTTTAAGATGGTTAGGGAGATTTGCCAAATCAGTGAGCTCTGGGTTTGACTGAGACACCCTGCCTTAGAGAATAGGGTGATAAAGGATGGTTCCCAGCATCAACCCTGGCCTCCACAGGCATTCACACACACACACACACATGCATATGCAACCAAACACACATGTGCCCATGTACATGCAAATGTGCATACATACATACATACATGCACCCATGCAAATGAAAAGGGGGAAAGGAGAAAATAAATACAAATCAATTTTGCTTTGGTTTGGCTTCAGAGTAATGGAAAGTGTGCTGGAACTAGACAGAAGTAGTGGTTGTATAATGTTGTGAACTATTCACCTTCAAATGGCTTGTTTTATGTGATGAGAACTTCACCTCAGTCTAAAATCTCAAAATGGGCAATGCTACCACTGAAGGGACCTGCTTGAGAGGAGGGAATGATAAGAGAGCATAGAATGGATATAATCAGATTCTGGCCTGTGGCTCACAGCTTTGCTTAAACCTAGTTTTGTTGTATTGCTTACTTCATTAGTGGGAAAATGTAGTAAATAGAAATGTATTCCTCTCATTGAATACACACCGTGTTCCAAGCCTTATGATATGCGTTCATGGGCACAATTTATCTAACATTCCAACAGTTTCATGTGACTAAAACACGCTTGTTATCCCCAAGCACCGTGAGCCAACCAGAGGTTAGGAGTGTTTAAATGACTGCCCAACAACCTACTCTCAATGAGTGACAGATCTGGGATTCAAGCTCAGAACTCTGAAATCATTCAACACTGCAACTCACTACTTTCATTCAGAGTCCCTCACCAGGGTTACTATGAGACCAGGGAAACCATTACTGTGGGCACCCAGCTTTAAGTCCTCTGGACAAAGAAAGGCTAGCTCACTCTCAGCAGCCGGGGGCTGGCTCCAAAGCTCCCTGCTGGCCGTGGTGGTAAGCAAGAGCAGGCAGCTCAGATGTGCGGGTCTTTTCCACCAATCAGAGACGGACAAGAAACAATCACTAGCGCTCGCTCAGAGCAATTGTTTTGTTTCCAGTAAATTAAAACACCTGTCAAATCATGGAGGCCATTTCCAGGACTCTGGCTACAGAAATATTCAGGAAATAAAGCTTGTATGATAAATACCCAGACCAATTATAACAAGAAGCTGAACCTCAGAGAGAACTCAGACTCCTTCCTGCAGTGTCCAAAGGGTGGAAATAATGAAGGACGATGAAGGAGCTACCAAACACCCATGTGAAGCCGAGGATGAAAAAATGGATAATGAATCTTCTCAGGAGGAAATCAGGCACCAATAAGAGAAAAATGGTAGAATAGTCCATATCCAGGAATTCACACAGCTCAACCACCACTCAAGTGGTGAATAACCCAGGCTTGCACTAGAGAGAAACATGGAGGCAATCTTAGGGATACAGAAGAACCTATTGGAAAAAAAATATCTATTGAGCCTGGGAAAAACCTCAAGAAGTAGATTGTACTACCCCCGAGCAATCAACCACCTCAGCCCATGTTTGAGATCAAAGACACAGCTACTTGATCTTCTTAAGGACACTACAGAGGTCAATGATTTTGAAGAAAGGGAAAATTATTAAATCTGTGACTTCAGAAGCAAAATAAGAAAGTCTTTGATTTGGGTGGAGAGATTTGTCAAAACTGGAAATTTATATGCCGACACCTCACACACCAGATACGTGAGCTCATCCCCGAGGCTCAGGTGTCCTAATGCTGAGATGTGGCTTCAGAGTGTTAGGGTTCTCCAAAGGAACAGAACCAATGGGTATTAGAATGACTTCCACAACACGGTCTGAGTAGCCCAACAATGGCTACCTTCACACTAGAGAGACTGAGACCCCCCCCAATAGTTTCTCAGTCCATGAGGCTGGATACCAGAGCAGTCCCCATCTGGCACTGAAGACTTAGAAGAGTCTCACATAGCCACTCATCTTCAGTCCACATTGGAAGCCCGAAGAAACTAGGTTCTGGTGTCAGAGAAGGTTGGATGCAGCAGCAGCAGCAGCAGCAGCAGCAGCAGCAGCAGCAGCAGCATGGTAGATGATGACACCAGTACACCAGGAAGTAGGAAAAAGCAAAGCCTTCCCTTTGGCTCGTCTTTTGTCTGGGCTTCCACAACTGGGTGCCACCCACATTTAGGGTCTATCTTCCCACTTCAAATAACCTGATCAAGAAAACCCCTCCAAGGTGGGCCCAGTGGTTGGTCTCTTAGCTGATTCCGGATCCAGTCAAGTTGTTATTACAGGGTTAAGTAGAAAACTGAGCAGGGACAGTGGTGGAAGGCCTGGTTACGGCTGACTGCACTAATGGAACTCCAGGAGTAAGTGAAAGAAAAAGAATGGGCTTTAAATGTGGCTCCTGTCACAGCAGCTCCTCATCTCACCTGCCAGGTGGGGTGAGTGGGCGTGGCTCTTCATCTCTAAGAGATCCAGGCTTCTCATTTAAAGGAGAGGATCTACCCTCCACTCTCTTTCTAATTTCTTTCCATAAAGAGCTCTTCTCTCTTGTTCCTTCTTCCCCTCTTAAATTCCTTTGTGTTTGTTTGTTTTGTTGTTGTTTTGTTTTGTTTTGTTTGATTGATTTTCTATTTATTTGTCTGGTTGGTTTGGTTTGGTTTTATGCGAGACAGGGTTTCTCTGTGTCGCTCTGGCTGCTCTAGAATTTGCTCTGTAGACCAGGCTGGCCTTGAACTCACAGAGATTTGCCTGGCTCTGCCTCCTGAGTGCTGGGATTAAAAGCACGCACCACCACCTCCCGTCCCCTCTTAAATTCTTTACATAAAAAGAGAGAGATTTGGGGCTCCACTTAAGTTCTTTACATAAAGAGAGAGGGATTTTTAAAAGTAAAACCAAATTTCACAGCACATATATTAACTAAGCATCTACCATGCACAAGTAACTCTACCACATTCTGTGGATTTATGAGAGAGAACCTATGTGTGCTTCCAGAAAGGTCAGGATTCCAAAAGAGGACTGAACAGGACACATACCAAGGGCCGATGGTGCAAAGAGCAAGGACCCAACCTAGGAACTGGGAAATGCACCTGAAGGATTCCAGGGCTGCAGTTCTGAGTTTTCTATGAGACAGTTAGGACCAGTAATTGCCCATTCACACCAAGCATCTCATTTCATACCAGCATCCTGTCTCTGTGCCTGATGGCCAGCTCTGCCCTGGGCAAAACATCCATCGGAGTGTAAATGACATTTTTTTAAATACTTTTGTATAAAAAGAAAAGTGCAAAAGGGAAAGAGCCCTGCCTCGTGCCCCCCTGAGTTTCTGGCTGCAGAAGTAAACAGAGCTGCTTGACTAAGGGGACCTCTGGGGGGCTCCCCTGTAGTTCTGGAACAATGTCACCACAGGCATCCCCTCATATGCCTTGCACCCTTCCCACCTGTCATTCTGTAGCTCATGGTTCCAGAGATTACAGTCCACGGCCAGCTGGATCTGTCGCTTTGATCAAACACTCTGGCAGGGAGTGTGTGGAAGAATAAAGGTGTCCAAATCATGGCAGCTAGGAAGTAGATTGGAGAAAGGATTCAGGGTTTCAATATTCCTTCAAATGTACTCCCTCACCGACCCACCTTGCTTCAGCTGAGCACATCTCCCCAGGTTTTCACTACCTCCAATAGTGCCATCAGCTCCCGTGCCTCCCTGTGTGTACCTGGGTCACAGATACTTTTGCACTCATCTGTAATTGCTGAGCTGTCGTCCTCTAGACAGGCAAATCCATCATGTCTTATTGGTAGTCTGAGTATCAAACATAAGACCAGGTATATGTGCATTACCAACTAATGTAGAATGAACGGATGAAAATAACCGAGCAAAGGTTGAGGAGCGTCTCGGAGTCATTCATGCATGCATGCATGCATTCGGTCCAGCAAATTCCCAGGCACTGATAGTCCTGGGTAAGCTGAGTGTGTAGAAGATGGAGCTCCGGAGAGATGGAAAGAGCAGCAGGTCTGCAACCACTGCACATCAAGCTGCTTCTTAGTGAGGATGTGCTCATAATTAATCCTTAGTGCAGGCTCATGTCCAAGATCAGTAGTTCTCAACCTGTGGATCATGCCCCCTTCGGGGTCACATATCATGTACCCTGCATATCAGATATTTATATTATGATTCATGATAGTAGCAAAATTACAGTTATGAAGTAGCAACAAAATAATTTTATGGTTGGGGGTCACCCCAACATGAGGACCTGTATTAAAGGGTTGCAGCAGCAAGGTTGAGAATCACTGTTCTAGACCCACAATATTTTACACCTTAGATAACCAATACCTCCCGAAGTCCCACTACCGATAATGAGCACCTGGTTTCACACCCAGGCAACGTGATGTCAGATCCATGAGCTCAACCCCTTCATGACAGCCTTCCAGTTTGTGACATGGCCATCATACCTCACATCTTAGGTCCCAAAAGACTTGGCTGTTTTTTTTCTCCAGGCCTGGAATAACACGATGTTGACTCTACTTTTATATAATCAGTGCCATGACCTGACCTGCAAGATCTGTGACTCCTGTGAACAGGAGACCACAAGTCCTGTAATGGAGGCCTTGGAAAGCAATGTTTGGGGCAGGAGCAATGGCCTACATGACACACAGAAGGGACCTATGTGAGCCTCCCAAAGTTCAGGGTGGGGAAAAGCCTTTGAAGAAAATGCAGCCTAGAGCACAAGCTGCCTGGAGTAAAATGTCCCAGGAGTGCCCAGGCAACATGTTTCCAAAACCAAAGTCCCACCAATCCCTTAAAATGCTGTCCCCAAAGCCCCTCTAGCCAGCTACATGGACTATGTCTGAATAAGGAATCCACTCAGATTACTTATTGTTTCTCAGAGGACTGTCACCCACAAGCTGTCAGCCTGTGCTGCAGAGAAGGCCAGACTAAAAATACCAGCAGAACTCCTCGTCTTAAAGAGTCCTTCAGTATTAGAGTTAGGACAGCAAAAATAATAAGGAAATCTTCACTTACTTCAAGATAAGAGCTTTATTTAACTTCTCTATAACCCTCCCCACAAAGTTAGTGTTGTTAGCCCAGTGTGTGTGTGTGTGTGTGTGTGTGTGTGTGTGTGTGTGTGTGTGTGAATAACCACTGGACCAGAAAGAATGCCTCTGATCAAAGCAAGCCATCACCATGTACAGCACATTATATGCCTAAAAGAAGAAAAGAAACACACAGTAAATTGTTAATTGTAGTGGTGTTGTGTATGAAGTACACTTCATGAACACATATAGTACATGAAGACATTTTTCTGCTCTTTGAATTGACAATTGTTTGCTCACATAGTGAAGTATGAGCCTCCTGCCAGCATAAAGAACAAGCAAGTCATGTACTTGAATATTTTCACATTAACAAGTTGCTCATTTTCTCATTCTTAGGCTAGACACCCCCTTCCTGAATGGCTTAAGGATCATCAGCCTTGCTTGTTTAGTCCTGATCCAGCCCTACAGGTTTGCCTTCAAGTCAGTCTGATGGGGATTTTCACAGTTCAGGCTCCCTCTTCTCAGATGACTCTATTGTGTGCCAAACTGAAAAAAACCAACCAACACACCATCGATCTTCCATTTGTACAACCATCAAGGCCAACTTGAGGAACTCCTCCCTAAAGAAAAGTCTACTCCAAGTCTATTTGTCTATCCACTCAAACAAGGAAGCTACAAGCTACAAACAGAAACTTCTTAAAATCTGAAAAAAAGGCACTGTTTTCTATGCTTTAAATATGGCTTGTCCCCTACGAAACCCCTATTAGAGTTTAATCCCCATCAGGAGGTATTGAGAGAGCTTAAATTTAATCCAACTGTGGTGTTTAGCCATAGAGCCTCAGGAAGCATTTAGGATTAACTAATCGCATCAGGATAGAGCCCTCATGGTTGAATCCAGATAGTTTACTTTGAAACACAGAAAAAAATAAGAGGACCCACATGCATTAGCTGCATGCACACTCTGTTTCTCACCATGTTACACAGTCTGGATTATCCCTGGACTCCTCCAACAGGAGTGCCCTCAGATTCAACTCCTTAACATTGAACCTCCAGAAACCACACATTTTCTTGCTGTTAAAATTTAACCATTGTGTGTCATTGTGTTATTTATAATAGAACACAGATTAATACACCACTTCAGTAATTTTTCTGCTATAAATGTGCATCACTTTTTAATAAGGGTAAAGTTTACTTTTTGTGTTGTTGCTTGTTTGTTTTTCAAGGAAGGATTTCTCTGTGTAGCTTTGCACCTTTCCTGGAGCTCACTCTGTAGCCCA
Source organism: Peromyscus eremicus (assembly GCF_949786415.1). NCBI lineage: Eukaryota > Metazoa > Chordata > Mammalia > Rodentia > Cricetidae > Peromyscus > Peromyscus eremicus. Next base: position 76,430,758 of record NC_081423.1, read on the forward strand.
GGCTGGCCTTGAACTCACAAAAGTCCACCTTCCTCTGCCTCCTGAGTGCTGGGATTAAAGGCATGTACCACCACTGCCCAGCCAAAAGTTTACTTTTTATTAAGACATAATCTTCATTTTGTGGGTCCTCATAGTTTGTTTGATCATGGAAAGTATTGTGTTCATACCCCACATAGATACCACTCACATATAGTAGGATGGATTGTTCCCCTCAATTAACCTAATCTAGATAATCCCTCACACGCATGCCCAGTGGCTCATCTCTTCAGTATTTCCAGATCCTGTCAAGTAGTAAGTTAATATTACCCATCACACCTTCCCATTGTGTAAATTTACTTGTATTATTATGAGGGAAGTGTCTAAAGTAAGATAGAAAAGTCCAGGTGTGGCTTCAGACATCTATCCACTTCTCACCTTGGGCCACTATATAAAATATGTGTGGCAGAAGTATGACAAGCTCAAAGACTATATTAACTAGAAGATGAGGAGTTTAATGGTGCATAAATGGAAATTATTAGATAGACTATCCAAGGAAGTTATTTAAAAGGCTCCTCTTTTGCATTTAACACTCTCTATGATCTGGTCCTTGGGAGGCAGACACGATGGCTGGAGATATAGGGGCCTCATCAAGATTCTGAAGAGACTTAAAAAAATGCAAAGTATATATCAAGACTAGGAAAACAGGGGAACAGCGAGATTCTGAGTCTCTATTGATAACATAAGGATTACACATCAGCCTGACACAAATTGCAAGAAAAATAAACACCCATATCATAAGCTGCTACTATCTAGATTTTTTATAACATTTAGACTTCAAGATAACTCATAATCTATGCTGTCATTAAGATATTAAAAGAAGGGCTAGAGGGATATTCATACTGTTCTTCCAGAGGCATAAAGTTTGGTTCCTAACACCCATGTTGGATGGTTTACAGCCACCCAGTTCCAGAGAATCCAGTGCCCTGCAGTGAGCACCTGCACTCATATGTACATACCCCACACAGACACACCCACAGACACATAGTTAAAAATAATAAAATTAATCCACTAAAAGTTTTTAAAAATATTAAAAGGCAATTCCCTGAAGATACAAATCCTTATACCAGCAACCAACTGATACCAGAGTTGTAAAATAACATTGTGTAGAGTAGTAAAGTTAGTGATAAAGTAATCATAAAAATAATCCCATTTTCTGAAAAGAATATTGAAATCTAAAAACATAAAGTAGCTCAAGTTCACCCAGTTCCTAAGCAAAACACCAGAGTTATCTCCAATCTATAACACAGCCAACTTCCTCCAGAAAACCTAAATGAGTGTTACTCTGTCAACGCCACAAATTGCACATTACTATCTTTCCCGAAACTTCCTTTTCTAGGCCACCCTCTCTCTCCCTCCCAAGATGACTTCTTAAAGAATCCCAAGATAGAATGCTATGCCAATCAGACTGTGACAAACACCTGAACAAACAGCTTAAAAGAAGCAAAGATTTATCTGGTTTCACAGCCTCAGGTGTCTTAGCCCGAGGTGGGCTGGCTTCGTTGTTTCTAAGCCATGGCAGAATGGTACAGTGGGGAGTGTATGGAAGAGGCTACTCACCTTACATGACCAGGAAGTAGAGAATGAGAGACACAGGCAAGATACCCTTCAAAGGAATATACACCAGGACCTCCTCCAACCAAGTTCCACCTCCCAGTAATGACACCACTTTGTGAAGCCACCTAAGGTTTAACCCACTGAAAAATGAAGGTCTTGCATGACCCAATCACTCCTAAATGATCATATCCACCAGCTGAGAGCAAAGTCTTCAGCACTCTTGCACTCTGGGATGGGGAGATGAAGGCTCAGGAAATAGCAGTGCTTAATGTGCAAGCATAAAGTCATGAGTTCAAATCCTTAGGACCTTTGTAAAAACCCATGTGTTGTCATTAACATGCTTGCAACCCCAGAGTAGTGGGAGGCAGAGACATGAGGATCACTTTAGCTTCCTGGCTGTGAGCTTAATGCCAGGTTTAGTCAGGAGACCTTGTCTCAAAGAAGTAAGATGGAGGGTGATAAAGCTGAATGAAGGACATCTTATAGTGGCCTCCAAATGTGTACACAGGCACATGAATCCACAAACACATGGGATGTACCACAAACACATATACCACATACATACACCACATTCACACACAAAAACAGATAAATACTAAATAGCCTTTGGGGGGGCCTTTTATATTTAAAGCACCTAACAAATGTTAACATTTCAAAAAAAGATACCTTGAAATAAACAAGAATAAACAAAAATATAGGAAAAGATAAGATAGGAGGGGGGAAAACCACTCTAAAATGGAAATCAACAAACTTTGTCAATAAAGTTTTATTGGAACAAGTCATTCCCATTCCTTTACTTGCTACCGTTGGCTACTTTCATGCTACAATATCTGCAACAGACCACATGGTAGGAGGAACTGAAAATCCTAAAGATTTCCTTTTACTGGAAAAGTTTGCTGAGTCATGGTACAAAGAAGTGTACTTTCCCGATTGGTAACCTCAACAGCAAAGCCATTAACCCATCCAAGAATTCCTCACCAGCTTCAGAGGAAGCCACTGAAAGTCACAAACCCACACAACCCCTGCCACCAGCTCTCAGTCACGTAGCAGAGGGGTTAACATATCCAGATACTCTCTCAAATGGGACTGTTCAAGTTATGGTCACATGCTTAATGTCTGTAGTTGTTTTCTTTTCCTTTTTTCTTTTTTCTTTCTTTCTTTCCTTTTCTTTTTCTTTCTTTCTTTCTTTCTTTCTTTCTTTCTTTCTTTTTTTTTTAATAACAAGAGGAAAACCACAGACCTCTAAAATTCAACCAAAGTTCGATAAGATCGTTCAGCGAGAGGACAGGGCTAGAGAAGAGAGAAATGCTGTTGGTGTGATCTTTGGGATTCCCACTCATCATGCAGCCTCAATAAAGAATAGCCGGGCTGGGAAAGGTCAGGGGAGATGAGGTGGATGCTCTGAAAGAAGAAATAAGGAGCGCTGGAGAAGGCAGAGGATTCCTAAGTGGGGGCAGGAGAGACGGATGGACTGTCACCCAGGGTAAATTGCTCTGAGGATGAGAAATGTACCAAGCACTAAGAGAAAATCAAATCCTGGTCCCACCACCCGAGATGGGGAAGGGAATAATAAAGACGAGACTGCAAAGAAAATGATGTACAAATGGTATTTTTTCCAGAAATAGACTAATAAAATGCAGATGAAACCCATCAAATTGAAAAATGCTTCTCATCACCTGAGGCACCAGCAGCTCACTGGGCTAAAGAGTGAACAGCAGAGAGGTTTGAATGCTGCACTGTCACTGCCTGGGACATTTGTGTCAGAATGAACTTAACCAGGAACAAATTCCCTCAGCGACACAGCTTACCTGGTGTGACTCACTGTGCTCATCAGAACCTCGACTAATCCTGGTGGGTTTTGTTTTGTTTTGTTTTTTATCAGCGATAACATTCAAAATATCCAGGTTCAGCTGTCGCTGTGGCATCAACCCCAGTCAGTCAGAACAGATAGCTGCTGGACAGCCGTGCTGGTGGACCCCCTGCTCCGGTATGAGACGGAGCAGTGCCTGGGGTGGATTTGGGAAACACCGGTACAGCCTCAGTCTGGAGTAGAACTACTCTTCTGAGTGAATGTGTACTAAATGTGCTGGGAAAAGAAGGCATGAGCTCCAACATCGGTGATGCTCAGGAAGGGCCCCGGGATGACTCAATGCTGGCTTAGCATGGGTCCTCCTTCCTTCGGGTTTCAGAACCATCTGTGTGTTTCCCTCAGACCCTCATGTCTAATTACACCTACCCAAAGAGAAATCTTGAAGAGCTAAGTCGTTTTTCATTGATTTCCACTGAAGGCACCACTTTTTTCCACTACATTCCAATAAACAGCCAGTGTTGGCTATCTGTGTTCCACCGATGGAAAATCATATCTCTTTGACTCATTTTCCCCATAATACACAAAGGTTAGTGGCAGCCATCCCCACACTATGTAAGAAGAAAGGAGTTCTTATCACCTCTTTTTTTTTCTTTTCTTTTCTTTTTTTTTTTTTTTTTTTTTTTGAGACAGGGTTTCTCTATGTAACAGTCCTGACTGTCCTGGAACTCACTTTGTAGACTAGGCTGGCCTTGAACTCACAGAGTTCCCTCTCCCACCTCTGCCTCCCAAGTGCTGGGATTAAAGGTGTGCACCACCACCTCCAGGCTTCTCATCACCTCTAATGAGAAGAGAGACACCTGCTGGATGAAGTCTCAGCTGAGACTGGATGGAAGTTTTTCTTCTATCCTTTCTGAACCCCAGTTTCCTACCTATAGAATGAGCACAGCAGAAGAAATACTTGTAGCTGTGGAACTTCCTGGATGAGAATTATTCCAACCTACCAGACATTACCTACATCTCTCATTTTATCACTGACAAAGACTGTTCAAATAAAGTCAGAGTTTGTTTTTAGGCCAAAGTACTTTTGTGCCAAGAACCCAGCTGAGTGAAGCATGGTGGTACACACCTGGAATAAAGGCTGACAGGGTTACAAGTTCAAGGTCAGCCTAGACTATGCAGTGAGACCCTTTCTAAGAAAGAGAAGAGGAAGAAGAAAGGAGGAGGAGGAGGAGGAGGAGGAGGAGGAGGAGGAGGAGGAAGAGGAGAAGGAGGAGGAGGAGAAAGCAGTAACAGCAGCAGGAGCAAGATGCCTGAGAGCCAGCCCCAAACAGATGATTCATTTCTCCATCCTGGCATTAATTCCCATTCGTGGTACCCTGGTAGTCACCGTGCTCTTTACAGAACACTGTTCTCCCATCTTAAAGATACAAACTCAAGTTGACTTTGGTGGAACTTCAGGGAGATGCCTAAGGGCCCAGAAATGAGGCTGAATGTTGGAGACCTTCTTTCTCTCTGTGGGCAGAATCCATCTCTACCTGAACAATCTCTCACCATCTGTTTATGTATTTCCTACTCAAGTGTCATTTTTTGGATAAAAAAAGGACCATAATTTAAGGAGATAAAAAGTTTAAAAACCCTCATTACCATTTCATGCTTCTATAATTTGAAAATTATTTAAATCACCTTAAAAAGCCTTTACCGTGAAAATGAAGTACCTGGTATTAAAATCAAAAGAAAACATCAAGGAAAATAAGAGGGTATTCCATGAAAAATAATAAAAAGTTTTCTTTTCCCCACTTCAAAATAAAAGTGGGTAGTGAGGGCTGAGTTGGAATGGTACCATCCATCGTGGTTGTTTGTGACCTGTGTTTCTGTGATGTTCAGTTTCCAGAAACTAGAATGGCTGGGCCTTCCAAGCAAGAGGCAGGGGTGGGTGAGGCAAGGCTTTCACTACCAGAACATGTACAAGGACAGAAAGATAAACTAAAGGGGACTGATCAGGAGATAAATGTCCAGGGCCCTGGTCAAGCAAGCTGGTGACAAAACTGGAAGCATTTATGGAGGTGAGGGTGGGGAGATGGACTGGGGCCAGCCTAAGGGGAGGACTAGAGTCAAGTGGACACAGGCACTGAATCAGTGTGGTACAAGGCTGGTATTGAGGCACCTGAGTTTTAAAAGCACCAACCACAGCAGCAATGTCCTGTTATCAAGTGCCTACTCCATGCCAAACACAATCCCCAGTGCTTGCCAATCCCTCTGATCTGATCCTAACAGCTCTATGAGACAGGTGGAGCCAACCCCATATCAAAGATGGGATCTAACACAGAGACAGAGTAACGTGCACAAGAAGACTCAGGTTTGGAGATAGACCCAAGTCAGGGCTGTCATTTATTTGATGGACATGTGATTTTATGTGTGGGTGTGGAGGCAGAGGGTGACTTGTAGGAGTTGGTTGTCTTCTTCCATCACATAGGTTCCAGGGATATATGTGATGGTATTGTGTTCCCCAAAATATTGTGAACCCTAATAAACTTATCTGGGGTCAGAGACAGAACAGCCACAATATTAAACATAGAAGTTAGGCAGTGGTAGCACACGCCTTTAATCCTAGCATTCCAGAGGCAGAAATCCATGTGTTCAAGGATACAGCTAAGCATGGTGACTCACACCTTTAATCCCAGAAAGCGAGCCTTTAATCCCAGAGAGTAGTGGTAGAAAGCAGAAAGGTATATAAGGCGTGAGGACCAGAAACGAAAGGCATTTGGCTGGTTAAGCTTTTAGCTGGTTAAGCTTCAGGCTTTCAAGCAGCAGTTCAGCTGAGAGCCATTTGGGATGAGGACACAGAAGCATCCAGTCTGAGGAAACAAGACCAGCTGAGAAGTTGGCCAGGTGAGGTTAGCTGTGGATGGTTCTGTCTCTCTGATCTTCCAGTGTTCAACCCAATACCTGGCTCAGGTTTGATTTTATTAATAAGAACTTTATATATATATATATACATATATATATACATATAAGTATGTAACAATAATAAAATAAAGAGGCTTTCAACTTGAGAGCAGGGTAACATAGAAGGGGCTCAAGGGAGAGTAGCTGGTGGAGGAAAGTGGTGTAATTCTATTTCAATTAAAAACATATTAATACACTCCACACATACATATGAACATGAGAGATGGCTCAGTGGGTAAAGGCAGTTGTCACCAAGCCTGACAATCTGACTTTGATCCCTGGAACCTACGTGATGGAAGAAGAGAACCAACTCCTGCAAGTTGCCCTCTGACCTCTGACCTCCACACCCACACATATAAGTACATGTGCACCAAATAAATAAATAAACAAATCAATTTTTAATAAAATGCAATTAAATCTTAGAGTGGAAAGTAAGTCTTGGCTTCTTTCTAAGTCTCCATGTGTGGTTTTATTTGAAGAGTTTCTAACTGCACTTTCTAGTAGCTGAGGACTGGTGAGCGCTGTGCAAGGTAGCTTAGGCTGCTTGAAAAACGTTTTCCTAACTCGGAAGCAGTTTGCAAATGATACACTTCCATGGTACAAAGCATTGCCTGCAGGGTGGTGCAATGTTCTGAGCCTGCCTGGACCTTAGGACGTTATGGACAAACTCTCTGCCTCGGGGTTCCCGTCACTTTCTCGGTTCACTTTTCTTTGTCGCCCCCCAAAGCTTTCTGTTCTTCCCGCCAGGCGTCAGAACACTAGGCAAAATGTTGGGTTCACTTTACCTGCTAGTGGAAAGAGAACAAATAGTTAATTTCATTTTGCTTTCTAGAGTTTATTAGATGAATTCAAATAGGCATCCATTCACCTCTGCAGAAAACCCACCCACAGAATGTCCTAGCATTTGAGACAAAGGCAGACCTCCTTCTGCTCCAAAGAAGAAAAGGAAAATGCCAACTGACCCTGGGCAATGGGGTCCTCCTCTTGCAGAGCCCCGCCCCCATCTCTGGCAGTATCTGACATGATGCATCACCTTCCATACATGATGCTGGGTACCACTGAGAAAATCCCAGCCAAACAAGAGAACAACAAGGTGTTCTCCCTGAGGGAACTCTCTCTGCAGATCTGAACAATAATAGTCTGTCAGGTCACAAAAGTTAGAGATAATACACAAGGGAGCAAGCTTCTAAAATAAAAAGATGCTGTCACTGTTCTCTAGTGCTCCAGTGGTCCTCGATCGGCTGTGGGACTCATTCTAAACTCTTACCCAGGACAGAGACTCTTCATAATCTGTCTTCAGCTGGCCTTTCCAGACTCACTCCCAAGCCTCCTCCAATCCACAGATAACTTCCACACTTTCACTCACGGTTTTCGAGTGCACCATGTCTTTTGGGATTCATTCCTGCTATTTGTTTTGTCTGGAAAGCAAATCCCTTGGCTCAACCTCCATGATTTTACCAAGGCTAGTCCTATTGCAATCCGTAAGTCCCTAGCTAACTGTGGACCCCATCCATCTATTAATTCATTTGCCTATTTTCACCACAACAGTTGTGTTGTACACACACACACACACACACACCCTCATCATCATCAACAACATCATCATCATATAAATATGTGAAGCTGAGAGGCATTTCTCTTTACAGCTGCTTCGACTTCTCTCATTCATCCTTAAATCAATGTCAGAATTACATACCTCTTCCTCTATGATTTGCATCTATGGGAGTAAATAAATCTGCCAAGGCCAGCCCATGAGCATTTGATTTAGGGACCAGACAGACCAGGTTTCAAATCCTGGCCCCACCCTTTATTATTATTTCATCTTACATTAGTTACAAGTATTCTGATCATTATTGACTTGTGCAGAATAGGGGTACTAATAGATACTTTCTAGAAATAGTATACAAATTAATATTAATTATTTATTTGGTTGGTTGGATGGGTGGTTTGGGTTTTTCAAAACAGGGTTTTTCTGTGTAGCCCTGGCTGTGCTGGAACTCACACTGTAGACCAGGCTGGCCTCGAACTCACAGAGATCCACCTGTTTTTGCCTTCTGAATGCTAGGGTTAAAGGCATGTGCCAACACTGCCCAGCTAAATTAATATAATTAATGTAAGGTCACTAAGACTGACACACAATAGTTGTTCAGTAAATAGCACTATGTATTTCTTATATAACTTGAAAGTTATTTTTGTTTGGGGGATTTTGTTTTATTTTTGTTTGCTTCCCTTTTTTTTCTTTGTTTGGTTTTTGGATTTGGTTTTTAATACAAGAACTTGTTATATAGTTCAGTCTGACCTCAAATTCACAATCCTCCTGCCTCCACTCCTATGTGTTAAGACTACAGGTATATAATATCACACCTTGTTAAAACTTCACATTTTTTAAATAAATAAGTAAATTTATTTATTTATTTGTTTATTTGTTTGTTTGTTTGTTTGTTTATTTTACAACCTGGCCACAGTTTCTCCTCCCTCCTCTCCTCTCAGTCCCTTCTTCCATGCCCACTCTGTTCCTACCCCCCAATCTACTCCTCCTTTCTGTTTGGAAAAGACTAGGTCTCCCATGAAGATCAACAAAACATAGCATATCAAGTTGCAGTAAGACTAAGCACCTCCCCATGTACTAAGGCTGGGCAAGGCGACCCAGTATAAGGAGTAGGGTACCAAAAGCCTGTAAAAGAGTCGGAGACAGCCCCTGTTCCTACTGTTAGGAGTCCCGTAAGAGGACCAAGCAATACAACTGTAACATATATGCAGAGTTCCTAGGTCAGTCTCATGTGGTGTCCCTGGTTGTCAGTTCAGTCTCTGTGAGCCCCTATAAGCCCAGGTTAGTTGACTCTGTGAGTTTTCTCATGGTATCCTTGAACCCTCTGGTTCCTACAATCTTTTCTCCCCCTTTTCAGAAGGATTCCCAGAACTCCACCTAATGTTTGGCTGTGGGTCTGCATCTGTTTTCATCAGTTGGTATATGACATCTCTCTGATGACAATTGAGCTAGGCACCAATCTGGTCACAGGAGATGGCCAGTTCAGTCTTCATATCTGCTAATGCTTGGAGTCTAAGCTGGGGTCATCCTTGTAGATTCCTGGGAGATTCCCTGGCACCAGATTTTTACCTGACCCCAAAATGTCCCTGTTTCCAGTACTCTCTTTCAGTCCTCTCCTCCTCCATGTCCCCTCAACCTGGTTGCTCATGTTCCCATCCCAACACTCCTTCATGATAAAAGTCTTGGAGAAATCAGAGATACAAGGACACACTGAAACACAATAAAAGCATTGTATAGAAAGCCAATTGCCAACATCAAATTAAATGGAGAGAAACTCAAAGCAATTCCACTAAAATCAGAACAAGACAAGGTTGTCCAGTCTCTCAATACTTATTTATTATAGTACTTGAGGTTCTAGCTAGGGCAATAAGACACCTAAATGAAATCAAGAGGATATAAATTTGAAAGGAAGAAATCCAAGTATCATTATTCACAGATGATATGATGGTATACATAAGTGACCCCCAAAACACTACCAGGTAACTCCTACAGCTGATAGACACCTTTAGTCAAGTGACTGGATTTAAGATTAACTTAAAAAAATCATTAGCCCTCCTACATACAAATGGTAAATGGTCTAAGAAAGAAATCAGAGAATCAACACCTTTACAATAGCCTCAAATAATACAAAATATCTTAATGTAAATTCTAACCAAGCAAGTGAAAGACCTTTATGACAAGAACTTCAAGTCTTTGAAGAAAGAAATTGAAGAAGGTATCAGAAGATGGAAAGATCTGTGCTCATGGATTAGCAGGATTAACATAGTAAAAATGGCAATCTTACCAAAAGCAATCTACAGATTTAAAACATCACTTTTTAATGAGGAAAAATACATCCATCCAGGAATACCCATTAGGGATTGTCTCCAGGTCCTCTAGCTGATGCCAAAATCTACAGATGCTCAAATGTACTATACAAAAAATTAGGATTGTTTGAATAAAACAGATGTGCATCTCCCCACATGCTTCAAAACATGCCCGTGTTACTTTCAACACTAATACAACGTGAATATTATGAGGCATTGTCTGGATATGGTTTGAGAGTGTCCCCCAGAGGTTCATGTGTTGGAAAGTTGATTTCCGGTGTGGCAATATTGAGAGACCCTTAAAAGGTGGTATCTAGTAAGAGGCAAGTAGGTCTTTAATAAGATTAAAGCTTTTCCCTATTGTCATGAAAGCAGCCATTATAAGCAAAATAGGCACTTCCTCTGACTCTTTTGCTTCCCATCTCACCATGCGGCCACTCTTCTGCACATGAGCCCACCATTGTAACCCTGTCCCAGCGGTCCCTCACCAGGGCTAAGCAGATACCAGTGCAGTGGTCTGAATCTCCAGAACTATGAACTAAAAACAAACAAACAAGCAAACAAAACCCCTCTCTTTTGTTTACAAAGTACCCAGTGCCAGATATTCTGTTACCGTGGTATGAAACAGACCAAGACACTACCAATATAACTGTTATAATGCACTAGTTAAGAAGTAGTTCCAAGGAGTCCCCTTGTCCTTACATGTTCTTCCAGATGCATTTATTCTCAAATACATTCAGTGTATGGTTATTTGACACCACAGATGTAGAATTCATTTACATGAAGGATTGACTACATACACATCGTGTTTCAAGATGGTCATCTCTAAGAAGTACATCTGGAAGTGTTGAAGACACACACTCCAGAAGAAGTGGGTGGGTGGGTAATGGGGAATCCCTAGAAAATTGGTCATTAACTGCCTCTGGAGGGTGACTTGAAATGTCACAACTACAAAAGAGCCCAGAGATCACCCAGTTCAGCTACCCAACACTGTGGTTTTCAAAGAAAGGGAATCAAAGTCCCAGTGGTACTGCTGAGAAACCTTACAGAGTCTGGAAACTTCAAAAGACAAGGGTAGAAAGTAATTAAGAGAAGTTAGCTCCCCCAAATTGGCTTGGGAAGCAGGTGGAGTGTAAATAATACATAAATAAAGATTAGTACTTTCTCTCTTAGCAGTGGCAGAGACAGCCTGAGGTTGGTAAGTCAGAAGCCAAGAGAAAAGACCTGTGGATGAGAAGCAGACATTAGCCTCCTTTCAATCATAGAGAAGGGTAATATTCACATGAGGACAGAGCAGAGCAGAGCAGCCTTCAAAGGAAGAGCATGAGAGACAAATGCACCTTATTTATAAGCGGCAGCTAGAAATGAATGTCTTCTTTTTTAATAAAGAAAGGCTTCTACAGAAAAGCAAGTGTGAAAAAAAGTCAATTTATTATGTCACTGCAAACAGACAGTTCCCACACATTGCTTCTGAGAGAATCCATACCCCCAAGGCTAGCATTTCATCCTGCAAATGATGTTAGCATGAAATATTTATTGATCCAGCAAATCCTGACTTAGCACCTGTTAGTACCAAGCACTGTTTACCCAAGCACTAGAAATGTGCCCGAAAATAAAACAAGATAGAGCCCCATTCAAAAAAGGAGATGAAGAATAAAGCATTCTTTGTCTTCTTTCATTTTGATTCCCAGATTTTGTATAAATAAACTTATGTATGCACACATGACACAGATATCTACACAAATGTATCAGCTATGTTGTCTTGCTATGATAAAACACCATGAACAAAATCGACTTAAGGAAGAGTTTATTTTGACTTACGGTTCCAGAAGGTGAGTCCATAATGGCAGGGGAGGCATGGCAGTATGCAGCAGAAGTGGGAAGCTGAAGGACCACATCTTCAATGGTAAACACGGAGCAGAGAGAGCAAAGTGGAGCCAAGCTATAAACCCTCAAAGCCTACCCCAAGTAACAAACTTCTCCCAAGGTTTCACCTCCTAAAGGTTCCATCATGTCCCCCAAACAGCACTACCAACCAGGACCAAGTGCTCAAATACTTGGTGAACCTAATGGGGAACATTTCCCATTAAATCACCACAGGAAAAAGAGAGGACTAACAGGAGAGGGGATGGCAGGGTGGGGAGATGAGAGAAGAGGAGGGTATGGAGGAATATATACTCAATGTACAACAACATCTACTTGTATGAAAATGTCCTTATGTAACTCAGTGCCGTGTACAATGACTGTGCATGGTGGAAACTTAATGTCTTCCTTTTTTAATAAAGAAAGGCTGCTACATTTTTAATTAAATAAGTAAGATCATTTTAGTTAGTGATAAGTTCTCCAAGGGAACATATCAAGCAGGGTAATGAGGACGAGAGAGACCTTGGAGATCAGGATAGATTCCCTGGCAAGGTCATGCTTACCCTGAGTAACAAAAATTCAGCGAGGGAAACTCAAGTTCCAGACAGTGCTCTGAACTGAAGGAGACACCAACTGCGTGCAGTAAGTAAGGAACTGTGGAGAGTGTTTGCGAGGCAGAAGGAACCCAGATGCAACCCGAGAGGAAAGAACAACAGCAAAGAGAGGTAAAGAGGTCAGGAAGGCAGGAGGGCCCTGCAGCCAGAGGAAGGAGGCAGAGTTTTACCCCATATAACAGAAAGCCATGCAAGGCTTTAAGTGTGAAAGTGAGAGTCTGGCTTCTGTTTTCAACATCAAGTTTTAAAATCATGAACATAATGGGAGTCAGCCCCTGACAGATGTTCTTAGAGGAGGATCCCAATGCCAGTAAACAGCAGATGTTCCTTTAGAGAGAAGCTAAAACAGTCACCTGGAGAACATGTGTCTGTAACCTAGATAAATTCCAGGGCCCACTGGACCTGTCAATATCATTCATTCATTCATTCATTTCCACTCATTTGCCAAGTACTGAAAATTCAGGGCTGTGCATAGCAGAGTAAATGGAGCAAAAATCTGTCTCCTGATGGATCTTACATTTCTTAAGGAGACAGCCAATAAACAAACATAAATATTTAAAGTTTGGCGCTAAAAGAACTATGAAGAAATGTAAAATGACATAAGGGACTAACGAATGTCTGGATATATTTTGATGTATTTCTTTCTAAAGGAACATTTCCTCTGTGGAATGGAATTTGAGCAGACAGCTAAGTGAAGAATGCCCCATGCAAGGGAACAACAGCCACCAAAGTTCCGAGGCCTAAGCGTGCTTGCTGCATGCCACACCGAGCTAGACTAGCAGTGGTGAAGCAAGGAAGGAGACGCAATCAGAGGCCAGCTCTGCACATTGGAAAGCCATCTTCCACTGCTTTACAGGGTCAACTTGGTCATACATCACATGTCCACAAGCATCCTAGGTCCCTCTGTTCTGCTGAACTTGTCCATCACCCTGTCCTGTGCCAATACTTCTGTGTCACTCAGGATAGAGTCGAGAGACTGACACCACAACAGTAATTTTTAAAAATGAAAAATTTAAATGTTACTTGTAAAATTTGGTCAACTATGAAAAGGGATAAAAGAGAACTCTAAGGGAGACAGACATCAGACATCACATAGTTGAGAGCTGAAGTGGTTCCTGAACTTGGGACAAACTTGGAAAAGGGCATCTCCAGCAAAGACACTCAGATGACTACATTGTTAGGTCTACCCATGGGTTCCCAGATGTTCATGAACACACTCAATCTTTAGATAAAATGTTGAACATACCGTTTTCTGAGATGAGCATCCGTACACTGCACAATGGATGTGTGATGATAGCTGAGAGCAAATGGATTAACAAGTCCCACAGCAGAGCAACAGGACTTTGTGTCAATTCTGTCCCCATTGTTAAAAAGAAATGATAGTTCCTACTTCTTTGGAATAATGTGAAACCCATGCCAAAATTTAAAAATTATATATAGCACAACCTGGTTCTAGGAGAACCTAAGTATGGTGGTATTTTATTTGTACTGAAATGTGATTTTAATTGTATGTTAATAAATAAAGTTGCCTGGGGGGTCAGAGCTATTAGAGCCATAGCAAGAGCGTGGCGGTGGTGGCGCACGCCTTTAATCCCAGCACTTGGTAGACAGAGCTAGCTGTGTGTAAAAAGATACAGCCAGCATTGGAGACACACGCCTTTAATCTCAATCCCAACCATAGAAGACCTGGAAGTCTTACAGACAGGCAGTGACGAGGCATGGGTTTACAACTAATGAGAAGGCAGAACCGAAAGTCTTTATAAAGACAAACACACAGGAAGTAGCTCCCTTTCGGAGACCTCTCTTGGCTGAAGCAGGAAGGGTAAGGCTCTTAGTTCTGACCTCTTGGCTTTCTTCTCTGAATCTGCTCTGTGTTTCTTATTTAATAAGACAGTTGGTTACATCTACATCTGGCGCCCAACGTTCGTGGTACGAATTCTCAAAAAAGCTACTTGCCTGTGGACCTTGTAGGCCCCAGCTCAGGCCCGAGCTACACTTGGCTGGTTGTGGTGGTGCACGCCGGTTGGATTTGCTGAAAGAGGCAGAGGCAGGAGGATCCCGAGTTTGAGGCCGGCCTAGGAGGCTTGGGAGAAGCTTCGGCCCAGACTGAGCCACAAACAGTAGTGGGACCATGGAAGCAGTGGCTACTGCTCCACATTGCCAGTTCCATCTCATCGTGTTGGTGATTGTGGTGATGCTGCTACCTGGGATGAAGGGTTTATTGCTGCTGGTTCAGAGAAGAATTGCCAGGACCATCGTGTTACAAGAAAGCATTGGCAAAGGTCAGTTTGGAAAAGTTTGGCAAGACAAATGGTGGGGAGAAAACTGCTGTGAAGATTGTCTGTTCTAGGGAAGAATGTTCATGGTTCCGAGAGACAGACATTTATCAGACTGTGATTGCCCCAAACTACAGAGGAGGCAAAAAAAAAAAAAAAAAAAAAAAAAAGTCTGCAGGGAACCATGACCACACCTAACAGTGACTTTGAAATCTTCAAAAAGACGACAAGACTCCACAATGATGATTCCACATGGACTATGGTAAAGCCATTAGGCTGATTAACACCATGGAAAAATCGACTTTGGACTACAAACTGTTAAGGACAATTTTGAGATGACTATCTGAGATGATCCAGCCTGATAGACTACTCGAGCAAGGACTTGTAACAAGCCCTTAACTTTCCTAGTATCAGTGACTGGACAAATAATACAGGACTTGACAAATAACTCAAAAATTTTCTTTTCAAGATTCCCTAAAGATATCTTCACCCCTAGAAAACAAAAACACTGAAGAAAAAGGGGAAGATATAAAATGACAAAAGGTAGACTACTGAATGTATTATGGAAAGAAAAAAGAGAGAATACGGATATGATAAGATAAAAAGGGAGATTATGGAATCTACTTTTAAAAAGGAACTACTTGTTTTAAATAAGATAAGTAATGAAAATTTTTTTGTCTGAATTTGTCAAATGTTACTGGACTGGACATTGTTAAAATATATAATGGAGTTTTTATCTGAATCTGTCAAATGTTAATGGACTAGACATCATTAATGTAATTTTTGACTGTATATATTGTATATACTTATTACATAGTTTTTCTTATATTAGTTACAAGCTTTTTAAATTTTAGACAAAAAGAGAGGAAATGTGGTGGCATTGTGTTTCCCAAAATATTGTGTGTCCTAATAAACTTATCTGGGGTCAGAGAACAGAAAAGCCACAATATTAAACATAGAGGTTAGGCAGTGGTAGCACACGCCTTTAATCTTAGCATTCCAGAGACAGAAATCCCTCTGGATCTCTGTGAGTTCAAGGCCGCATTGGAAACAGCCAGGCATGGTGACTCACGCCTTTAATCCCAGAAAGCAGCCTTTAATCCCAGGAAGTTGGCCAGGTAGAAAGCAGAAAGGTTTATAAGGCGTGAGGACCAGAAACTAGAATCATTTGGCCTGGTTAAGCATTTTGGCTGGTTAAGCATTCAGGCTTCTAGCAGCAGTTCAGCTGAGAGCCATTGGGATGAGGACACAGAAGCTCCCAGTCTGAGGAAACAGGACCAGCTGAGGAATTGGCAAGGTGAGATAGCTGTGGCTTGTTCTGGTACTCTGACCTTCCAGCATTTACCCCAATAACTGGCCTCGGGTTTGATCTTATTAATAAGAACTGTTAAGATTCATGCTACACCTAAGCATAGCTGATAGTGACCTGAATTCTTAAAAAGACCTGGAGCAATCCAAATTCCCAGCGGGACCACGGAATGTTAGGGACACCTGTGGATTTGGGTTTGTAATTTGCTGCCACACTATCTCAAGCTCCCCCTTCTCCCGTTGTGAGTTGAAAAGACTAAGATAAAGTTGGCTCCCTAACATATGCTTCTCTCACTAATGCTTGCCCAACATTCCAGAATTCTTAAGTAAGAAATTGTGTGCATGCGTGTGTGTGTGTGTGTGTGTGTGTGTGTGTGTGTGTATGTGCGCGCCTGTATCTGTGTCTGTGTGTATGTGTCTGTGTGTGTCTGCATGTGTGTGAGTGCCACTGGATAAACATAGGCCAGAAAAAGACATTGGGTATCTTCTATCACTACCTGCCTTAGTGCCTTGAAAAGGAGTGTCTCACTGAACCAGAAGCTTCCCATTTCAGTTAGGTTGGCTGTCCAGCGAACTTCCAGGATCCAACCATCTCAGCCCTCCAATGCTGGGGTTACAGACTTGTGGAGCCAGACCTGGCTTTTGTGTGAGGGCTTGGAATTTAGACTCAGATCCTTACACATAGCAAGTTCTCTAACCTACTAAGTCAACTCCTCAGACTCCCTAAATGAGAAATCTGGTTTTTTGTTGTTTTTTTAAAAAACAGGGACTCACTATGTAGCCTTGGTTAGCCTGGAACTCACTATATAAGTCAGATTAGCCTCAGAGTCTCAGATATATGACCACCTCTGACTCCCCAGTGTTGCTGGGATCAAAGGTGTACACCACCATGCCCAGAGAGAAATTTCAAAATCAGCAAGACATTTTATAATCATCTTACTCTTCAGCCTCACCAATGAATTTGACTTCACACTGTTCATTTGATATATAGCTTCTCTACTCAAACCCATCAATCACCAGAACATCCATGCCGCATTTAAAACTCTGTTCAATAGACCCAGCCTAATCTTGCAACATGCACTTTGATGTTGTAGAAATGAAATTCAACCTAATAGCCCCATCTCCAAAAGTTACCCAAGCAACACCTTGCTCACCAATTTGATCAGGAGCGGCAGCAGCGTTCTCCTCTTCCTTTTTCCCCTCCCTCTTCTTTTTATCTCCTGCCACTGTGTGGCCCCTGTTTTACTGCAAACCTTGGTCCTTTCATTCACATCTCCTCTCATGCACTACCCACTTAAAAATCTTAAGTACTCTGTGTGCTTTGAAAGAAAATGGTCCCCCAAAGGGAGTGGCACTATTAGGAGGTATGGCCTTGTTGTAGGAAGTGTGTCACTGTGGAGACAGACTTTGAGGTCTCATATATGCTCAAGATATGGCCCAGTGTCTCAGACCATTCCTGTTGCCTGCCAATCAAGATGTAGACTCTCAGCTCCAACACCATGCCTGCCTGCATGCCGTCATGTCCCACCATGGTGATAATGGACTGAATCTCTGAGCTGTAAGCCACCCAATTAAATGTTTTCCTTTATAAGAGTTGTTGCCATGCATGGTGTCTCTTCACAACAATAGAAACCCTAATGAAGACACACTCTTAGAGGGCACACATTTGCCTCTCTGCAGTATACATGATCTCCTAAAGGCACCAAGTAGTAGGGTGCCCTGTCCATTTCCACCATGGGAGAAGAACATTACACATGGTCAGTCATGTATTAGGACTTAGGAATTAAGGTGGAATATGGTTTTCTCAACACGGTCATCTCGAGAGCCTCCCCACCTGAGTCCACAGGGTGAGGCTGAATTTCTCAAAAGGTCAGCAGCCAAGTTTTAAGTGTCTTAGAAACATCCCAAGTAAGAAGCTCATTACCAATGATGAGTTTCCATGAAAACTGCACACCAAGATAGGGAAAAGCCTGAATAGGCATCAAGAGACAAGAGCAAAGGTGACCACAGAGGACTGCAAGGTTAAGATATTTGGCAGAAAAAACAAAAACAAAACAAAACAAAACAAAACAAAACAAAACAAACAACAAACAAACAAACAAACAAAAAAAAAAAAACCTCGACAAGAAAAAAGGCAGATAAGGGAAGGCTATAAATGATAAGAAATGGTTATAGGTCTCAGTTTGTCCTTGAAAAACAACCCAATGTTGTCCGTTTTGGACTCAATCTTTATCTAACTGACCATAGGTTCTCAGCATTCATCTTTTCTAAAGCTACTCTGCCTATCAGCATGATGCATGCATGGTAAATGAGCACACAACTAGGAAATTTACATCTTTCCTCTGCTGTCTAATCACTGAGATGTTAGTCCCTTCTCTTCTCATTTTCACGAAGATCTTTCCACCAAATTCTCCTGAAGATGCAGTCAGCACAATGCTGCTGTAGGTGTGGCTGGCTCTGTGGAAGCCAATCATCTCCTCTACTGGAGGAAACAGAGCAGCTAAGATAGCTTGGCTTTATTCTGAGATTTTTATTTTGCTATCCAGGCTCCTGGTTTTATTTTTTACTTCTTTACTCAAGTACAAAGCAATATTCAGAGATTGGTTTGGTTCCAAAAATGAAGTCTAAAACAAAACTAAGAGCATGAAATTCTTCTCTTGAAGTGCAAATAGGAACCAAAACAAGCCACACTTCTTCCTGCCCATGGCTGCAAAGAGAACACAGGTCTAAAGTCACAGGAGAGGCTAACATCTAGATTTAGAATTAAGAATTATGTATATGGGGGCTGGAGAGATGGCTCAGAGGTTAAGAGCACTGGCTGTTCTTCCAAAGGTCCTGAGTTCAATTCCCAGCAACCACATGGTGGCTGAAAAAAACATCTGTAATGAAATCTGGTTCCCTCTTTGGGCCTGCAAGGATACATGCAGGCAGAATACTGTATACATAATAAATAAATAAATCTTAAAAAAAAAAGTGAGTGTTCCTGTTTCCTCACTGCTTATATACCTTTAAAAAAAAAAAAAGAATTATGTATATGAAAGAAAAACTAGAAATTCTGCAGAGCATAAACCAGACAAATTCCTTGACCAGATGGTAAAAATTAGCATCAATGAGGGGCAGATGGACATTGGGTGCCTTCAGATGTAATAGCATGAGTGGGACATAGAACTGAGCATAGAGTATGTAGGGATGGATAACCCAAATTAACTATGGTAAAACATCATAAAACTCTAAAAGCAAGGAATTTTCCATTAAATATTCAAAAAAAGGAATTGTATTTTTAAATATGTCAGTATCACAAACGGCAAAGAAAGATCATAAAACGTTCCAAATTAAAGGAGTCGAAAAAGAAGTGACAACCAAATGGAACGCTTGGTCTTACATTTGTCCCTGTATCGGAGGATGAGAAAAAGAAAGAGAGACAGAGATGCTACAACAAATATTATTGAGTCACAAAATTAGAATATGCATGGCTCACAAAAGAATCATGTTGATGCTAAGTTACTGAAGTTGGCATACAACTAAATACTCATGTTTTAGTCTTAGGAAATACATAAACTCTGAGGAAAAGAGTGTGATGTATGCAGCCCAGTATCAAATGGTTGAGTAAACCTTTTGAGCATGTATGGTTGTATATGTGTGTACATATATGTGTATATGCATGGAGAGACCATACACCACAAAATAAATAGTTAAATGTTAGCAACAGGCTGTCTGGACTTAGGGTACTGTTGAGGGTTTTGAACTGTTCTATTTCTCGGAACTCTTTCTATTTCTCAGAACTCTTCTGAAACTCCAAATAAAATGAGCACTTGGGAGCTTAATGTGGAGAGAGGTTGTATTTGTCATTCATGAGTACTTACATGTCCAAGCTGCTTTGTCATCCTGAAGTTGACATGTAAGAATAAGCCTTCTTGCCAGGTGGTGGTGGCACATGCCTTTAATCCCAGCACTCAGGAAGCAGAGCCAGGTAGATCTCTGTGAGTTCGAGGCCAGCCTGGTCTACAGAGTGAGAGCCAGGACAGGCACCAAAACTACCCAGAGAAACCCTGTCTTGAAAAGAAAAAAAAAGAAAAAAAGAATGAGCCTTCTTCTAACCCAGCAAATTTCAACATCTGGTAAAGTTTGCACACACAAAAGAAGACAGTAAGACCACAGTCTCTTCTGCCCCCTTTGTCAATGAAATGACTTTATTAACCTAAGCAGTCTAGTGCACACGATGTCATCCTGCCCCTAGAAACTTTTGAATTTTCTCATTCTTCTATCCATGACTGGTGAGAGAGACCAATAACATTCTCCTGCTTTCTAAAACTACTGAATATTCATATCCTCCCCAGCTTCACTTTCCTAGGGATTTCTGTGCCATGAACATTCAGTACTTAGAGGTGTTCTCAACGGTCCCTATGTCAGGGTGCTGAATTACGGCTTTGCTCCCATCATCTGCAGCATTTTTTTCCTCTTTATGCCTCTCTGTCCAGAACTTACTTCCACCTGCCCCACAGTGAAAAATTTCAAAGCCCTGG
This sequence comes from Peromyscus eremicus, assembly GCF_949786415.1. NCBI lineage: Eukaryota > Metazoa > Chordata > Mammalia > Rodentia > Cricetidae > Peromyscus > Peromyscus eremicus. Next base: position 76,451,546 of record NC_081423.1, read on the forward strand.
AGAAAGTGGCAAGTGTGTATCAGAAGATCAGAACAAACAAAATGTCCACTTTCGCCCCAGTACTCAGCCTCCTCTCTTGGTTCACACACCCTCTTCCTTCTCTGGCTCCTTCTGAAACTCCCTGCCTCTCATTTTATTATTATACAAAATACTAAGGAGAAATAGCTTAGTGGTTAAAAAGACAGACAATTCTTGCAATGTACATGACTTTTCTTGTCAGTATCTGGAGTCAGGTGGCTCCCAACCACCTGAGACTCTGGTTCCAGGAGGATATAACATCCCTGGCCTCTCTGGGCACCTGTACCCACATGCACATACCCACATACAAGAATTAAAACTAAAATAAATGTTTTTTAAATACTTATTTGTAACTGCCAAATCTTTGTTTGCATAATCCAAAACACCTCAGTGCATTCACTAAACGAAAGCCAAGTTCTATTTTTTACTTTAGAACCTGGATAGTGGCTTTGATGTGTGCTGTGAGATCATGCTTTTGTACACTGGTTTAATAAAACGCTGATTGGCCAGTAGCCAGACAGGAAGTATAGGCGGGATAAGTAGACAAGGAAAATTCTGGAAAGAGGAAGACTGAGTCAGGAGATGCCAGCCTGCCGTCCAGGGAGCAGCATGTAATGGCACACAGGTAAAAGCCATGGAACACATGACAACATATAGATTAATAGAAATGGGCTGAGTTTAAGTGTAAGAGCTAGTCAGTAGTTAGCCTGAGCTAATGGCTGAGCAGTTTTAATTAATATAAGCCTCGGTGTATTTACTTGGGTCTGAGTGGCCACAGACTGGGAAGGACACAGGAAAACTTCCAACTACAGATGTGTCTGTTTAGTTTTTCTGTGCTGTTTTCTTCTCTCTGTGATACTATGACTATTCCTTATCATGAAAGAGAATAAAATCTACCCTGTATACTTAGAATGTTGTGTCTACTTTATTCTAATTCTTTGAAACAAGCAATTCTTGGTTGTTGTACGTGATGATATCTTACCTTCAAAATGTATACTTCAATATACATTTAAGATTCTCCCCCAACATTTACTCAATTGGTGCATCCTCATTGAGCCAGCCTCTGCTAAGTAGTGAAGCTGTGTCTCAAAGCAAAACATTAAAAAATAACTTAAACAATTTTAAGTGAAACTAAAGCTTAGATAACCTGACTCACCAGAAAGCAACAGAGCTGTGTCTTTGACTCTGAGCCCCAGATTCCTGCCATAGTCTGTAACTTCAGGTTCTTCCAGGCCAACTAAAATGTCTACCAACAGCCACAGAAAATGATTCTGTAACATGCACTATATCAGAATGCTTACACACAAGATGATAACAGAACAGACATGGATTGGTGAATCAAAACATTATTTACCCTGCGTTTAAGAGGTAATACTTTTGCAGGGGCCTCTAGATACTGCCCCACAGAACCTCTATGTCCAAACCAGGTTCTGACTTGGCCCTGGACAGCCCATAGTTGTTCTCTGCTACACTAAAGAGCCTAAGGAAGCTCCCTGGAGCAGATACTAGCTCAATTCATGAGGTCTTTTGCCTCAGTGAGCCAGTCTGCTGTGCCTGTTCTCCACATCACCACTCCCTCCAGCCCATGCCTCTACCCTCTGTGCAGTTTAATTTACCCTCCTAAAAGGCACCCTGTTGATTTCATTGTGTGCTTATTTGTGTCAGCTGCCCTTCACGGTTCAGCTTTGGCAGCCATTCACCCCTCCGGTTCTTTAATGTAGCAGGCTTCCTAGTTTTATCTGACAGAGACAAGATCCCATTTCACCTCTACCACTCAAACAAGACTGCCCTTCACTTTCCCCTAATAGCTTCTGTCTTCACCTCTCTCTCCTGGAGCCGGCTGGAAAAATAAGACAGAATTGCTCTGATAGAGTCTACTCTTATCTGGGTCCCTTTCTCAGGGGTTGAGTTCAGGCTTAGTGTGGGCAATAACCAATGAGTATGAAGTTCTGCGGTCAGGGGCTTTAATCAGTAGGATTCCTCCCTGCCAAAGGTTATTCAGAACAGAAGTTAGATGTAAGCTAAGAGACTGTCAAGGGTTTAAACCAATGCCAACTTCTTAAAATGGCTTCCTTGGCAGCCCAATCCAAAATCGCCACCTACTGAGCTGGTGGTCACTCTGCTTTGTACTGCCTTGTTTTTGTAAATAATGTTTTTCTGGTGGCTTAATTGTCATATGTCATCATTTAGCAGAGTGCCTGTGTGAGCAGAAATCTTTTTCACAAAATATGCCCCATCTCATCACATTTTGTCACTCATAAATAGTGTTGGTAGATATTCATTGAGTGGGTAAAGATGACAGAAGAAATGAAGACTTGAGGTCATTAAGAATCCAGACAGGTAAAAAAATGCTGAGTTCTTCACTTTTCCCAAGGAGTAAAACAGGATTTTCATAAGTTTGCTCTGAGTCAGAGATACAATACACAAATAAATCTCTAAGTGACTTCTTAGACAAAAGCAGTAAGACCATTAACTCCTAGTATCTAAGGAAATTGACCATAGTGAAACTTTTTAAAAATACAGAGGAACCTCTGACATTGTCTGTGTTTTATCTGGAAGAAGGCATGTTGTGCTGGACAAGGAACATGGAGTATCAAGGAACAAGTCAATTTCAAATGACTCTAATGGGAGGGAGCCTACAATAGTCCATCAAAAAACCTAAGGATTCACTGAGCTAAGAAACAAGGCTTCATTTCCCACCTCTCAGGCACTAGATAGATCTGTTTTTAACTCTCTTGGATGCTAGCAACTTAGCTCCTAGATTTTCCCATTACCACAACTATGACCTTGTCAACTATGACCTTGGCTCTGAGCAACCAAGACATGGAGGGAGGGGGTAAGTTTAGTTTCACATGAGATAAAAGGACACATCCAGAGGAGTTCCCTGAAGGAATGGAAAGGTAAGGCTGTGAACAGAGGAGAATAGAAATGGCCTGAAGGAAGGCGTAGAGAAAAGGGCAAGCAAAGCTGATGTGGGGTGTTCCTGTGTATTGATTGGCTGTCCCCAAGTCCAGATGTGGAAGAGACTCTTATATGGGAGTACTTAGATACCACACTGAAAACTGAAGTTTCTGACCCCAAGAACTGCATAGCAAAACTGGACAGAATGTAGAACCTAATTTGTGCTTACCCCTGGGATCTAGAGGAGCCAGGCAAGTTATATGAACTATGGGGAGGGTCCACCTGAAAGTTTTTCAAATGAGCATCCAAAAAAAAAAAAAATCTCCTGAGAAAGAATCCATGCTACAGAAATAGAGCCAGGAAGAAAGCCAGTACTACAGATGGACCCTTAGGTGACTGCAGGGACAATCTGGGAGCCAGTATGAGCCACCTGTAAATTTGAACCAGGTCCCAGCACCCTATCTGACCAAACCAGATGGTTTCCTTTAAAAAAAAAATAGTGATTATATTTATTTATCTTTCTTATTTATTTCTTTAAAATTTATTTATTTTTATATCTGTTGGTGTTTTGCTTGCATGTATAGCTGTGAGTGTATATCCCCTGGAACTGGAGTTACAGACAGTTGTAAACTGCCATCTGGGTACTGGAAATTGAATCTGGGTCCTTTGGAAGAGCAGCCAGTGCTTTTAACCACTGAGCCATCTCTTCAGCTTTTATTTATTTTTCTTTAAAAAGTACTTTTCCCAAAGAAGGAGTGTTTGTAGTGGTAAGAGGCTACGAAGTGAGGAGGTAAGGTCTTTCTTATAACTGAGAGAACCTTTCTGTTTGTCACTGTCTCGTGCTTTCTTTGGAGGCATCAGTCAGGATTAAAGACAAGTTTTCATTGCACTCTCTGTGTTCTGCTCCCTGAATAATCTCTACACTGATAACAGCAGATAGCCATCCCATCATGGTGGCAATCTGTCTGTCTTCCACAGCAATTTGTGAGCACAGTGTTTTCAACATATCTGTATAATGGAATTTTCCAAAGGGCCTGCCCTGAGAAAATCCCTCCCAGGATCCTGGGGAAGGCGCTATGTCTAGTGTGGGGTTATCTGAGAGGAAAGAATCTATGTACATCATGCTCTTTCATCCATTTACTTTATTTCTCTAAGACAAAATTCCATCTATACAGCATCAGCTCCATCCTCACATTCAGCTCCTCTCTGTACCTACTGGGCCTGCCTGTCACAGTTCTAACTAAGCTCCTATGCTTTTAACCTCATCTTTGTCCACTGTTCCTTCCTCTTCCATCTTTCTTCCTTGCTCCTTGCCCCTGGCTCTGAGAAACTCTGCCTTCTCTTCTTTCTGGCCAGGCAGCTCTCTGCCTGGGCCAGGAGTTCTGCTCCAGTCTTTACTGTACCTGGTTATGCAAAAAGCCCTATTGTCCTGAGTCAATAGCTCTGCTGAGCTACTAGGCCTGAAGGAAGGGAATGGTCTGAGCTTCATTTGCACAAGAAACAAAGTTATGCTTCTACAGCCCGCCTGTCTCCTAGGCCCTGAAGGGGTGTTAGTGGATCAGCAGCAGGTCTGAGAAGCTAAACTGTTTGCCAATGCCTAGTAGTATATGGGCACACAAGAATTTCATGGCAGAGGACAGCTGGTGTATATTAAAAGCTAAATAACACCAAATATTCCTTAATAAATGGCTTTCCTCTAGAAAAATTCCTTGATTTTTCTAGGTATAGCTTTAATATACAGCTGAATCTCTATGATATATTCTTGTGGCCCACTGCATCTGAACTTCCTTTATAGCAAATTACAACTCACACACAGCAAAACACCAAGATGATATCCATGACACCAGCCCAAGCAGACCGGCTCACTTAGAAATAACACAAAAGTCCCTTCATAGGAACCCAGTGCATCCACTACAAGTGACTAAGAAGGAATGGCAACCTGTCCAGGGTGGGGTTATATATAACAAGAGATGAATGAGCTGCATGGTGAGCTCTTGAGTCAGCTGGGCATCCAAGATGAGGTACAGACAATGAAACATTCAGGAGAGTGGAGAATGATTCAAAAGCCAGGTGTCCGGAAAGAAGAAGGAGTCCAACATGGAGAGAGTGGTCCAGAACAGGAGTTGGCAAACTCTTCAAAAAGCTAGAGAGCAGACATCTTGAGCTCCGTGGGACATAAGATTTTAGTCATGACTCACAGCTCTTGCACTGTGGCATGAAAGCAGTCATACACAATATGAGAATGAACGAGCACAGCTAGGTCCCAGTAAAGGGGGACCTAGAGGTGTTAAATCTAGATATGTTTAGATGTGTTAAAATTCAAATTTTATGTACTTTTCATGAAATACTATTTTTTTAATTATTTCAATAATTTAAAATGTAAGAGCTATTCTTAAGGCATAAGATACAAAATAGAGAGGGGACAAGATTTGGCTCATAAACACATTTACTAAACCATAGTCTAGGCAAGCACCATATGAGAGAAACAGAAAGCAAACAACAAATGTAAGCCACATGTGAATTTTAAAGTTCTAGTATCCATGTTTTTTAATTTTTCTTTATTGTGTATATGCATGCTGGGATAGGGAGGTACCAACTCCCTCCCTCTCTCTCCCTGTGTGTGTGTCTTTGTGTGTATCTGTATATCTGTGAGTCTGCATGTCTGTGTCTGTGTACTGTGTGACTGTGTGTCTGTATGTCTGTGAGTCTGTATGTCTATGTGTGTCTGTGTGTGTGTCTGTATGACTGTGAGTCTGTATGTCTGTGTCTATGTACTGTGTAACTGTGTGTCTGTATGTCTATGTGTGTCTGTGTGTGTGTCTGTAAGTCTGTGAGTCTGTATGTCTGTGTCTATGTACTGTGTGACTGTGTATCTGTAAGTCTGTGAGTCTGTATGTCTGTGTCTGTGTCTGTGTCTGTGTGTGTAGAGAAGAGGACAACTTGCATTACTGAGATCATTAGATTACACAGCAAATGGCACAGTCATTGAGTCATTTCTCTTGCCCTAGCCATGTTTTAAGAGTGGGTCTAATAATAAATGTATAGGAACATATCACAATGAAACCCATTGCTTCTGTATAATAACCTTAAAATTAATTTAAAAAAAATAAAGTTTAAAGAATTACTCTAAGCTCCTTGGGTCCCAGCTTTTTGGAAAATCAGGCTAATTAAGAGCAATTCACAGGCTGCACCCCATCCCTGGGCTCATACTAGGGCCCACAGCCCTAGCAGCCTTATGGTAGGCCAGGCTGGTCCTAGGATCCCCAGGTAAGACATTACCCACCATCTACTGAACCCCTTTAAGCCTGTCCAACAATCCCAGACTGCACACACCACCCCCCACCCACCACCCCCTAGATCTATATTCTGGTCTACAACTTCACAAGAAGACTTCTGCTTTACCAGAAGCCAAGCTGGATCTAGGGACCCCACCACTAGCAGCTGTACTGGAGGCCAGGCTGTTCTTGGGGACCCTAGAGGCCAGACAAGATCTAGGGATACCAATCTGAACCCCCTCCCCTGGGCTCCATATCTAGGTCTACACCTTCAGAATAAGACTTTGGCTTTACTGGAGGCCAGGCCAGATCTAGGGACTCCTAACCTCAAAAACCCCAGAGAGGATAGCCTATCAGTAGAACCTGAAAACACACTAGTCACCAGAATGCTTGGCCATTAGGCCAGAAGGCCAGAGGAAAGAGAAACCAAGGAACAAAACACCCATCTAACAAAGACAAACACAGGAATCAATACCCAAACTGATAACCACCCCAAATCCAGATGCCAAAACACCCATGTAAGAACACAATCAGTAGCAGAAAGGGTAATATGGCATCACCAGAGCCAAGTTATCTCACAACAGCAAGACCTGAACAATCCAACACAGCTGAAGCACAAGAAAAAGGCCTTTAAAAATCACTTTATGAAGATGAAAGAAGTTCTTAAAGAGGATATGAACAAATCCCTTTAAAAATTGAAGAAAAGACAAAAAAAATAGAGGAAATCAATAAATCCCTAAAAGAAAACCAAGAAAAACCAAACAAACAGATAAAGGAAACTATTCAAGACCTGAAAATGGAAATAGAAGCAATAAAGAAAACATAAACAGAGGGAATCCTGGAAATGGAGAATCTGGGTAAATGAACAGGAACTACAGATGCAAGCATCACCAACAGAATACAAGAGATGGAAGAGAAAATCTCAGGCATTGAAGATACGATAGAGGAAATAGATTCATCAGTCAAAAAAAATGTTAAATCTAAAAAATTCCTAACACAAAACATCCAGGAAATCTGGGACACTATGAAAAGACCAAAAATAAGAATAATAGGAATAGAAGAAGGAGCTGAAACCCACCTCAAAAACTCAGAGCATATATTTAACAAAATCATAAAAGAAATTTTTTCCAACCTAAATAAGGACGTGCCTACAAAGGTACAAGAAGCTTACAGACTGAGAAAAACAAACATGGTATATACTGACTCATAAGTGGATATTAGCTGCAAAGTAATGGATAACCATGTTAAAATCCACAGACCCAGTGAGACTAGGTAACAAGGAAGGTTCACAGGAGGGCACCCAGATCTCCCTGGTAAGGGGAAATAGAAGAGATTTCATGAGTGGACTGAGAGTGGGTGGGGATGGGAACATGAGCGATCAGGTTGTGAGGGGCAGAAGTGGAAAGGACTAAAAGAGACTCCTGAAAGGGGAGGTACATTTCCGGGTCAGGTAAAAACCCATCCCAAGGGAATCTCCCAGGAATCTACAAGGATGACCTCAGCTTAGACTCCTAGCACTAGCAGATATGTAGCCTGAACTGGCCATCTCCTGTGACCAGATTGGTGCCTAGCCCAATTGTCATGAGAAAGGCGTCATCCAGCAACTGATGGAAACAGATGCAGACCCACAGCCAAACATTAAGCGGAGTTCTGGGAATACTGCAGAAAAGGGGGGAAAATGATTGTAGGAACCAGAGGGTTCAAGGACACCACAAGAAAACTCACAGAATCAACCAAACTGGGCTCATAGGGGCTCACAGAGACTGAACCGACAACCAGGAAGCCTGCATGGGACTGACCTAGGTACTCTGCATATATGTTACAGCTGTGTAGCTTGGTCCCTCTTGTATGACCCCTAACAGTGGGAACAGGGGCTGTCTCAGACTCTTTTACAGGTTTTTGAGACCCTACTCCTCATACTGGGTCATACCAGGTCTCCTTGCCCAGCCAGACCCCAGTTTGGCTGTGGGTCTGCATCTGTTTCCATCAGTTGCTGGATGACGCCTCTCTGATGACAAATGGGCTAGGCACCAATCTGGCCACAGGAGATGGCCAGTTTAGTCTACATGGAGAGGCACTTAGTCTTACTGCAACTTGACATGCCATGTTTGTTGATAATCATGGGAGACCTGCCCTTTCCTAAACAGAAACAGAGAAGGAGTGGATTGAGGGGTGGGAACAGGGTGGGGAAAGAGGAGAGGGACTGGGAGAAGAGGAGGGAGGGAAAACTGTGGCCAGGATGAAAAATAGATAGATGATAGATAGATAGATAGATAGATAGATAGATAGATAGATAGATAGATAGATAGACAGATAGGATGGATGTGGATGGATGGATGGATAGATAGGATGGATGTGGATGGATGGATGATATTTACATAGATAGAAAGATTTAAAAAAATTCTTTCATTCCTCTGTTGACTTACTCGTTTTAAAATCTACATACATGCCTGTTTTAATAACTTAGAACAAAACAAACTCTTACACATCATACTACAAATGTTAGCAGCATTTGGGAGACAAGTACCATGCAACTTGAAAAAGTACCTAGTACTACAGGTGCTTGCTCCTCACTGTGTGGATTTGCCATATGCTGTAGAATCAAAATCCCAAGTAACAGACACCACTTGTTTAGAATGTTTGTAACATTTGCCAGGGAACTAAAATTGTCTCCATGATTCAAATAGTTACAATAAATAAAATGTCATATTTCATATAACAAGATACTGAAATGTATTATGAAAGTAAGAAATTAAACAAAACTACAATGCCATTATAAGGAAACTACAAATTTTTTAAGAATGCTATTTTTGCATCTCATCAAATGGATCCAGATACATGGTTGGTATTTCCTTCTAGTCAAGTCTAGATCTGTCTAAAGATGAGCATCAAAGAAAGATGTTTTGCTAAAGAAAGGAGGTTGTGGCCGCAGGAAAACAGAACTTATGCTGTCTGGTTTCCAGTTCAGCTACTCCATACATTATACACCCAACAGACACACCCCTTTTCCTTTACCTGGCCCTGTATTTCATCTGTTATAAATTCTAAACTTAGTTGATAGTAAATAATACTGATAACTATATTATCACCTGGTCAGCAATGAACTTCCCCTCAGCATGCGTGTGTATCACTGTGATAGCTAGAATTCTTATTACCTTTTAATAGTCAAATTCTCTGAAACTACAACATAAAGATGGATCTTGAACAATTAGAATAAACTGAAGAAAATCTAGTATAATGAAAAAAATATATAGTGCCAAAAAGTGAAAAATGGAAAACAAATGATATTTGTGAGAAAAAAAGTCAGAGATTTTCACTATGTTTAGATTCTGATTTTGCTGTTTAAAGATAATTGTTTTACTTTAAAAATTTTATGTATAGTTTGCTCATTTCTTAAGCAAATAATATAATCAAAAAATAATAGCAATTCACAGTTACTATTGATTAGCTCATAATCATACAGACTTGGCAAGATTAAATGATTGAAATCATTGAGACATGCTTAGAATAGTGCCCAATTCAGAGAAAACCCTCAATAAATTTCATTGCTATCCTTGAGCAAAAAGAAACAGACAAAATTAATTTGGGTAGTATGTTTTATTCAATTCAATATAGCCAACATATTATTATTTCATATATCCATGTAAGTAAATACTGATAGAATAATTTATGTTCATATTTTCTATGCTGAGTCTTTAAAATTCAACATTTATTTTACAGTTGTATCTCATATTTCAAATACCAGTAGCTATGTGTAATTTAGGACTGCCAACAGGACCTCAGAGGTCTAGAGCAAAGATAAACATAAGTAGCAATAGTCAGGGTCCAGCAACCCAGCCAGGCCAGCAAAAGGAAGGAAGAAAAGCAAAATCCAAGAGTAAGGAGTAAGTTATGGGTACCTGAGCATGTTTGGAGTAGGTTGTGGGCAGCAGAGATGGACACAGGAACAGCTGCTTCCTAGAGTCTCCCTGAGACAGACACCACAGAAAGCACCTCACATGCATTCTCTCACTGACTCTTGACAATAGCCTTAGGAAGTCAACATTCCCACCTTCAGATTAGGAGTGAGACTTTGACAGAAAGTGGTGGGCAGAGAGATGGCTCTTCTGGTCAAAGTCTTGCCACACAAGCCTGCCAATTTGTGTTCAAATTCCTGAAACTCATACAAAGGTGGAAGGAGAGAACTGACTCTATAAAGCTGTCTTCTGAATGTTACATACGCATTGTGGCAGGAACACACACACACACACACACACACACACATTCATACACACAAATAACAATAATAATTTTTAAAAGGAAAAGTGATATTCAAAATCACACAGCTGGTGAGTGAGAGGGTAAGATTTGAACCTGTGGCTTTCTGGCTCTAACATCCACTCAGACTCTTCCCTGTTCTACATCATACAAAACACAGGCAATAACAATGCATGAAAGACCAGATCCCAGGGAAGACACTGAGCAGTGATGTCTCTTACATTCATTTACATCATCCTTGCTGTTGCATTGCTTCATTCTCTATTTATCCCTTGCCTCAATTAATGCAGGAGCATTAGCCGTAGTCTTCGGTCTACCCGGCTCCAGAATTCAACTGACAAAATAATTTGCTTAAAACCCAACTCTGGACACATCTCTTTCTGACTCAAACCCCTCCACTGCTTCCTCCTGGCTACAGAATAAAACCACACATTCAGGAAACATGGTTTTTAGCCTTCTGCGATGTCTTGGCATACCATTCCAGATTTCGCAAGGCAAGTCCTATCATGTTGACTTCTTTGTCCTTGATCTCCCCTTCACATAGATGTTCTAGAATCCAGGCAGCCACCCAAAGCCTCCCTGGAAATGACCCTTTTCCAAACACACCCTATGATTTTTTTTTTATATCCATGGGTTCCACCATTCCTTCAACTTCAAAACATCTTTGTTTCTACTGATCCCTTCCACATCCTCTTGTTGCTCAGATCCTGAATGTCTCAATCACATCATTACAAGAACCTTGGTTCCCTCAAGCCTTGTCTATGCCCCTTCTGTAGATAGTACTATTTTCTCCTTTGTTTCATAAACATAGGAGTCTGCTCTCAGCTCCCCCTGTTACACTATGAGCTACTGAAAACGATATACTGTCTCTTCCTATCCCCCATGGATTGTGCCGTAATGTTCATGCTGTTTCAGACTATGTACTCATAGCTTGCTTAATTAAAAAGAAGTTAATATTGGTTAAGTTAATTGTTCTATCATGATGCTCAAAATACCATTTAATTTATTCCTTAAGAATAGTCAAGAAATCTTAATTGAAATTCACTTACTAACCTAAAGATGTGGAATTAAGTAACAGTCAGCAGGGTTTCTGCTCTATTACCATTAACCAACAAAAGAGAATCATACAACTCACGTTATTATTTTTGCTTTGGCAGTTATAAAACCTCAAAACATTGTTGATCAAGGACAAGAATATCATTAACCTAGTCTTCAAGCATTCCTCTAAGTTCCTTCTTCTATTTAGCGTATCTGTGGTTTGTACAGAACCACCTAAAGTAGTGGTTATTGGAAGCTGTCTAGAACTATTTTGAAAGCCTGTGTGGAAAGAGGTGAGCATAAATCATACATAAATAGTAATGGTGGATCTGCTCATGAGTTCCATCATGAGTAAGGATGTGAGGCATTCTATGTCCTCTGCCCTGTGGTGTCAACATGTTGAGGAGTCACAGTAATAAGAGGAGGCTAGGAGAAGTAGACTATCATTAGAACCAATTCCTAAAGAGAAAAATCAAAACTCACAGTCCAGCAGGACATGATAGTCTCAGGCTTGATTGATTGGGAACTTCAGTACAAGGGATTCCAAACTCAGAGTATGGGAGATGACAGCAGGTGTGACAATATGATAGCTAAATACCAAGCCAAGAAAGGAGTTCCCTGGGAAAAGAACTCATGTTCATCAGGCTTCATGGAAAAGAGAATCCAAATTCCAGAAGAAGGGTGACCAAGAACTAGACAAGGATCAAGAGCCCTGTTAAAGAACAAGAATTCAAAACCAGATTCTAGTCTTGGAAAAGTGGTTCTCAACCTTTCTAATGCTGCGGCCTTTTACTACAGTTCCTCATAACCCACAACCATGAAAGTATTTGTGTTGCTACTTCATGGCTGTAATTTTGCTACTGTTATAAATCATAATATAAATATCTGTGTTTTCTGATGGTCTTAGGTAACCCCTGTGAAAAGGTTGTTTGACCCCCAAAGGGGTCACAACCCACAGGTTGAGAACTACCACCCTAGAGTCTGACAAAAGAGAGCTGGGATCCAAAATATAAATAACTATGAAGAATAACAATGATGTAGAGATTAACAGAAGGGTAGACCTCTGCATTCCATAGGCTCCTAGACACTTAGCAAACCCAGCCTAATGATCAGTGAGCTAATAGCCAACCACAAGCCATAATCTCAATGGATAGCACTTCTCTATCAGCCTCAACCTCTATAGGAAAACACAATAGACACAGGACAACTTTTGTTTTGATGAAAAATCTAAACAGACAAGCTATGACAAGTCCTCTTTCATAGGGACTGGTGGACATAAAAGTTCCAAAGCAGAGGCCCAAAGCCAAAGAAATTCAAAGGCAAGACAGAAACATATCAGCAACTGCAATGGTCATCACTGATTACAACGCAAATTTGCTTAGGGAACTTAGCCTCCTCCCACTCAAGCAGTGGGTGTTTCAAGTGGCAGCAGATGCTGCTGGCTTCCCTTCTTTTTAATTTTTCTATAAAGACAGGAAATAGAATAGATTACTGTTGTGTAACAATATCCCTGGAGAGACATGAACAAATGTCTATTCTCCCCAGATGGGGAATCAACGACAAACCAAAATACAGATACCACCCAAGTCCAATTTAGTGAACCCATGAGTTGTATTGGAGTTAATTATAAGAAAATGAGTGAGGGGTTGTGTACAAGAGTAGAAATGACTTAAAGACAGCTGTACTACCAAAGTGTATTCCAGCATGATGACAGCTCACAAAAGCTGAAGACCTGGAGCCTACTGCATGGCCTGCAGGTAGCTCAATAGCTTTGGAGGGTGTCCTTTCCCAGGGCTCAGTTCATCTGAGCGCCTTCCTGGTAGTTCAGCTAGTCTTCGCTTTCTCTCTTCCAGGCTGCTTAGCTGAACTCTGCTCCTTCTAGGCTGCTCAATCTGAGCCTCTTCCAAGCAGTTCAGGTGGTCTGAGAGTGTTTCTCAGCAGTCTCTATTGCTTACATAATCTTGGGCAGAGCAGGACCTGGTGAAACTGGTTGGTTTCAGAGACTTCCCAAAGCTATTTTGAGTTGTTTACTTCCTGTCTTAATGAGCTTCCTTGAAGGGTGGAATGTTTCACCTCCCGTTAGAACATCCTGATGTTTCAGCACAAAGTTGGATATTCTGACCTAAAATATCCCCTCATTTCCTTTTTCTTTTATATCCTGTGTCTTAAGAAGTTTCCCTCCAAGATGGAAGGTTTTAATTATGGAGAAAAACTGCTACACAACAGCTACAGTCCATTGGTCCAGGAAAAGGCAAAGCTCTGCCAAGGTGATAATCTCACCATTTGGTCAAGTCAACCCTCATACCAGTAAGCATAACAGAGAAGGTGGGAAAGGGGAGATGGGAGCATGTCTTCCCTGCCCACTATGATGGGCACACTCTCCTTACAAGAGGCATTGTTGTCCCCATTTTACAAGTGAAGAAAGAGATTCTCAGTCTACCGCATCACCCAGCTATCAGGAGTCAACATTTAAACACACTGACTCCTGAGTCCTCACTACACACTGTGCTATCATCTAATAAGAATGATAAAAAATAAAAATAAAAAAAAAAAGAAGTCAAGCTGTCAGAGCCCCGTAAAGAACTCACTCATCCCAGTGCTGGAGTAGAGTGTCTCCCAGCACTCTCTGCCCTGGAGCTCAGGGTCTGGAAGGTTTAGAGAAAGAAAGCGCATGTCCTAGAGAAAGATCCCAGAGGAGGATGGCACTCACACCTGGAGGGGGAAATCCCAGTTCCTAGCATGGCCCACCATCCCAGCCCCTCAGCTCAGAGCAGACTGCATCTGGAGCTCCCTGGGAAAAGGGCTCTGCCACAGAATGAAAAGGTCAAGAATGTTATTCTTCACAGCCCTATAGCTGGGTGAGCCTGGCACATAGGGTTCCAATCTGGACAGTTGCACCTGCTAAGAGTCCAGGATGCCTCAGGCATGCCCTTCCTGATTTGACATTTTCTCTTTAATTGCCAGCCCATGCTTTCCACCTCTTTATGGAGCTGACTCATCTTTGCAAACCACATAGCTAACATTTTATGGTCCCCTGGATTCTCACATCCTGAAAGTTTTCCCAAGTACGACTTAACAGGGAAAAGCTTAAGCCTAAATCAGTTGCCTTTGACATCAATTTACTGGCTGATGTTTTTCTGTGCACAAGCAGGTACCCAGGCATGGCGACAGACCTATGGTTCTCTATCCAGAGCAAAGGCTGAAATATACACCCCCTCACCACATCGTGAACTTTCTAAAGAAACCTAGAGTGTCCTTAGTCTCGGCCAGCAGCCCTGGCCAATTATGCTCCATTTGTTTCAGCATCACGGTGGTAACAATGGCTGCCAAGGGATTGTGGAAGGCAATAGAGACGGGACAGGCTGGGGTATTTAAAGATGAACAAGCAAATAAAGAGAAATCTGTAGGATCTGTGGTTCAGGGGAAGAATGAGAAAAGCAATCCCAGTAGGACCATAATCCCCTCCCTGCCCAGTCCTTGAATCTTTTCATCCGGTAGGTTCTGGGTGTCTAGCATTCCCCCCCATGGCCATGGAAATCCTCCATCTTGTGTCGGGGTGCACACTCTGTTCTGCTGAAAGGTGTTTTAATCATCTGACACTGGTGATACTAGTGTTGCCATCTGGGGGTCTTGAAACGGGTTCGTTCATTCTCCTCCCTAGATTAAGTAATTAAAAGTCGGGAAATTTGCAGTCACAGCACTCAGCCAAGGTTTATTAAAAGACAAAGTCCACAGTGCGCACAGCACACGGAGAAATGGGTTACTGGCAAGGAGAGGGGATCCCAAGCCAGAGTCCATGTTCCTTCTAGAGGTCTGGGTTTTTATATGTTTGGGACATAGGGTAGATGCTTTCTTCCTCCCTCCAGATTTGCTAGTCTGGGCTGTTCAAGGGGATTGGGTGATTTGGACAAAGACGAGAAAGCTTATTGGTTTCTACCAAAAGAGCCTATTTGCAAGAAACTCAAAAGCCTCCCCCCCCCGCCCCCCAGCAGTTCCTGGGATGGAGAAGCCAGCCAATTCTTTGTGTTAAGGGTGGAGGAGAACTTGGAAGTCTTCCATTTTACATTTTTAGAGTAAAAGTACTTTCATTTGCTAGTAGTCTAATCTGAGGTCATCCTTCCTAGGAACTTCCCTAGTACCAGGTTTCTCCCTATCCCCATGATGTCTCCCTCTATCAAGATATCTCTTTCATTGCTCTCCCACTCTGTCCCTGTTCCAGCTTGACTATCCCGTCCCTTTATGTTCTCATCCCCCATCCCCTACCATCTATTGCCCCCTCTCACCCCGAGTTTACTCAGGAGATCTCATAGGAGAGGGTGCCTGAGCTGGCATACCCTGGTAATCAGATTGGTGAATAGCCTAACTGTCATCATAGGGCCTTCATCCAGTAACTGATGGAAGCAGATGCAGAGATCCAGAGCCAAGCACCAGGCTGAGCTCCAGGAGTCCAGTTGAAGAGAGGGAAGAGGGATTCTATGAATAAGGTACATCAAGATCATGATGGGGAAACCTACAGAAACAACCGAACCAAACCAGTGAGAACTCATGAACTTTAGACCAGCAGCTGTAATGCCTGCATGGGATAGGACTAGGCCCTCTACATAAGTGAGACAGTTATGTAGCTTGGTCTGCTTAAGGGGCCCCTAGCAGTAGAATCAGGATCCATCCCTGGTGCATGAGCTGGCTTTTTGGAGCCCATTACCTATAGTGGGACACCTTGCACAGCCTTGATGGAGGAGGAGGGGGGCTTGGACCTGCCTCAACTGAATGTATTAGACTTTGCTGACTCCCCATGGGAGGCCTTACCTTTTCAGTGGAGGGGATGAGAGGTGGGTTGGGGGGGAAGGCTTGGGGAGGAGAGCAGGAGGAGGGAAGAGAGGGGGATTATGGTTGGTACATAAAATGAATAAAAATTTCTTAATAAAGAAAAAAAGTACATTCATTTATCTAGGGCCTTTTTCCTTTTGATCTGCCTAAAGGAGCTTTATGACTCCTATGGTCCCTCAACTGCCCAAGTTCTGGTCCTTATACTCTTTTGACCCTATAGAGATGGGAGAGACTGATTATTCTCTGAATATCCAAGAAGAGGGCCTATAGTGTCTACTCTTGAGTAAGTTCACAAACTTCCCTCTGAAGATGGATTGAATGATGATCTGTACCATACCCAACTATGTCTGTGTTCATAACCAGCTGGCATCTCAAGACAGTATAAGTTTCTACTTCCTTGGTATAGTCGTTTGAATATAATTGGCCCCTATAAGCTCATTGGGAGTGGCACTATTAGAAGTGTGGCTTTGTTGGAGTAGGGTGTATGGCCTTCTTAGAGGAAGTGTGTCACTGTGGGGGTGGGCTTTGAGGTCTCATATATGCTCACATCATACCCAGTGTCTCAATCCACTTCCTGTTGCTTGTAGGTCAAGATGTAGGACTCTCAGCTCCAGCTCCAGCACCATGTCTGCCTGTACACTACCATGTCACACCATGGTGATAATGGACTAAACCTCTAAACTGTAAACCAGCCCCAATTAAATGTTTTTTCTTTATAAGAGTTGCCATGGTTATGGTGTCTCTTCACAGCAATAGAAACCCTAACTAAGACACCTGGGAAATTCTATCTCATACCAATAGCATCCCCAAGGGGTGAGGAATACAGTTCCCTTTTCTACTCCAGCTGCTACAGAGGCTGCATTTTGGTTTTTCAATTTCAATTGTTGTCTTCAAAGTATCCTTCCAAAATGTCCCAATAAGTCTACAAAACCATCCGGTAAGTAGAACACCGAAGACGGGTTCCTTTAATCTAACATTTGCACTTGATCAAGTGGATTAAACTCCTCCCTCAAAACTATACTGCACTTAGACATAGTGACATACATAGTAATGGCATTGTGTTTATGATTATATAAAGAAAAACCTAGAAACATCAGCTCTCAAAAATGATGATAAACAGTGTCATTGTCAAATCTAGTGACACCAAAATAGGTGGGACACTTGGAGGACTGTCATCAGGTTTGGAGGGTTGGCTCATTACTAAAAGGTGTAGAACCAATGGGATGAATGATGAAAAGATGCTAAAAGTACTTGCTAGCAAGCTGCTTGCTGAGCAACCAGAACAGACCCAGAGACCTAAAGGGCTAAAACAAAGTGTCAGATCGTATGGTGAGGGCCCCCAAATGGCAATTGGTGTGAGGATGAAGCATGCTTGCTCACACTGAACTAACTCAAAGGCAACCCTTTTTCATCTCTGTTCTTATGCTTGAACTTTGCTTCGGAACTGCCCAGACAGAAGGGAGGGCTGGGGAAGAGCTGGGGAAGGGGCACTTGGGATAAGTTGGCTGCCCCTAGAGTTCACCTTGATTGATGCTAATTGAGCTCTAATTGAAACCATCTATCCAGGCCCCAAGTGCACCTGGAGGAAAATTTAATATCCGGAAGCCATACCACAGAGCTAGCAAGCGCCTCTCTCGGTGCACAAGTCTACCAAGTACATTATTTGTCTATTAAACTTTCATATACCTTTGGAGACTCGACAGACTGCCCTGCTCAAGACAAAAAGAGCACAGCCTCTATTTTGGGCTGCCCTACAAAGCTGGGGTTTGACCTGGTAAGACTATTACAGTTCATTTAGCCTCACCGCCATGCACCATGCTAATTAGAACCTGGGGACTCTTAAAAACCACTGGATTAAACAGTGTTTCCTCCCAAGCCGTTCTATACTGTGGTCCAAATGGTTATGAAATTTATATTCAGTGAATAAAGAAGAGGCAGCAAAGACATGGGGGGCAGAGGGGAGGAGGTCGAGGTAAATGGGAATTTTATATTGCAAACGAGTTCTTTGGTCTTTTGTTCATGTATTCTGCACATATTTACTGAACCCCCTGGTGTGCGCAAGGTAATAAATATTACAGATTCCAGGGGTATAGCCCCCCAGGACCATATATTTTACTGATAGGAAACCAAACAAGTGAAACAAAATAAATAAAATACTTTGGGGCGCTAAGTGCAATCAAGAAGACAAAATAGGGCAATAAGATAAGTAGATTGTAGAAAGAGAGCCAGTCAGGATTGATGGAAAAGGGCTTCTCTCCAAGGAGGTGACATCTGAGTCAAGAGCTGAGTAGTGAGGAGAAGATCCAGGAAAAGATTCTGAGGAAGGGTATGCCAGAGGAGGAAGGCACAGCCAGCACTTTTGATGCACTTTAGGGTCAGAAAGAAAGCCAGTGTGGATAAGTAACAGGAAGTAGAGACAACTGAGACTAGAGAGGTGAGCAAGGACTAAATTTTATGGAGCCTCTGTGTGTGTGTGTGTGTGTGTGTGTGTGTGTGTGTGGTTCTGGAAACCACCTCATTAAGCAGAAAAGTTGTTAAGTTCTAACATCTCCTTTAGGCAATCCCTTCTAGCTACTTTATGGAATCAGGAGAAGGGCAGAAGTAGACATGCGGGCAAAAAGACCTGTTAGGAGGCTGTTGGAAGCATCCTGTCAGGGGCTGGAGCCATAGGTCGGTGGTTGAGCACCTGCCTAGCAT